>NC_088361.1:126610857-126623357 GCF_034508935.2 Berghia stephanieae
AAGAATTTCAATCGGAATTCATGTTTTCAACCTTCCGATTGCCGTCTTCCATCTCTCGTCCTGGTTTGGATAGCGTGCTTTGTGCTCTTGGGGTTTAACCAGTTAACTGCCGCACTCCGAGAAAACGCATATTTAAGAATTTGGCCAAAAAACTCGTCCTCCAAAAATCGATCGATTTAAAAGACCCTCACCCTGGAAAAGACCTTCAAACCTGGGACTCTGTAAAGTCTAAGCTTTGAGAGTGATTTTTTCCCCCATTTTAATCGATCGATATATGAAGGAGGAGTTTTCTGGCCCGATTGTGATATCCGAGATTGTCCAGAGTACGGCATTTAACTGGTTAACCCTGCCTTCGGACATATAATGTGTCCCTGAATCGAGTTTCGCTGAAAGTTGAGTCCTTGGAAAATGCTCATTACTCACGTTTTCTCACCGTTCTACTACAACTATTACTACTACTTCTACCACTACTACTACTGTTACTACTACGACTACTACTACTACTACTACGACAACTACTACTACTACTACTACTACTACTACTACTACTACTACTACTACTACTGCTACTACTAATAAAAATACTACTACTACAACAACACAACAACTATACTACTACTACTACTACTACTACTACTTACTACTACTATACTATACTACTACTACATATATACTCTACTACTATACATACTACTACTACTATATACTCTATACTACTACATTACTATATACTACTACTATACTAAACTCTACTATACTAACTACTACTACTTACTTACTACTATACTATCTCACTACTACCTTTAACTACTCTACTACACTAACTACTCACTTATCTACTACTAACTATACATGTATCTAATACTATTACTACTATTAACTTACTACATCACTAATACTACTACTACTACTACTATTACTACTACTACTATACTACTACTACTCTACTACTAATACTATTTCTTACTAAGCAAATACTACTATTACTACTACTACACTATATACTCCATACTTCTACTATACTACTACTCACTTACTACTTAATATACTACTATATTACTACTACACTAACTATACTACTACTACATACTATAACTACTATAATCGCATACTATATACTACTACAATATACTACTACTAACTACTACTACTACTACTACTACTACTACTACTACTACTACTACTACTACTACTACTATTTCTACTGCTGCTTCTAGTACTATTACTGCTACTACTACTGCTACTAATACTACTACTACTTTGTCTCATCTATCGACTTACTTAAATTTGGAAAGAGGAAGGGATGAGGAAACGTTAGAAAAGAGAGGAAGGGGGAGATGATTGCCGGGTTAAAGTGTCAGAGATGAGAGGTCGGAAATATGATTTTGTTGGGCAGAAATTTGTGTTGCATTGAGATTCATTAAGCAGTTAACTGTCGTATATTGAAAAAACTCGTGTTTAAAAATTTGGCCAGAAAACTCGTCCTTTAAATATCGATCGATTTAAATGGCCCTCATAATGGGAAAATAAAAACTCGTAAACCTGGGACTTTGTGAGCGGTTTGAGGGTTTTTCCCAAGATGAAAGTCATTTAAATAGATCGATATGTTATGAAGGACGATTTTTCTGGCCAAATTTTAAATACGGTTTTTTCCTAGAGTACGGCAGTTAACTGGTTAAATCCCCGAGTGACAACTAAGATGGGGAAAATTATTGTGTTTGATGTTGTACTCAAATGTCACTTATGATTTTTTATTGATGTTGTAATGAGTGATTCAAGACTCCATTTCGTCGGTGTCTCTTGACCAGTAACCGCTTACTTTCATGCGTCAGTCGTAGTGCATAGTATAAACAATGGCATGTTCGATCTCGAACACGTAAGTTATCAGTCAAGACCATAATAACATAATCGACTCATTTTTGGAGATTGGGGTTTTAATTGTCTCATTAGTCTTCTAGTCTTGTTAAATGTGACCCGCCGTCTCAAAGCGGTATAAACAATATGCTGGACATTGAATTTACAGCCACAGATATCTTGAATATTGGGGTTTAAATATTTTCGTCATGGCGGAGGATAAATACAATTCTTTCAACTTACATTGAAATGTGTATTTCTTATCATTTTAATTATTCTAAATTCATTTTTCAGACAGGGTGGGAGGTGTGTGTGTGTGTGTGGGGGGGGGGGGGAGGGGAGGGTTGATTCATCCCAACACCGATTTGAAACGGCGGGTCAGAAATTGGGATTGGTAATGCAACGTATAAGGGATTCAAAATATAGTTCAAATTTGAATACCCATCATTGAAATGGATCACTTTACATTACCTAATTTTTCTGCACGACGACGTCAAAAAGCAATTTTATTTCATTATGGAAGGAAAATTTTTACTTTAGATATCTCTCGCATGAGATAGTCCCGAACTTGTCAAGGAGTTGAAAACTTCGAGTACTTTGAAATCTCGAGTATTTTAAAAGACTTTTCTTTTATACAATCGAACAAAATATTTAATCGAGCAAGATTTGAGTAATAAATGAAATACTAGTAAAAATGCATTTTGTCAGAGTAGAGCAGAATTGTGTATGATGTGGTCGAGTTGTCTATTTGGCGAGTATCGATCCCGTGCCCCGGTAATCGGGCAACAGCTTCGGTGTGAAGTGCGTACTGTAAAAAATCGTTTTTTTTATATGGGGGTAGAAGGGTAGGGAGAAGGGTGGGGTGGGGTGTGGGTGGGGGGGGGGGGCAACATGGGGTCTGGGGGTGGGGGGTGGGAGGAGGTGTGAGATGATAGTGTCAAGGAGAGGAAAGAGGAAGGGATGAGGAAACGTTAGAAAAGAGAGGAAGGGGGAGATGATTGCCGGGTTAAAGTGTCAGAGATGAGACGTCGAAAAAATGATTTTGTTGGGCAGAAATTTGTGTTGCATTGAGATTCATTAAGCAGTTAACTGTCGTATATTGAAAAAAACTCGTGTTTAAAAATTTGGCCAGAAAACTCGTCCTTTAAATATCGATCGATTTAAATGGCCCTCATAATGGGAAAATATAAACTCGTAAACCTGGGACTTTGTGAGCGGTTTGAGGGTTTTTCCCAAGATGAAAGTCATTTAAATAGATCGATATGTTATGAAGGACGATTTTTCTGGCCAAATTTTTAAATACGGTTTTTTTCCAGAGTACGGCAGTTAACTGGTTAAATCCCCGAGTGACAACTAAGATGGGGAAAATTATTGTGTTTGATGTTGTACTCAAATGTCACTTATGATTTTTTATTGATGTTGTAATGAGTGATTCAAGACTCCATTTCGTCGGTGTCTCTTGACCAGTAACCGCTTACTTTCATGCGTCAGCCGTAGTGCATCGTCGCAAATAGAGTAAGGACGAGATGAATAGCTCAAGACCAGAAAATAAGAAAGGAACAAGTTTGAAAACGGGTACTGACGCCAGATAAACATCTGAAGACGTGGGAATATTATAACCGTGTCAGACCGTTGCCTTCGTAAATTTATAGTCTGACACCGACCAAAAAGTAACGTCAAAAGACAAGTCTTTGGCCACAAAAGAAAACAAATCATGAGTTTTATTTAATTGTTCAACCAATGAGATCACTTTTTTCATGGAGCACCACTAACGACAACTCACTTGAGGCTGCTCAACCCAGAAGAAATGACGTCAAAATAATATAAGTCCTAGTGGGTTCTTGTGTCAGGCTACAAGGTAACGATGGCTACGTTCAGACAAGGCATAAAGAAAAATACGAGGATTAATCACAAAAATAATAAGAAACAAATCAGCTATCCTGAGGATCGAACTCAAACTTCCCGACACACTACCATCCCAGACTACAATAATTCCGTGTATTATGGTTTCGGCGACCACTACACATCAGAGGGCAGTCACAATTTGGGACAAATTAATGCTAATATTATTTTCCATGTTGAGTACGCTTGTTCTGGTGTTATTGCAGCCCATCTGATTAGTACTCAGAGGTCACAGGATCAATTCGCAGTCTTTTTGGGGTGATTATTTAATTTTTCTCTCTGTTTTGTCTGAATCCATGACTTATATTATAAATGCTAAAAAAACTCGCGGGTGGGTCTTGTATCGGACTGATACTTTCTCCTTACCAAGCGAAGACTCTGTCGTTATGTCATACTTACCTCATCTAAATGATTACGAGAGATGTTAATGGTATGAGTTTAGCTAAAATACTCACAACATTCACAAGTCAGATCAAAGGAACCAACACACAAAACTATGTGTAACCTTTGAACGTTTATGGTCTGATTGATATAATATAGTGAGAACAAATCATGTCTAAAAACAATAACAAAAAGCTTCAGTTGAGAGCGGCGGGGGCTGCCTGAAACATGGGATCGTGAAAATACAAACGAAAAGGTGACAAGAGAAAGGATTCTGATGGGAAATGTACTGACGTTTCAGGTAAAAACCCTTCGTCAGCACAACAAAAAAAAAAAAAAAAAATAAAAAACAACGAAAAACAAATTAAAGTTGAAAAGAAAGACAATAAAATGGAGTATAAATTGTAGAATCTGTGATGCCAATGTCGTTCCATCTGTATCTTGCATCCAGGCAGAGTAATATTCTATTGAGAAATGTAACTCAGCTGCACGAAAATAGAATGTATTGATGCGATTATCTTCAAGGTCATAAACATTGATACTGCGCGACGCCCATCTTGAATAAGGCGATTAAAACAATATTTACTGAACAGCTTAGTAGTTGTGACGAAAAGTCTCGCGTATTTGTTAATCCTCTAACAGCCAAATTGATCTTCTTTCAATCGCAGTTTCGATTATCAATTGGATTCAGTAGTCTGATGTCACGCCGCCCGGCAACGGCGGCCATCTTGGTTCTAAACAAAGAAAATCATTACTTTTTATTCTTCATGCTGGCTAGAACTTTTCATATGCCTTGTGATCAGAATGTGTAAAAGTCAAAACATAATCAAATTTATGTTTTTTTTCTCCTCTGGATACGCTTTTATGCTCGCCGCAGGAATATTTCATACGGCGTCCGCCATTTTTCCGATAGTTTAGAGCCAGTGTAACTAAGTTACCATGCGTCATTAGGAAGGAAGTGACGTTACGACTGTTGAAGAGTATTACAAGATTGAGATTCCATATCCAGCTTTTTTTATGGGTCTACTGGTATGACACTCATCTTAAGATCGGAAGGTCCTGGGTTCGAGTCCCTCTCTGAACGCCGAATAGTTGATTCTTTGGGAATGGCTCTTTACTTACATTTTCTCACCTTGCTCAGGTGTAAAATGAGTACCTGGCCTTTTAACAGCGTTGTCTTCATCGGGGAAAAATTGCAATATCGCTTAACAAGCGTCATGTCTCGTCCTACATGCCAAGCGTTGCTGTTAGCTTGGGGTACCTTCTAAAGCGCTTTGAATACGTTTAGTGGATATTGCCTATATAAATGCTCAATGATTCTTGTTTTTTTTTTTCACACACGAAAAACATCAACTACCATGCAACTTGGCCTTCATTGAACTCTGGGTCACAAGTTACGTGTCGCATTGTTATTCATGTTATCCTAGTGAAAGTATTATGATTAAACATAGATAATGCCTTGGCAGGGTTCACAACATTAATCGGAGTATACGGCCAACACAACTTGTGTAACCATGATTTTAAGTTAGTTATACAGTTTAGTGAGAACAACTCACAAACGCGGATGGCAAAAACAATAACAAAGGTCTGAGTGACGTCATCTGCATACTATCTATAAAGAAAAAGTAAGAATATTATGTTCGATATTTTTTTAAAAAGATGTTACCCAGTGAACTACGTATCGTTTGAAAGGTGATTAAACATGGAGAGGATTATTGATGTGTCTGAAGATGATCCGATTTTATAGGCTGTGCAGTATAAAACGGTGATTGTCATCAAAACTCACACACACACACACACACACACACACACACACACACACACACACGCACACAGAGATAGAGAGAGTAAGAGAGAGAGAGAGGGAAGAAAGAGAAAGAAAGAGAAAAAGAAAGAAAGAAAGAGAGAGAGAGAGAGAGAGAGAGAGAGAGAGAGAGAGAGAGAGAGAGAGAGAGAGAGAGAGAGAGAGAAACATGAAAGAATGTTAGAATAATTCACAAAGTAATCGGCATCGATTTCAGGGTGTTTTTTTTCTGCCCCGCCTGTCCTCTTATGAGAGGTGGGTCTGTTAAAAACTGACTGAAAGCCCTTTGCGTATGTATTTCGTCCTATCTTAAGGATAACAAACTTTACTCTTCATTTAATGCTACATAGACCGCTATAAAATGGTACTAAGAGTTTAATGACTCTTAGGTTTTTCATATTATGGAAAAATCGCTTGCAGGGAAATCGAGATGGCAACGATATGCACTGAGCGGCGTCCCTATCTTGGTTTCAGAAACTGATATGAATTTCAGCACGAAGCTTGCTCAATTAAGAGGGTTAAGAACGTGAATTATGCCCGATCCCAATTAGTGCTGCACCGTGCTCAAGGCGCAAATGAATCCAATCGATATTAATTAAACTCTTGTTAGAATTAATTCTGTCTTTACCTGGGTTAGAGATTGAAAAATGCTCAGGCCTTTAACGATCTTGAAGAAATTATAAATGCAGAACATAATCTAAACTCATCGAGGTTGTCAGAAATGTCACCGTTTTAAAGAATTGTGTCGATAGGGAATTAGATTACGATAAGTTTAAATTCGACGAGTAATGTATGTATATAATTTTATAATTGATATCTTGTACTTTATGCCTTACTAATGCAAATCAGTTTTTTTATCACTGTGATAGGGCACCAAAGGCCACACTATTGGCCTAATTTAGCTCTTATTAGGTATTGTATTCTATTCTATTGTATTTGTCAATAAATAAGATGATTGAGTTAATAATCTATCCAAAAATAAAAGAAGGAAAAAGTCGATATGGGAGATCAGGTTAGCCCAATAGGATTCAATAGTCTGATGTCAAGTCAGCCCAGCAACCAGCAGCTTGGTCCAAATCCAAGAAAATTGGTACTTTTTTATTCTTCATGTTGGCTCGAACTTTTTCACATGTCATGTGATAAGAATGTATAAAAGTCAAAACTTGATCAGATTTATAATGTTTTTCTCCTCTGGATACACTTTTATGTTCGTCGGAGAAGTATTTCATAAGGGCGTCCGCCATTGCTCTGATAGTTTAGAACCAGTTCCTAAATTACTATGCGTCATTACGAGGGAAGTGACGTCACGACTTTTGAAGCATATTGCAACGCATTTATTTTTCGTTATCTCGAACCAGAAAAATATATAGGCTACAGTATGTTTAGTATAGAGTTCATAGCTCGTCAATATGGACAATAAATGTGATGTGAAAAGACTGGTTCCAATCTCTATGGAAGTGTAAAACCACTCCTCCGGAGGACTGATGCATGCCTTGTGTAGTTGATCTTCAAGTTTCAGAGTGATGGCATCTTATTTTCGAGTCTAAATAGTGCTGGCCATCCGTCCTCGCTTCTTTACGTGTAGTAATCCTTATGATCTGTCTTTACACCCTTCTACAAAAATAGTTATGGGACCTTATGATTCAATTTGTAACCTATCAAGCAAATGCAGAACATAATTAGAAATCATCATTGTTCAATTAGATGATTGAGTCAATAATCTACCCCAAAAAATAGAAGGAAAAAGCCGAATTAAATGGGTAATCTCGGTAGTCCAATAAACTTCCGTCGTGTTTGTATGTTGACCCCATAACCCCTAGAAGTTTGGAAAAGGACTCAAGGCAGATGGTACGATTGATAACACTTTTTTGCGTTGGGGGGGGGGGGGGTGTTCAGCGTCCATCTTGTGACCAGGCGAAGGTGTCACAACAGTCGGTTCTGGGTTCAACTCCCCATCCCTGCAAACGTTTTTATTCTCTATTTTCTTTTTGTACTTCTCTACTTACTTCATGTGTTGTTCATAACAATGTTACAACCTTGTAAAACTTTCTCTTCTCCATGGCTGGCAAAATGAACAACAAACAGTAGTATGACGTTAACAGCAATCTAATTACCAATGCGTTGGCTGTGTCTGGCATGTCTTCCAGTGAATAATAAATAAAATGTGTATTCCGATTACGGAATCCCAAAGTGTGAACGCACTCACGAGTACATTAACCCCCTTTTTTGTTGCAAGGATATAAAAATATCTTATTCTGTTGCCAGACGGAAGAAAAAAATTGTTTTTTCAAGATATTACGAATATAAAAAGGGTATTAATAGAAAATTAAGATGTTAGTATCTTGTCTCTTTAAACAGGGTCTTTTTTATTGGAATACATTAACCCTTTACAGACCGAGTTCGATTTTTTCCTAGCATGACATAATAACTAATCACTTTCACGTTTTAACCTTCTCCTTACCAACTATAGGAAAATCGTCACATTCGTTACGATACAACCAATATTTTTCTTTTTCAAATTTCTCTTGTACATCATATAATTTAGACAAAAATGAACAGCGTGGAGAGCATGTTTTGCTAATGAACTTATGTATGGCAAGAACTTAAAGCTATTGTCTTTGAGTGATACAAAATCTATTTTTGTGTTAATTAGGTGTAAAGTTTGGGGAAATCCTGAAAATGGCTGGTAAGGAGAGAGTTAATATTTCTTTTTATTGGAATACATTAACCCTTTACAGACCGAGTTCGATTTTTTCCTAGCCTGACATAATAACTAATCACTTTCACGTAGTAAGCAAACAGCACCAGAATGTACGATGTGACTGAAGCTTTAACGATTCGAAACTGAATCTTACTAGCTTTGGAATCTGATTCGTCGAAGCCCAGGTTGCATCACTTGCTATTGTTTTCTTGGTGAGTCCGGTTAGATACCATACCGTGTCAACACTAAACTGGTAGTCGCTTGTTACCCTTTTGAGAAGTCGCTAATCTACGTCAAAGTACTTTCTGTCAGATCTAACAAACACATCTACCCTATCACTGTTGGGAGGACAAGGGACTGAAAATGAAAACTGTACCCCAGATCGATCGATTTCCATTTGTGACCCATCGTCTCAAAACGGTATTATGTTGGAACGAATCATATGCTTGAAAGCCGAATTAAATGTTAAACTGGTAAAAAAATAAATTGTTGGCATTAGCACCCTAAAATATGGTATCCATTCTCCTCAATAAAACATGCAAACTCAACATAAGTCTAATATTTCTGGCTATAAATTCCATTTTCAACATATTAACCATCCCGACTTTGAGACGAAGGGTCACATTTGCTTGTGAGGCAAGTGCTTATCAACGAGCCATGCATGTAACTCCCAACCCCGCCCGTATTGAGTTAATAAATTATACAATAATAATATAATAGTAGTACAAATATTATGAATGAAGTAGAATGACTGCCATTGTGTCAACGACAGATGCCTTTATTATTTTCTTTTTAGTAGAGGTTGATGTCAAAACCACTTTATTTCTCTATTACCCTAAATAACTCTTGCCCATCCCATATGGAGATGAAAGGATTTCCATCTCTTGGCTTGGCATATTATTTGTATAAGAGGTTGCATTGAAACTGGGTTGACTAAGGAATATTGGGAGTGGACATAATATATAGAAAACAAATCTTATTAGTCCATGCCACAAACTGATCCACCTTGTATCATTAAGTTCTTCTTCTTCTTCTTCTTCTTCTTCTTCTTCTTCTTCTTCTTCTTCTTCTTCTTCTTCTTCTTCTTCTTCTTCTTCTTCTTCTTCTTCTTCTTCTTCTTCTTCTTCTTCTTCTTCTTCTTCTTCTTCTCTTCTTCTTCTTCTTCTTCTTCTTCTTCTTCTTCTTCTTTTCTTCTTCTTCTTCTTCTTCTTTCTTTCTTCTTCTTCTTCCTTCTCTTCTTCTCTTCTTCTTCTTCTTCTTCTTCTTCTTCTTCTTCTTCTTCTTCTTCTTCTTCTTCTTCTTTTCTTCTTCTTCTTCTTCTTCTTCTTCTTCTTCTTCTTCTTCTTCTTCTCTTCTTCTTCTTCTTCTTCTTCTTCTTCTTCTTCTTCTTCTTCTTCTTCTTCTTCTTCTTCTTCTTCTTCTTCTTCTCTTCTTCTTCTTCTTTCTTCTTCTTCTTCTTCTTCTTCTTCTTCTTCTTCTTCTTCTTCTTCTTCTTCTTCTTCTTCTTTTTTCTTCTTCTTCTTCTTCTTCTTCTTCTTCTTCTTCTTCTTCTTCTTCTTCTTCTTCTTCTTCTTCTTCTTCTTCTTCTTCTTCTTCTTCTTCTTCTTCTTCTTCTTCTTCTTCTTCTTCTTCTTCTTCTTCTTCTTCTTCTTCTTCTCTTCTTCTTCTTCTTCTTCTTCTTCTTCTTCTTCTTCTTCTTCTTTCTTCTTCTTCTTCTTCTTCTTCTTCTTCTTCTTCTTCTTCTTCTTCTTCTTCTTCTTCTTCTTCTTCTTCTTCTTCTTCTTCTTCTTCTTCTTCTTCTTCTTCTTTCTTCTTCTTCTTCTTCTTCTTCTTCTTCTTCTTCTTCTTCTTCTTCTTCTTCTTCTTCTTCTTCTTCTTCTTCTTCTTCTTTTCTTCTTCTTCTTCTTCTTCTTCTTCTTCTTCTTCTTCTTCTTCTTCTTCTTCTTCTTCTCTTCTCTTCTTCTTCTTTCTTCTTCTTCTTCTTCTTCTCTCTTCTTCTTCTTCTTCTTCTTCTTCTTCTTCTTCTTCTTCTTCTTCTTCTTCTTCTTCTTCTTCTTCTTCTTCTTCTTCTTCTTCTTCTTCTTCTTCTTCTTCTTCTTCTTTCTTCTTCTTCTCTTCTTCTTCTTCTCTCTTCCTCTTCCTTCTTCTTCTTCTCTTCTTCTTCTTCTTCTTCATTCCATTCTTCTTCTTCTTCCTCTTCTTCTATCTTCTTCTTCTTCTTCTTTCTTCTTCTTCTTCGTATTCTCTCTGCTTCTTCTCCTCTTCTTTCTTCTTCTTCTTCTTCCACTTCTCTTCGCTGTCATGTCTTTGCTATCATAGTGGCTTGAGCTGCACTGTTGGTCGTTCTATATTCAAGATGCTTCCATACTTGCATATAATTCCTCTTTGCATTTGTTCTTCAGTTCCTGAGATTATTTGGCAAAAGCCATCGTGTGTGCTCAACGTTTGACTGGTTTTAAATCTCGTGAAATAATTAAGTGCAAAGTGTGTATTGATTGTTTACGGCTGAATAATGTGTTGGTTCGTTGTTCGTAGTTTCAAGATGGCCGCCAAATAACTAATGATGAATGAATGTCTCTTATTGTGGTTTTTAGTTCATGAGTTATATTAAACCATGCATTGGTGTACATTTTAACGAGCATCAATGCACGGTTTTAACATCACGAGTAAAATGAAAACATAAATTAAAGACACAAATTTGTTATCTGTTTTGTTTCATACCACAAACTGGAATTGTAGGCGAAAAAATGAAAACAGACCTTTTTAATGTTGTCACCATGTTGACATTGATTGTCGCTTTGTGGACAAACCCTTCCTCAAAATAATTTCATCCAACCGCCACTACAATAATTAAACATATTAAGGGAATTAAGTAATAAAAACTAAAAAATAACATAGAATACATTTTTTTAAAACCACACATCCACAAAAATGATTAGTGACAACATGAAAACTTTAAAATAAATTCCCGGGCAGGGATTCGTTTCCGTGCATTCTGGTACTGAGCGAAACTTCAATACTTGGTATTTACTTTATTTTAACGAATAGAAGTTGTGTCTGTTGGCGAAGAGTGGCTTTCGCTTGCTTTTAATTCTCTATTTCTTTACTTTACTTTTTTCGTGATTTACTTCTTCTACAGTCTTCATCGTTCCCTGGTTTTCTTTGTAAAGACGTTGACAGTGTCATCGTTTTCGTCTTTGGCATTTCGAATTTGGGAATGTCTGACAGCGATTCCTTCGTGTTGGAGAAGTCAAGGTTTAGGGTTACATTATGTTTTGTGAATTTTAAGGAGACTAAAAATTCTCTAAGCATGCGCCATAAGACAATATTCATTGAGATGAATTAATTATTTTAAATTTTGGATAGAATAATGTCAAATGACTGATCAGTACCTTCCCTGTTGTTAAAATGAGAATCTCACACATCCATCAAGACTGACACACACACACACACACACACACACACACACACACATTGCCTTCTCTAAAGTTTATAAAACTTCCTTTTTACATTTCATTTTCTTCTCAAAATCTCGCAATTTTCTTCAGGAATGTGGGTTTATTTAACAACATTCAGAATGAAATATTAAATGTGATATAGAATGATCAAAGTCGAAGCCATTTCTTTGCAAAAATGTTGATTTTCAAAAAAATAGAATTTTTGGAACTTTGTCTCTGTCCAATCCAACGTATATTTATTGTTTTCATATCTGTGTACTTAGATCCAATCGCAAAATTCAGTGTATTAATTTATTTTGTTGATATTACGAAATGTGAAATTCGGTTAATGATTTAACACCTTATATTTCTCTTTGTCTCACTAGGTGATATGGGGTAGATTTCATAAATTTATAGAATG
>NC_088361.1:126628357-126648357 GCF_034508935.2 Berghia stephanieae
CTCTCTCACACACACACAATCTCTATCTCTCTCTCTCTCTCTCTCTCTCTCTCTCTCTCTCTCTCTCTCTCTTAACGAGTTAACTGCCGTACTTTGGAAAAACCCGATCGATACTTGAAGAATGAGCTTTTATATAGCGCAATATCCACTAAACGTGCTCAAAGCGCTTTACAAGGGGTCCCTGGCCAACAACACCATTTAACATTTAGGACGGAACATGACATGACGCCTGTTAGGCGATAGTACAATTTTTTACACCTGAGTACGGTAAGAGAATGTGAGTAAAGAGTCTTCTCCAAGGGCTCAACTATGCGCCGAGCGAGGCTCGAACCCAGGACCTTCCGATCCGAAAGCGAGTATCAAACCACTAGACCACATAGCCGAACGAAAGATGAGTTTTCTGGCCAAATTTTTAAAAACGTATTTTTCCAGAGTACGGTTCATCATCTGATTTGTCTGGATCCTATTATAAAGCTTTGTAGATATTTTTTTTTCTTGATCACCCTCGGTCCTGTTCCACTGGATTTTCATGTCTCCCCCCTCCCTCTCTCTCTCTCTCTCTCTCTCTCTCTGTCTCTCTCTCTCTCTCTCTCTCTCTTTGTAAAGCGCCTTGAGCATGTATAGTGGATATTGCCCTATATAAAAGCTCATTTATTATTATTCCATTGTCGTGGTGTTACATTTAAGAAGTAGTAGTAATATATCTGTGTTTCAACATTTTTCACTTGTGCAACTTTTTTGGTCTAGTGGTATGACACTCGCCTTCCGACCTATAGATAGAATCAATCTTTGTTATTGTTTTTTGCCATCCGCATTTAAGAGTAATTCTCACTTAACTGCATTATCCAGACTATAATTTTATGTGTTGGTCCGTTATACTTCCGGATGGCATATATGTTGTATGTTGTGAACTTCTTAACCAAGCGCACACATTCTATAAGTTCCTGGTTCGAGTCCCCATTCTGGAGGCGCAAAGTTGATTGCTTTGAAAAGGTTTACCTTCTCTCACTTACTTATGTAAAATAATTACTGGACTAATACACAATCGCATTGCAGGCGTTAAGTCTCATCCTGTATGTTAAGTATCACTGGGACCCCTTTTAAACGCTTTTAGCACATTTAGTGGATATCGCTCTATAGATAGTATGCGCTTGGCTAATAAAATCACAATATTGCCATCCGGAAGTATAATGGACCAACACACAAAACTACTATGTGTAAACATGAACTTTTATAGTCCGGTTAATACAGCTTAGTGAGAATTACCCATAAACATGGATGGCAAAAAAAGAATAACAAAGACTCGAGTGACGCCAACTTCGTTCTATCTATATAAAAGCTCACATTTTATATAGACAATCATTGCACTGACTCTGTTCCTCTCTTACAGTTGTTTTTGTCAATACGAGCATCACCTTATGCACTAACAGCATCTGGCGTATACTTAATATCACAACTCGTCCAGCCTTCGTGGTTATGCTGGTTATTTCGGCGCAAAGTAAATGTTCTTCTAAAAAATGTATATTTCGGTCACTTGGTTTTAATTATTTTCTTATAGGAATTGGATTCAATAGTCTGATGTCACGTGGCCCAGCAACGGCGGCCATCGTGGTTCTAAACAAAGAAAATGGGTACTTTTTATTCTTCATGCTGGCTAGAACTTTTCGTATGTCTTGTAATCAGAATGTGTAAAAGTCAAAACATGATCAGATGTATCATGTTTTTTCCCTCTGGATACGCTTTTATGCTCGTCGGAGAAATATTTCATAAGGGCATCCGCCATTGTTCCGATAGTTTAGAGCCAGTTACTAAGTTACCATGCGTCATTACGAGGGGAGTGACGTCACGACTGTTGAAGCGTATTGTATTGACAAGTTTTTAAAGCTTATAGCATAATGTTATTGTTTTATTTTCAGCTTTGCACTATTCCTCTAATAAGAATTTTTTTTGGTGTTAACATGTTCAAGGAATAAGTTATCTAGATGTTGTTATAACAAAGCCATAATCATCACGCTCAATGCTAACAATCCGTCATTATCTGTCATTAATATCACGTGACTTACGTTGACTCAGAGCCTTTCGCAACTCTGTCACCATATATTTTGATAATTTCACAAATTTGGTAATGATTTAAAACCTCAACTGTTATGATGAATTATTCTCAATTTATTCACGTGCAGAACTGCCCTTCACTTTACTTTGTATTTCCACAAAATCAAAATGACATGCAATTGCCGGTCACACACGTAGACGATATGATACTGAAACATGTTTTAAAGCATGTCCCATTTGATTTTGTCATTTCTCAAAAACGCATACATATTTTATGGCATGAGTGCAAGGTTCCCCAGCAACAAGCAGATAACTGTCGTCTTTTATCAAATTACAAACATGAGCCATTTGTCAAGCTTTGTTCAGAAATGTATTCAGGTAAAAACATGATGTCAACAGATTGCATTTTTCAATAACGATATCGTTGCCAGTTGGTGGAGTATGGCCATGGGATGAATTGAACAAATTATATGTTCATGCATTTTTCAATAACGATATCGTTGCCAGTTGGTGGAAAATGGCCATTGGATGAATTGAACAAATACCCTCAACAGTCGTAACGTCACTTCCTTCCTTATGACGCATGGTAACTTGGTAACACTGGCTCTAAACTATCGGAACAATGGCGGACGCCCGTATGAAATATTCCCCCGGCGAGCATAAAAGCGTATCCAGAGGAAAAAAAACCCCATAAACTTGATCATGTTTTGAGTTTTACACATTCTGATCACAAGGCATATGAAAAGTTCTAGCCAGCATGAAGAATACAAAGTAATGATTTTCTTTGTTTAGAACCAAGATGGCCGCCGTTGCTGTGCGGCGTGACATCAGACTACTGAATCCAATTATATGTTCATGCATTTTTCAATAACGATATTGTTGCCATTTGGTGGAGTATGGATATTGGATGAATTGAACAAATGTGTTCATGCATTTTTCCAATCAAATGTCTTGATATTGTGTGTCACGCTAAAAATTCTGTTGAGCTGCTTATCTCGGCTGATATGCATAAACTAAAGACAGCGAGGGACTGAGCCTGTGAAAATTTTTATCTTACAACACTCCGTCGTCTTGGATCCAAGAGCAGATTTAGTGAAAATCTTTGGTTCAACCTTATCCTTCCTTCCTTATCTTGCAATTAACTCGAACTTTATCGAATGGTTGTAGAGGTGGAAAAAAAATTGAAAAAAAAACAACAACTATGTTTGTATGCAAGCCTCGGCTAAAGAGAGAAAAACTATTTAAGAAAAGAAAATATGAAAAGGGAAATAGCTGCTCTTTACTTCGTCATTAACAATTGTTTACCTCTCGCCCAGCCCCCGCGCTTCTCAATCCATTCTAGCTGACTTCCTCTTAGCCTCCCCCTCTTTTTATTGGCATCTTTGCCATGCAATTCGTTTGGCTTGAAATCAAAAGGAAAATAATAGAGTAAAAACTTGTCAGGAAGCATGCTCTGTTAATTCTAGAGCAACCCAGATTATAATTATTTTCACATTGTGGGCGATAGCATAAACGGACACCATTTAGACGAAGTGTTATGTTTCCGGAAGTATAAGTTAGTCGTTTCCCCTTGTCCTATTGTTAGAACAGGAGAATAATATTGATTATTACTAGGTTGCTTGTAACTATGTACCATTAGAGAATTGTACAAAGAGAGATACGAAATATCTTCAAAGAAAACAACCTACGTAAATTATTACACCCCCTTCTCTTTTTCGAACCGTGTTGCTAAGTTTCCGTTATATTTCCCTATTACAAGCCTTCATCTTATATATATTGAGCTTTTATATAGAGCAATATCCACTGAACGTGCTCAAAACGCTTTACAAGGGGTCCCTGGTCAACAGCAACATTTAAGATGTAGGACAAGACATGACGCCTGTTAGGCGATATTACAATTTTTCGGACAAAGACAACGCTGTTAACGGCCAGGTACTCATTTTACACCTGAGTACAGTGAGAAAATGTGAGTAAAGAGTCTTTTCCAAGGACTCAACTATGCGTCGAGCGAGGCTCGAACCCAGGACCTTCCGATCCGAAAGCGAGTGTCATACCACTAGACCACATAGCCGCACATGTAATATATATAACATATTATAATATTGCAGAATGTCAAGGGACTTCCTATTCAGAACCATTAAAAAAAAGCTCCTACCTTGGTACCATATTCCGTCACGGATGGCCGTCTTCTAGTTCTGTATTTGAGCAGCTTTAAAATAAAAACCGATGCGAACAACATTAAGGTTTCTAAAGATAGTATGCGCTTGGCTAAGAAGCTCACGACATTACCATCCGGAAGTATAACGGACCAACACACACAACTTTGTGTAACCATAAACTTTTAAAGTCTGGATAATACAGTTAAGTGAGAAGTATAAACGTGGATGGCAATAACAATAACAAAGACCAGAGTGACGTCATCTTCGTTGTATCAATAGCAGGAGCAAAACTCTGGTCACTCAGCTCTTTGTTTTTGTTTGTAGACTTCCGTTTTGGTGATTACTTCTCACTAAATTATATCTATCACACTATAAACTTTCGAGGTTACACATAGCTTTGTGTATTGGTACGTTATGTCCGGCTGTGAGTATATTACATAAACGCATAACATCGATTAGATTATTTGCAAAGAATGTCTAAAATTATTGCACAAGTTCCTCAACTCAAAGTAAAACTAACCAACTTCTCACGCAACAATTGGAAACATTCATTGGCCGAAATTGACCACCAAGTCGTTGAAAACATTCATAATTTAATTATCCTTCATCATCAAACAAGAAATGTCAATTTAATATAACATTACAATGGATGGATAGATTTAAGAATGAAGAAGTATGGGGGGAAAAACACAGCAGAAACCAGAGGGAGAGGAAATAGGAAGAAGACGATGGAGGTGGATTGGACCGTAGCCATCGTTAACTTATAGCCTGACACTGACCAAAAAATGACGTCAAAATGCCAGTCTTTGGCCACAAAAGAAAACAAATCGTGAATTGTATTCAATAGTTAAACCAATGGGACCACTTGTTTCCATGAGCACTACTTACGACAACTCACTAGGGGGTGCAGAAACCATAATATAATGATGTCAAATTGCCAGTCTTTTTGGGTTTCATTGTCAGGCTATAACTTAACGATGCTACGGTGGACACACCCTTAGAAAGAATGACTCCACTATAACAAAGAAAGTATTGGCCTGGCATCTTCAGGGCATAAGGTCAAGGGGAAGGCCACGAGGAACATGGAGAAGAGTTAAAGAAGCTGATATACAGGGACATGATAAGACATGGAACGAGTTTAAAAAGTTAGCTCAGGATAGAGCAGGAAGAAAACTATTTGTCTGTGGCCTATAGATAGAATGCGCTTGGCCAAGGAGTTCACAACATTGCCATCCGGAAGTATAACGGACCAACACACAAACTCTGTGTAACCATGAACTTTTATAGTCTGGTTAATACAGTTTAGTGAGAACAACTCACAAACGCGGATGGCAAAAACAATAACAGAGGCCTGAGTGACGTCATCTGCATACTATCTATTTGTCTGTGGCCTATACCTGACCAAGGTGAAAAAAGCAATAATGATGATGAAAGGACAAATCATAAGATGCTTGGGGTCAAATTATTGGTCGGCTGCTTTGTTGACTTTTGTTCTCAAAGATCAGACCAAGTGCATTTGTGAGATTTTGTTTGTTTTCGTATTGTCGAGCGCATCGTATAATGATTAATTCTCCCTTGTTAATCCTTTTGCTGTATTATTACAAATTATTAGTTTAAACTATTTTTTAAATTAAAAATAGAGTCGTTCTATCTCTTTATTTTATAACTTAACTTAATCGATTGAGTGAGAGATAAGGTGGGAGGGGGGGGGAATGAAAAATATTATAATCTTTGTAAGTAATTTATATCGCGCAATATCCGCGAAACGTGCTCAAAGTGCTTTAAAATGAGTCTCTAGCCAACAACAAGATTAAGGACGACACACGAGGCCTGTTAGGCGTTATTACGTTTTTTTTCTCCGACAGAGACAAAACTGTTGACGTGGATAGAATGTGAGTTAAGAGCCTTTTCCAAGGACTCAACCATGCCCCTGCTCGCCACTCAGAGCGAGACTCGAACTCGGGACCTTAGTATCCGAAGGTGAGTGTCATACCACAAGACCACAAAGCCGCACGGAAGAAGATCTGTGATGTCATCTTATCGGATTTTAAGTAAATATCGTAAAATACGGATTTTGATCTGGGTTACGACGAGGTTGAGTCCGAAACGTTCACTGATACGCTCGATTTCTTTGGGTTTGTTTGTTTGTTTTTTGTTTTTTTTTTACAATCTTAAAATTGATTGGACAATGACTCGAACTCATTTTTATGAATCAGCGAGCCATTCTTTACAATTCACGAGGGAATTTGTTTAGTAGTTATTTTGATAACCACGAAGGTAAATAGATCGATGACTAGATAGAGAGTGACATTTTGGACGATGAAATCATAGAAGAAGAGTGAGCTGGAGATAATGATAGAGATGGAAAGGAAGATAGAGTTAAAGAAATAAAAAATACACAAAAGAAGATAGAGAGAAAGAGAGAGAGAGGAAGAAAGAAAGAGAGAGGGAGAGAGAGAAAGAGAAAGAAAGAGAGAAAAGAGAGAGAGAGAGAGAGAGAGAGAGAGAGAAAGAAAAAGGACATCATTATCATCATCATCATCATCATCATCATTATCATCATCATCATCATCATCATCACCACCACTACCACCAGCACGATCATCATTCTCACCGCAATCTCGTTATTGTCATCATCCTCACACCATTTATAGTGGCATTTCAAAATCAGTATAACATTTACGTTTGAAATGGCAATATTTAAAATGGAGTGCAATCTTCAAAGTAGTGTGACATCACCACATTCATCAGATTGATAAAATATCATCCTAATTGATTTGATTACAAATGCTTATTCACACTGACTCACCAAGTTTATTGGTATAAAAAAGTATGTGTTTAATTCAAGACAAATGACAGCGCCGTATTATCATTTGTTCACATTTGCTTCCACATGCACACTGTCAACTTAGAATTATGGATGTAGCTCTTCAAAGTTCGCCCAGTTAACATTTTAAACAATTGATTATTACTTTTGGAAAAACACAAGTCGATCGCAAACAACTTGGTGAATCAAAATTTGAAATTTTCCTTTTTTGCGAATATTTCCCCTCATATTTCCCATATTCCTCAAGTTTCTTTTCCTCTGCATTCTTCTCCTGTTGCTGCTGCTTCTTCTCCCACTTCTAACCCTATCCTTCCTTCTTTTTCTTCTTCTTTTTCTTTTTCTTCTTCTTCTCCTACTTCTAACCCTATCATTCCTTCTTCTTCTTCTTCTTCTTCTTCTTCTTCTTCTTCTTCTTCTTCTTCTTCTTCTTCTTCTTCTTCTTCTTCTTCTTCTTCTTCTTCTTCTTCTTCTTCTTCTTCTTCTTCTTCTTTTCACTATGCGGTACACAAAAGCATGAATATCATAATAATAAGTCATACGACAACTCGATCATAATGAAAAATAACTTTATACGATTTACCAAGTATTTTATTCCCCTTGTGTATAATGAAAACACGATCAATAACAATGCAAATTAATAAGAAAACAAACAGTCTGTTGTCCTAGAACAGTGTTTATCTTATTATTATTGTTCTTTTTATATCAACCTACTACTTTCAATGCGGTTACAACAAGCCTTGTGAAACAGTAGGCGAAATAATTGCGAAGATCACACCCAACTCGAGTAGAGTAGCAGCAGTTAGATTCGGAGAGCAACTAGTTTAAATTCATACGGGCATGGACAGAGGATAAGTACCTTGTACGATTGAGGGTGTAGGATTAGATAAAAATAATGACAAATGATTGAAATAATTGCTGTCAATTCACAGTGGCCTTTTATGGCGTAGATATATCTGTGTTAACCGTGACGCGTAGCCTACTTACTTATGTAGTTACCATTCAGGCTTCAAACACATTGAGGCAAGTTGATTCTATAGTGATGATACACATTGAGCTCAACAGATGAGAACATTTCATAAATCGTTCTGTAGCCGGTTAATAGCTAATGTATTCAAGTCACTGTTGTTTCATTTTTTTCTCTTTTTTAATTTAGAAACAAATAAAACTATGGTAAATGTCCAAATAATTCAAAATCAGCATTCTAATTGGTCAAAGAGATTCGAAAGTAGGATAAAACAATGCGTCAACCTCTTACGGAACGATTATTTACTAAGTCTATGATTTAATATCAGTGAATATAAGTGTGTCCTAAGGGGATGGAATATGGATGGACAATGGCGTTCATCTTATGAAAAACTTTTTGAGGACTAATTCAGTATGGAGTTTTTATCATTAAATCCCATAATTTCTTCTACAACTATAAGACAGTCAGCTGACTAAGGAGATAGTATATAATCTGCAACAGGACATGTTCCCAAAATGATTTCGTGATTAAGGAATACTTGAACACACTATTGTTGTGATATCTTGAGGCTTGTTTATTGTGGCTAGTTCATTGAGTTTGGTGCCGGGATTCCAACAGGGACCTTGGAGTCTCGGTGCCCTGGCAGGGTCCTAGAATGTACCAACTGACCGATCCCTGGATTATTATTGTCAAAGGTAAGTATCTTTATCTAAAGCATGCATACTGACTCACACCAATAAAAAAAATCAAGTTTCGTTTCGATAGAATTATTCTCAAATGGTCAAAATGATCAAACTTGACATTTATGTTATGACTTTTTGACCTGTTGAAGGTTAGTTAAGGTGCCGACCTTTGAATTATTTTGACAATTTGATAAACATTTCAATGGATCAATGTTTCAAGGAGTGGCAATTTACTTCCTGTTCACTTTGTGCCAGATAGCAGATAAAGCCTGCATTTACCACAATTTGATCACTTCAATATAATATTCTCTGTTAAACTTACTTATTCTTCTTATTAGACTCTAGTGAACAATAGACCGAGATATAATTCGTCTATCTATCTATCTATCTATCTATCTATCTATCTATCTATCTATCTATCTATCTATCTATCTATCTATCTATCTATCTATCTATCTATCTATCTATCAATATCTGTCTGTCTATCTATCTCTATCTATCTATCTATCTATCTATCTATCTATCTATCTATCTATCTATCTATCTATCTATCTATCTATCTATCAATATCTGTCTATCTATATCTATCTATCTCTCTATCTATCTATCTATCGATTTATCTATCTACTATCTGTTTTAAACACACGCTCACACACACACACGCACACACACACACACACACACATATATATATATATATATATATATATATATATATATATGCTGTTACACTTTATATTATGTTTACATTCATATTATTTATTTAGTCAACATTTAATGTATCAAGATATCGAGAGGCTCAGGTCGTCGTAAAGTCAGTACAAGGCGTTATTTAGAAACATTGGAACGGTTGCGTACATCATCACGTGACTTGTGAAAGAAAATAGGCGAATGAATTAAAACGGACTTCAATAAGAAAAAGGTTTTTATATCGTGGCACTTGCGTGCAACACATCTCTTGCGTCGCATGTTTTTCCAATCAAACACTTCAAATAATGGGTTGCATTGTCGTTTGCTATTTCAAAGGGAAATCCGCCAGATTGTTTTCACCCAACTACCGGAAGCTTGCAGGTTCAGGGACACAACGCCGTGTTTAAATGCGATTTCAACGTTTGATTTAAAACAAACAGCAAATAGAGGCTTTTTCTTTTTACAACTACTTTGTGAATAAAAGCTTAGATCTGTTTCACTTTTACACTTAAAACACAACACGAGAAGTGAAACGAGACACGGAATTCTGATAATGAATAAGGACGTTAAATTTATGATTGAGAAACTGATTCAAAAGCTTTGCATGCTACACAGATATTGTACAAAACGGTAGGGGCTGCCTGAAGCCTGGGATCGTGAAAATACTAACGAAAGGTTGAAAATGGAGAGGCTTCGGATGGGAACAATAAGGCTTCGGATGGGAACAATGTTGTTCCCATCCGAAGCATCTCCATTTTCACTCTTTCGTTAAAGATATTGTACATAAATTGAAGTGTGAAATTTGAAGGGATCAATTTGCATTTTAAACCAGCGTTTATAATATACTTATAGGATAAAAAAACATGGCGCCATGAAACCAACCTCAGCCGTTTTCAGATGTGGGAGTGTTTTATTGTGCAAATGGAAACTAAGAATAGTATAATATGGTGTAGATGTGCAAATGCAGTCCAATTGTATACACCTGTGTGAAAATACAGATCTCAATCAATATATCCCTTTTTTGCATTACATTCGGATATAATAAAAGATCCTCAGAGAAAAGAGATAAGAGAAAGTCATTTCAAAGTCTTCAACAGTACGCCTTTGTAAAAACATAAAGACCATTTCAGCGGGTTACTGTCACCTCACGACTATGCAATGGATATGTAATCCCGTGGACAGCCACTGGGAGGTCCGTGTACTAAAACGCTGGGCAAGTCCTGCAATGACACGCTATCCATATCCGTCACTGTCGTCGAATCCACAATAATAATGATAACAATAATAATGATAATAATGATAGTGATAATAATAGTAATAATAATAATAATAATAATAATAATAATAATAATAATAATAGTAATAATAATAATAATAATAATAATAATAGTAATAATAATAATAATAATAATAATAATAATAATAATAGTAATAATAATAATAATAATAGTAATAATAATAATAATAATAATAATAATAATAATAATAATAATAATAATAATAATAATAATAATAATAACAACAATTCTTTCTAATTTTCTATATAAGACGTCAACTTTTTTAATAAAATAAAAATTCGGATCCACAACACAGCAATGCCTATAATGAATACAATGAAAAAGAATTTTTAACGGCGTAAGTACTTGCCGACCCGACAAATTATAATACAAAAATCACTGTCAGCGAGTATCCCACCAGTCAGAAAAGTCAGATTTTTGAGACTACTGGATCACGCGGCTTTTGACTAGGTGGCTAGACATTAATTTTAGCCGTCAAGATCGAAAGTCAGAGTATGGTCAAAATAGCTTTTTCTCAGAGCTGTTGGCCGCTGACATTCTACTACTTCAAGAGACACATCTTTATACAGAAGTCTAATCTTTCCCATTGTATATCCCAGACTATATTATGATGGTTAAGGACGAAGATAACAAGGCTTGCAAAAAGTGAAGAGCATCTGGTTGGACATTGCATTGATGAGATGCCGCTGCCGAGCGGTTTCATAAGTGTGGAAAAGTTTGTACATATTGGGTAGATCGCCGAAATATTGCAGTGCAACCATTTAGAGCTGCTGCCACGAATAGAGGATAAATCATCGTGATAATAATATCATCATGCAAACATTTATATTCCGACATGTACCTCACTAATTTTATATTTGGACATTTGTTTTGGTAACCAAATAGGTACTAATCAAACAGTACGACAACGTATACCTCAGTAAAGAGCAAATTGAGTAACGTATTTGTAGTTATCTTTCGAGTTACACAACCTGCCGCAACTGTTTTAGATTTGTATTTCAACCGTGAAGTTTCTGAAAACAAAATCCAGGAGGAATCGTTTGAGAGACAATGTGCGCGAGCCAAGGCAGTGCTACTGGTTCAAAAACGTGTTTAAATCCGCTACATTTTGTATTGGGGGGGGGGGGTAATGTCCGCCAGTTCTTAATCGAAATTTTCTTATATGTGACCCGCCGTCTCAAAGCGGTATTATGTCGGGATACACTCGATTAGGGAAATTGAATTCATTGCCACAAATATAAAACTTGGGTTTAATTTCTCTACGTCATGCTGGAGTATAAATACTATTTTTTGCTTTACAAAAACTTTTAAGGTCCAATTTCTCATCATTCCATCTCAAAATTCACTTTTTGGGGTCAGAATCATCCCGACATAATACCGTTTGAGACGGAGGGTCACATATCGATATAAAACGATTAGGATTGGAAATTTATGCTTTTCTCAGATTGATGTATACTTCAAAATATTGTAAGAAAATTCCAGGGGATATCACGGTACTAGCAAAGAGAATAATTAATCGTTATTTGGTTGTATTCCAATTCACTCAATGCGAGGTCACCCCCCTCAATAAAACTCAAAGTTTGTGCATTTACATATTCATATTCAATTCCAATTTTTATTTTAGGCAATTACCAGTATGAAATAATATACGTTTACATAGAATAGAATGTCCAATTAATACAGGTAAAATCAATAATTAATCAAAGGAAATACCAAAAATAATTAAATAAATAAGTATATATGGATGAGTACAACCTGCCTACTTGAAATTGGAAAAATTCGTGGTTTCAGAGGTAAAAACACAGTAGACGGTAGCTATAACTTACCTTAAAAATTACAAATTTGTCCTCAGTTTATTATTATATACTAGCTCTGGCAGCAATATGTCGTTTTCATGAGATGCTTTATTGAACTAAATAGCTTTATGTAGTACTTCCGTTAGGATTTAAAATTCGTAAGCTTACAAAATTGTCGTAGTTGTAGGCAGGGCTGCATTTAAATACAAATTTTCAGCAAGCGGTTCATTCCAACATAATACCAGATTCAAACGATTAGTCACATATCTGAGTATAGAACCCACCGCCTTCTGTGGAATGTAGAATGTGCTTAATTATATAAATACCAATTTGCAATACATTCCGATATAATAAAGGATTTCATGGCATGAGCTTCCTCTATCGATCCTCAGACAAAAGAGATAAGAGAATGCGTTAAAGGAAATGGGATTCTGTCTGGGGAGAAAAGAAAACAAAGCAGTGGCAATGAGCCTCTTATAGATCGCTTTGATGCGTATTGATGTGTATTGATTACAAGACCCACCATTAACCCCCTTCCCCGCCCAACCATTCCTTCCTCTATCCCCCTCTCATTGCAACAAGGGTGGCTATATTATAAAGCTTACAGGAGACGACAACAAACCAGTAATCGAACACTTCAAAGATTAGTCGTTCATTTCTTTTGTTTTGCTTTGTTTTGACGGCCTAATCATATTACGGAAGTTGATATTAATATTGCTTAAAGTAATTGAATCGTATCAATACTAGTAATAACAACAAAGTATTAACCAGTTCACTGGCATACTTTGAAAGACACGTATTTAAAAGATTGACCAGAAAACTCGTCTTTTGAATATCAATCGATTTAAATGACCCTCGTCTTCTTGGCAACAACTCTCAAACAGGGGACCTCTCCATTATTGCAATCCGCAACCATCATCACCAGTGCCCCTCCTATCTTCTCCTCGTCCTCTTCCTCTTCTTCTTCCTTCTCCTCATCTTCTTCCTTCATCTCCTCTTCCTCCTCCTACTCCTCCTCCTCCTCGTCCTCCTCCCCTCTTCGCCCTTCACTCCCCATCCTTTCTCATCTCTCCCCATTTTTCAATTTTTTATCTCACCCAACATTGTCACTGCTTGAGGATTCTTTTCTAGCGCCACCCCTCCAAATTCCTACCCCATAGGGAAGTCAATCTTTTATTCACTGTTCATTCATTAAATAATTTTAAAATCTTATTTAAACCTCGCATCATTTGTTTAATTTCAAGTCTTTGTGTATGCTTTGACATTTTCCTGTGAGATTATATAAAATTGCTCGATGTAAATCAGCTTTCCACACCGGCATTAGTAAGCGCTTAAACTTTCCAACAAATCTAAATTAGATCTAGCAACCCCGTTGGCGATATCTGAAGTAATTCAGACATATCGGGGATATGATATGGACACAAGTTGTTTGTCTGTGGTCGTCTAACCTCTCGTCTAAAGTCATGGGTTTTTCAGATATCAATTCGCCGTTTCTTTACTATACAAATATGATTCTATATTTGTAAATACAATAATTCAAGAGCAATATTGATTTAATTCCGAAGAACGCACAGCCGTCAAGTAACCCGACACTACATACCAGACACAATCACCAACTTTACATTCCCCGAAATACTTTGGGTCATTATCTTAAGGCTTTTAAAACGTCTATTGACGTGTCTCGGTGATTATAAAGAGAATGCATGGCTTCAGAGTTACATTGTCTCCTCTAACTTCATCTTTTGCTTTTCCCTCGTCTCATAGTCCTCCTCTTCCTCCTCCTCGACAGCCTTTTCCGTCTCCTCCTCCTCCTCCTCTTCCACAACCTCCTCCTTCTCCTTCTCCTCCTCCTCCTCATCTTCCTCATATTTCTTCTTCTTCCTTCTCTTTTTGCTTCTCTTTCTACTCCACATCCCCGTCGTCATTCTCTTCTCCCTCCTCCTTTTTCATCTTTCTCTTTGTGGAGCGAAGATCATTTAGTTGTCTCTCTGAAACTTGGAATTGATCCATTTTTATCTATCAATCCTCTCCTTATAAAAAGGAATGAGCTACTTTCTATATTTATAAATACGGTCGATATTGGGCCTCGTCTGGAGGGACGACCCGACGTCATGAGCTCCGACACAATCAACAATTTTACAATCTCCAAATACATTAGACACTTTCTACGGGTCATTACCAGCGCGCCTATAAAACGTCTTGTGGTGTGTTTCGGTGCTTGAATGCAATTGGGAAATGTCCTTCTTGGAGAAAATTGTATTAAAAAAAATGGACTAGGCCTCAACCTAGTGTTCTCCTTCTTCACCCTCCTCTTCCTCTTTCTCACCCTCCTCTTCTTCTTGTTTTTCTTGTTGTTGTTTTTGTTCTAGTTCTTGTTCTTGTTCTCATTTTTGTTCTTGTTCTTGTTCTTGTTCTTGTTCTTCTTGTTCTTGTTCTTGTTCTTCTTGTTCTTGTTCTTGTTCTTCTTGTTCTTGTTCTTCTTCTTTCTTCTTCTGTCTTCTCTTCTTTTTTTCTTCTTCTTCTTGTTCTTTTCTTCTTCTTCTTCTCTTCTTCTTCTTCTTCTTTTCTTCTTCTTTCTTCTTCTTCTTCTTCTTCTTCTTGTTCTCTTCTTCTTCTTCTTCTCTCTTCTTCTTCTTTCTTCTTCTCTTCTTCTTCTTCTTCTTCTTCTTCTTCTTCTTCTTCTTCTTCTTTCTTCTTCTCTTCTTCTTCTTCTCTTCTTCTTCTTCTTCTTCTTCTTTCTTCTTTCTTTCTTCTTCTCTTCTTCTTCTCTTCTTCTTCTTCTTCTTCTTCTTCTTCTTCTTCTTCTTCTTCTTCTTCTTTCTTCTTCTTTCTTCTTCTTCTTCTTCTTCTTCTTCTTCTTCTTCTTCTTCTTCTTCTTCTTCTTCTTCTTCTTCTTCTTCTTCTTCTTCTTCTTCTTCTTCTTCTTCTTCTTCTTCTTCTTCTTCTTCTTCTTCTTCTTCTTCCCCTTCTTCTTCTTCTTCTTCTTTCGATTGTGACTGAAACATTCAGATCGAGTATTGATACTGGAAATATTCCTCCACGACGATCTATCCTCCGCCTACTTCATGTACTCGGAGTTTGTAGGGATGTTGCTCGTTGACAGCCTCGAACTGGCCAGGAACGTCAACCTCTGACGACCAAGAGCTCTTTTTCCTTCGATGTAGCCACTTTGTATTCGGCTTTCAATATGCCGTCGTGGCCACATACGGCCAAGAAAGCCCATTTGCCCTTTGGCTTGGGTTCAAATGTTCTTTTATCCTTCTTTTCAATTCCGCAACCCTTCGATAACTCGAATTGTATAAATATTGGATCTGGTGAAAAGATAGATAGCGTAGCAAACATAATTGTTTTACACGACATTAAAAAAAATGCGATTTTAGGCGTGTCCAATGGCTTTACAGGAAAACGAATGTGGAATAAAATAAAATTCTTGTGTTTGAAATTTTAAACAAGTTCCCAATCTCGCCTCGCAACCGCTGGAGCGCACGTCGGGAACGATTTGAAAATTTCAAGTGCATATGTTCAAGAACCTTATTTTATTCCCTCCCAAGGACCTCATCTATATTATTTCTTATAAGATTTCATTCTTTTTCAATAATGATAGGTTCTAGCATTCAACGATTTAGCATTAAGAACATTATGAATTATCATGAAAAAAAAAGTCTTGAACAGTTACGTTTTTTTTTCTCTAAAGATTAAGGATTCCTCATAATATTTTTTCTATTATGTTACAGTAAAATTGAACCCTCCCCTTCATATGCACATTTGCAGGTCTGATAATCCAAATTGTTATTGGTTCATTGTTGTAATGGAAATACTCTCAAACCACCACAATATAATATTGTCCATTTGACCGTAATAAGTCACGTCCATACTTGCGCTCGGTGATCAGACCTACTATACGTTCACCTAGGTCTTCTAATAACGATAGGGATAAAATAAATACTCATGGAGCTTAGAATCACTCTGCTTTTGGGTCCCCCACTGATCTCAACACTCACTCTGTTACGTTCATGTGAGGTGATGGAAAGGGTAGATGATGAATCGGTCTTCTGGTCAG
Source organism: Berghia stephanieae (assembly GCF_034508935.2). Lineage (NCBI taxonomy): Eukaryota > Metazoa > Mollusca > Gastropoda > Nudibranchia > Aeolidiidae > Berghia > Berghia stephanieae. The sequence continues at coordinate 126,644,887 of NC_088361.1, forward strand.
AGGTCATTTGCTGCTCTTGAATTCATTTTCGGGGATGCAAGTGAAGGGATAGTCGGGTCTGTGGATTGTTGTGGATTGGTGTGGATTGGTGTGGGTTGGTGCGTACTTGGTCCAGTAACGGGGTTTGTCAAAAATGAAGATGGATGAGGGGTTTGATTGCATTCATTCATTTTGCCATACGATACGACAGATGGGCTATAGTGCTATAATATGCCTTTTTGTTTTATTTCTGAGTGTATGCTAGATATGCATGTTATATGCGTACGCATATATAAGAATTATTGCATGTGTGGTGTTTGACAATATCTGATCTTTATTAAAGCATTTCTGAAAAAAAACAGACTTCTTAATAATTCTGTGCGAGGGATTAAAACAAATCCATAGATTTAGAATGCATACTCTAATAGCAAAATCACCGATTATTGGAAAATAGATTTACATTATGTTTATGTGTGTGTGTGTGTGTGTGTGTGTGTGTGTGTGTATGTGTCTGTACATTTTTATACATTATGTATATATATTTCATTCAAAGCTTTTTGGGGATGGATGAAATATTGTAATAGGCATTGAGAACAAGGAAAGCGGGGTATTAATCATAAATGATATATTTTTTATTTGTAAAAGATTCAGTCCTATATAATTATGCCGACGATAATACACCATTGAACTGCCATAGCGATTTTGAAACTCTGATTGATGTTCTTGAGTGGGAGAGCCAGATCCTCACAAATTGGTTACATATAAATTGCAAGAAAGCTAAGCCAGAAAAGTTCCAGGCTCTAGCTGTAGTCAAAAGAACGCGGAATAATTTCCCGGCATTTAATATTGATTCAGTAACAATACCATGTGAAGACACTGTTAGGTTACTTGGATTTGATATTGACTTTCAACTTAAATTAGGAAATATGCAGGAAGGCATCTCAACAATTAAACGTACTAAAAAGAAAAGGAAGACACCTCTCCAAACTAAATAAGCTAACAATTTTCCATACGTTTATTTTATCAAATTTTAGCTTTTGTCCACTCACTTGGCATTTCTGCTCAAGAGCAAATACCAAGAAAATGGAAAAAAAAAAACAACAAAAAACAAAACAAGAACGTGCTCTCAGATTTATCAGACTATACCGGCACCTACGAAGAGTCATTAACAAAGGCTAAAATTATCCCCCTTGAAACCAAGCGAATGCAAATTATGGCAACATAAACTTTCAAAATTCTTCACAAATTGTCCTAAAAATGTCTAGAAAATTTAGTATCTTTAAAAGAAAAAAAGATATGATTTTAGGAGCATCAATACTGTTAATGTCCCAAATATCAAAACAACCCATTTTGGTAAACAGTCCTTTCGTTTTGCCGCTGCAGTTTCGTGGAATTATCTACCAGAGCACATGAGAACATAGACAGCTTTAAATTGGTTTGAGAGACTCTTATAACAAAGTTTGCAGCATGGTAAACTTGTCAGATCTGTTTTCTGTTCTCCTACATAGGCCCCGAGATTAATTAAAACCGTGAGACATGTCAATTGTATGTAAAATATTAAGTACTCCTTTTTTTATGAGGATTTACAGTAAAGTTTATGTCGGCGAAAAGCCTAAAAGGGCTGATCAGATTTCAATAAGAAATTATTCATTATTTTATTTTATTTTTAATTATCTCCATATAGTTTTTGTTTTGTTTTATTTTTCTAGTTGATGTTTTTGTATAAAAGATGTAGACATATAATATATATATATATATATATATATATATATATCTGTATATATATATATATATAAATATATATATATATATATATATATCTATATATATATATATATATATTTATATATATATGTATACACACATTTATATATATATATATATATATATATATATATATATATATATATATATATTCAATTCAATTCCTTGATTCTAATATTAGAGTGTCGTATTTCTTAACTGTGCTACTACTGGAGATGGGGAAAATTCTTACGCTGTCCCTCTCAGCAGGGCTGCCAGACATTCATAGACTTTTCGATGTTTTTATGAGTGGGGGGTTAGGACGGTCACAAATACTGAGTACCATTATTAATATTGTATTTAAATATAAAAGAAAAAAAATAACAGACCTTTTCATTATTCCGAGCTTCTACTAGCTACACCTATATATTTCTAGAAATTACCAAAATGTTTGTAAATACAAATCTACGATTTAAAAGTCAGACAAATTTATATAGTCGGTGTTAATTTAGCTTTCCTTGTGAATATAAAAGTGATTTTATTAAATGATTTTAAAACTGTATCTATCAAAACTCTAATGTGAATTTTCATTCACTCAGCTTTTAACTCACTCAACCCTAACACTGACTATATCATTTTTTTTACCACATGCCTATTTATTACATTATTCTTAGACAAATTATAGGCGTAGTATCAAAGCTGTTGATTTTAATTTTCACGTGTTTATGGAAGTTGAATAAAGATATCTATGTACATGCTCATTTTTTATACATTTTCCCCCAATTTTGAACAGTAGCAAAAATCTTTAGGATTGAGTGAGTTAAAATGCCAAGTGTTTATAAAGGAAATGGCATAAAATCTACAAAGTTGGAAACCTTGGCCCCTAGAGGACAATCCACTAATTGGACACTTCGTGTGGTCCCCTCTAATCGTAACTCAGAATATAAGGCTTCCTTTATGCCCTAGGAGGCATAGAGAAAAGAGTAGAAATGAGGAGATGGGGGGGGGGGGGGGGACGGATATGTAGCAGATAAATGTGGAGGACATATGCGGTGACTTCATGGACAGGACTTCTGAAAAGGAAAGGTACACGTGAGAAGAACGCTTCGGGCACTCAACCTTCATGAAACACAAGCAATATAACAAGTTGCTTAAAAATGGTTATTATTATTATTATTATTATTATTATTATTATTATTATTATTATTATTATTATTATTATTATTATTATTTTCATCATCATCATCATTATTTTTATCATTATTGTTTCAAGTGCAGCGCCTTGAATGTTTATTATGAGGTTTGGTCCTTTTCTATATGAGAGACTTCCGGCTATTCATACTCTTAAACACGCAATGATGAGATTAACTTCAGAATGAGAACCAAATGGAAACGTAAACAAAAAAGGTAAACGAGATATTGCCTCATAGATCAGTGTCGCTGATGTCTCACATGTAAAATACTCGAGCATATTAAGTTTCATTTAACAATGGAGCACAATGAAAGACACAATGTGCTAGTCGATTATCAACAAAGGTTCCGGAAACTTAGCTCTTGTGAAAGCCAGCTCGTAAACACCATAGAAGAAATAGGAAAGGCATTAACAGCAGAACTACTTGTTTTGGACTTTTCGAAAGCATTTGATAATGTGCCACAGAGACGACTTCTCAGAAAACTGGAACACAATGGAATTAAAACCATCGACCCAAAGTCCCCCATTGATGAAGAAAACGACTCAAAACGGAAGGA
>NC_088361.1:126655857-126670857 GCF_034508935.2 Berghia stephanieae
TATCTATCTATCTATCTATCTATCTACCTATCTATCTATCTATCTATCTATCTATCTATCTATCTATCTATCTATCTATCTATCTATCTATCTATCTATCTATCTATCTATCTATCTATTTATCTATCTATCTATCCATCCATCCACCCATCTATATATATATATATATATATATATATATATATATATATATATATATATATATATATACATTTGAAAGATAATTAAGATTGTTTGATTTCTACAACGTTGTTATCGAACGTTGCTCTCATCAGGAAGTGGAAGTGAAAGTAGATTGTTGTGTTTTCGTATTTTTCTAGATTCGTGTTTATGGAGGTTCGTAATTAAATAAAAGGTGTTTGTTTCTATGTCTGCATGAGGAAGTTAGTTCGTTTCTTCTGTTGAGTGTTGCTATGTTCGGTTTAGTTTATATATATATATCTATCAAAAACTCACGAGGTCCCATGTTTGAGAATGTTTGTCAAGATAAGTGTCATTTAAATCGATCGGAACTTTAAGGACGAGTTTTCTGGCCAAATGTATAATTACTTGTCTTTCCAAATGTGGTCTATTTAATTCTTTAAAACCCCGAGACCCAATCAATGCGATGTTGAGCGTGTTTAGAAAATGAATTGGTGACATAATTGCAAAACTCTTGCCCCGGTGTCATGTCCTTGGGTAAATAAGGCACCTGAGTTGACCGCATGTGAATGAAAAGCTGGCGATAGGTGGCAACTAATCATATTACAAAAATGCTAGTCAAGTTTGTGTTGGTTTAATCGAGAATTGGTTTCATAGTAGGGCCTCTTAGGGAATGAATAAAACATTATGAATCACAGTGGGCAAGAAATCCAGATTATATGGTGTTGTCATGTGAGCTATAAAATGAATGACATGTAATAATATATAATGTTGGTAGAACGTGTATAATTGACATGTTAATTTTTATCTCAATGACCGATAGGCATATTCGCAAGTAAACCTGAGCCAAGGGGGACTTTTTCGTGACAGTCAATGCCAAAATGCACACAAAGCCGCCCCCCCCCCAATAAATGGTTGGAAAATTAGTGACAAAAAGTAATAGAGTGAAAAGTCTCTTATATACTTTCTTACAATTCATACTTTTTTAGCATTTTAACTTAATCAGGATTAATCAGAGTAAAAGAGTATTTGCAAATATATGGCAGCTTAGCATTGAATGCAAAGTCTTTTAACAGTGTAATTCAATAAGATATAAAATGTCTTCATCACATCAAATAATGCTATCTTGTTTTCTAGTCGTGTTCCTTATGGTTTCCCAAAGGGTTGGCCTAGAAAAAAATTGATTAATGGTGAATCGCATTGAGAAAAATGCAAACATCACAAACGCTCCACATAGTGAGTGTTTGTCTGTCTCTCAAGAAATGACATTGGTCGTGTTGAACCCTTTTGGAACGGAACTACTGTGCAAATGAACGGATCAATAGCGTACATCACTGACACTGCTAATGACAATAATCACCCATTACGGCCGTCGTAATAAAACGTCACGGGGACAATAACTCAGCGGTACAACGACAAAACACCAATTACATTTTTAGAAAGGAACTTTTCATATCAAATCTCAATCAATTTTTTTTAAATCTCTCGACTGGCTAAGAATTCTAAAACCCCAAAACTCCGAAAGAGTCTCAGGGCTAAATTTGTTCACACTTGGAGGTCATTTCAATCAATCGATATCTAAAGTAAGTATTTTCTTTCCAAAATGTAAAATAGACGTTTTGTCAGTGTGCGGACAGAATGGTCGTGGACACCTTGCCACACTAAAATGCTAATAATTGTAAACATTCTTATCGATTCTGTTTATATCACAGTGATCGATATAGTGACATTTTGGTAACTCATTAGCATTTGGATCAAGAGGTCGAACCTGAAAGATGCAGCAAGCGCCGTAAAACCCTTAAAAACAAACATAACAACAAACAAAGAGTCTGAAAGACACAGTTGGATGTTTCCTCATGAACATGATGCAATGCAGCTTGACTCGTAGATTTTAAAAACACTTCTGATGAAGAAAGCCGCCTGTCGGAAATAATTGACCGAGATACCGAATCACTATTAAATGGACAGAGGAGTAAGATTAAAACCCAAGGAACCTATTGTTTAACAGCATCAGACTATGTGACTGATGAGCCATCTGAGTGGTACAAAATTATATTCATCCTTTGAAGTTCAATACCATCAGGATTGATTCGTCAAGCCGATGTGCGGTATAATGGTACAGTTGGTAGAGCATAGGAATAGGATAGTTACGCAGACGACCCAAATCTGATAGCACAAAGAATTTGAGTTTTGATCATTCCACCCATTGCATTCCTGTCCCACCCATAACAATCCAAGGTGAAACCCTGTTGGATAGATACGCGACTATCCAAACTATTCTATTAGTATCAAATGTAAGATTACTTCCGGTTCTATACTGTTAACCAGTTACCTGCCTCACTCCTCACAAAATCCCCAGGTTTGAGGGTATTTGCCAAGATGAGGGTCATTTAAATCGATCGATATTTGAAGAACGAGGTTTATGACCAAATGTTTAAATACCGTATATGTTTTTTCCAGAGTACGGTAGTTATCTTCTTAAACAGAGAGTTAAAAAAACAATAGCATAGAGCCTGCTTCCTATTGGATATGTGGCTATCCAAAGCACGTTTTGCCAGAAATAATTGACCAAGATTCCGATCGACAGAGGAGTAAGATTAAAACCCAATCAACCGCAATCAGAAACAGTTCCTTTTTATGATATTATTGCTTTACCAATTGAATTATCGAGACCCGCTTTCCACCCAGAGGGTCACGAGGACCTTTCTTCACCTCCTGTCAAAATAATGACGTCCTGTTTCAAAGTCGGTGACGTCAGAGACTATTCCTGAAATAACAACAACATCAAGAACCAACTAAAACGACAACAACAAGAATAACAACAACAACAACAACAACAACAATCACTACTACTACTACTACTACTACTACTACTACTACTACTACTACTACTACTACTACTACTACTACTACTACTACTACTACTATACTACTACTACTACTACTACTACTACTACTATACTACTACTACTACTATACTACTACTACTACTACTACTACTACTACTACTACTACTACTAACTACTACTACTACTACTACTACTACTACTTACTACTACTAATCTACTACTAACTACTACTACTTACTACTACTATACTACTACACTCTACTACTACTACTACTATACTACTAACTACTACTACTACTACTAATACTACTACTACTACTACACTACTACTATACTACTACATACTACTACTACTATACTACACTACTACTACTACTACTACTACTACTACTTATACACTACTCATATATACTACTAATATTACTATACTACTATACTAAATATACATACCATACTACACTGCTACTACTTCCTACAACTACTGCCATATATAAATAATATAATAATATAAATACTAATACTACTAATAATAATAATAATAATAATACCACTACTACAACTGCTACTACTACCCCTACAACTACTTCTACCACTAGTACTACAACTAATGCTACTACTGCTACTACCACCACTGCTACGACTACTACTACTACTACTACTACTACTACTACTACTACTACTATTACTACTACCACTGCTACTACTACTACTACTACTACTACTACTACTACTACTACTACTACTACTACTACTACTACTACTACTACTACTACTACTACTACTATATACTACTACCACTGTACTACTACTACTACTACTACTATACTACTACATACTACTATAACTAACTATACACTATACTACTATACTACTACTATAACGCCAATATTACTACTGCTGCCACCGCTGCTACAAGATAGAGATCATTGAAATACTTTTAAGTAATGGGAGGAGGAGGAGGAGGGAGGTAAAGAAATAACAACAAAACTCTCGGTTCTTTTGTGTTTATTTGTGTTTTTATGCGAGTTTGTGTATGAATGTATGTTTGTGCGTATGTGTGGGTGAGTTGTGTGATTGTATGTGTGTGTGTGATTGTGTGTTCAAGGACCATGCATAAGTGTAAAGTCGGCCTTTCCAATAAGGTTCGGTCTTGGCTTGGCGAGTGGACAGATCGATCAGCCAGCACAAGAACGGTGTGTCGTCTACAGCGGCACACGCAGATCAATTTTTTGTTCTCTCACAAACTCTCTCTCTCTCTCCCCCTCACTCTTCCAATTCGTCCTATTCATTCTCTCTGTGGCTGGCACAGAGTTGTTGATGAGGGAAATGAGGGGGCCAATGGAATTCTACGTGGCTGTAGAGTGTAGAGAGACATCATTCACATGCATCATTGTGGTGGTGCCGAGTCTCTCTGGCAATAGTCAATCGTCGCTTACTCCGATCTGATTCATTCTGATTTGAAGTATTGACTCTTTACAGTTGTGTAGAAGTGATAGTATGTTCACGTATTTTGACACTGACAAAATAACTGGATTCTGATGATATCATGTGTGAGAACATGTATGCTATGGGCTTCCCCTATCTTATTGCTCTATATTATTATTGACTACGCTTGAGAAGCCTGTGTTATCCCGATAGTAGTGCTTTTCAATGACTGAAGTACCCGGTGTATTGTTACAGGTCGCTACCTACGTCTGTGTTATGTGTACGTCTTGGAATGTAAACAGCCAAGAAAATTAGCTACACATCTATTTGATTCAATGGATAATAATATTTGTATTTTTCATGTGAAATCAGTACGTACTTTTTGGCGAATTTGTGTATGAGTCCACATTTATTACGGCTGAACCATCTATTAAATTGTTTTGATTTCATTAATTTGTTTTGAATGTTATGATGTGACTTTTATCTTGTAAAAATAGAAATAAAATGGCCGTTTTCTGTGGCTGCGGAATGCATCAAACTTCTATTGGACCAAATGGTTAATTCATCAATGTCTCATTTCGTATGGATTACTTCACATACTATTGGATACCGTTGTAAATATATTGTGGATTATCTAACACGAACAGCAGCTATTCAGAGAAGACAATCGACATAATGTCTCTACTCTGTGTTTGTGGTAAGTCGGAAGTAGTAACTTATTACATTTCTACGTGGAATGTATTGTATAATATATTATATGCAAGCCGGGGCACCACGTCACATGAGGCTTATTAATGTTTCAATGCACCTCTCCATTTCCCACGAATTATATTGATTATAATTTTTTTACGTGTGCATTAAATATCTGCATTCTCCATCAACGAAACTTGTATTAATGTGAAGTCTTATTTCTCGAATAGGTTATAAACTATATCAACTGAATTTTTACTTCAAAATAAGATATCAATTACATTTTAAGAAATGCTGATATTTAGTTTAACGGACGATGATTGTATGACACTCGCCTTTGGACCTGGAAGGTCCAGGGTTCGAATCCCACTCTGAGCGGCGCAAAGTTGAGTCCTTGGAAAAGGCTCTTTACTCACATTATCTCGCCGTATTCCGGTAAAAAATGAGTACCTCGCCGTTAACAGCGTTGTACCTGTCCAAAAATAAATGTAATATCGCTATATAGGCGTCATGGCTTGTGTTGCTGTTGGCTAGGGTCCCCCCATATTATGTAAAGCACACAGAGCACGTTTAGTGGATATCGCGCTATATAAATGATCAAATGCTCTAGTATTTGAGCAATGACCACTTTCAGAACATGCCTATTAGAGGAACGGTGGCCTTTTATCTTGAGAGTATTTATCAGAATACTTTGACGTAGTGCAAGTTGGGATTTCAATGTAACATTGTACAATGAAAGAATTTTGAACTCAAAACATAACGAATTCATAATATTATAGGCCAGTCATGAGAAACAGAGGGCGTTACGTCATACCTTCCTATCTTCTGGTTCAAAACTCCGTGGAAGTGGGTAACCAGTCGTCCAAACAATGAATGGGTTACATAATATTGAATCAAAAGGTAGCATAACTATTTTAGTAGCAGGGTGTAATATGCAGATTCTTAGGATTACGGAACTTAAAAGAGCAAGGGTGTAGAATCTTTATCGCCGACCAGCATTTATTTATGTTAGAAAATAAGATGCCATCACTCTAAAAACCAGAAGATCAGTTGCTCAAAATTTGTATTCAGTCCTCCTGAGGATTCGTTTCACACTTCAAATGAGATTGGAACCAGTATTTTGACATCACACAACACGATTGTTCCCATTATAAGTTGAAAAAAAAGATGTGGTTTTGCAATAAAAGGAAGGAGGAGATTGAGGGGAGCAGGAAGAGAAAAACGGAGGTCGAGAAGTAAAAGAAAGAGGGAAGTCAAGAGGGTCGATGTTAATTCAAATCATACCTTTACTTATAAAAGAAATTGAGCTTATATATAGCGCAATACACACAAAACGTGCTCAATGCGATTTACAAAGGGTCCCTGACCAACAGCAACACTTAACGAGTAGAACGAGACATGCGATATTACACTTTTTTCCGAACAGAGACAATGTTGTTAAAGATCAGGTACTCATTTTACACCTGAGTATGGTAAGAGAACGTGAGTAAAGAGCCTTTTCCAAGGACCCAACTAAAGGGCAATTGAATAGGTCGATAATTACCTTGGGACCATGTCAGGTGAGCGGTGAATACCAGAATGGTCAATATAACTCTTCAAGAAAAGTAAATTGTTAAGGAAAATAAACTGATACACGATACGGTTCTATCAAACGGATGTATATCAAATCAGCAGCTAATATCAGATATCTCTTGCTCCAACGTTTTTGGCGATCGAGGTATCATTTTGAATAAACTTTATCATCTTACGCGACAACGAAAATAAAGCGCGTATATTATTGTATATTTTGATGTTTTTGGGCAAATTAGAATTCCAATTCAAGAAAATAAAAAAATAAAAATAAAAATGAACCCTCCCCCCTCCTTCCAAACTCCAAAAAACAAAACAAAACAACAACAACAACAAACAAAAACAAAAACGAAAGCAAAAACAAAGACAAAACAAAACATTTTTTAAAAAGGGTGAGCATTTACGTAGAGCAATATCGACTTAACGTGCTCAAAACACAAACTATGGATTGAGACTGCATTGGAACCATTACTGAGATTTCATAAAAAAAAAACAAAAACAAAACTAGTTGCGCTTGCACACAAGGTTTTCCCCACTTTAATTACTCAAAAGTAGGTCATGACTAGTGAAACATAACCGAGTATTTGTAATCTAAAGACATTGTTTGGTTATTGGGAGCAATTATTGTGTAATGTCATAATGCTGATTCTAACTCCCTTGGAAGTGTAAAACTTTTCCTTTGGGGGACAGGATACACGTACTGTGTAACTGATCTTCTGGTTTCAGAGTGATGGCATCTCATTTTCTAACTGCTATTCATCTACAAAAGATCATCAATCAGTACTCTTTTATGACCCGTAATCATAAGAATCTGTCTATACATCTTGCTTTTTAAATAGATATGCCAACTAATGATTCATTATGTAACATATTGTTTCTGATTTGTTTGGAGACTAATTAAACACTTCCAATGTAAGGACTATCTTGTCCGACAAAGGAATGGTTTTACACTACCAAGGAAGTTAGAACCATTATTTTGACATCGCACAATACGCTTCAACAGTCATGACGTCACTTCCCCCGTAATGACGCATTGTAACTTAGTAACTGGCTCTAAACTATCGGAAAAATGGCGGACGCCAGTATGAATTTTTTCTCCGGCGAGCATAAAAGTGTATCCGAAGGAGAAAACATTATAAATCTGATCATGTTTTGACTTTTATACACTCTGATCACATTACATATGAAAAGTTCTCGCCAGCATGAAGATTAAAAAGTACCGATTTTCTTTGTTTAGAACCACGCTGCTCGCCGTTGCAGGGCAACGTGACATCAGGCTTTTGAATCCAATTGCGCCAACGTTTTTGGCGATCGAGGTATCATTTGAATAAACGTTATCATCTTACGCGACAACGAAAAGAAAACGTATAGAAAAATGTGCGCTTGGCTAAGAAGCTCACAACATTGCCATCCAGATGTATAACGAACCAACAAGCAAAACTATGTGTAACCTTGAACGTTTATAGTCTGGTTAATACAGTTTAGTGAGAATTACTCTTTAACGCGGATGGCAAAAATCAATAACAAAGACCCGAGTGACGTCAACTTCCTTCTATCTATATATTGTATATTATGATATTTTTGGGCCGTGGAAGAGAGGACGGTTTGACGTCACAACTTCTGCTTCTCATTATCAAATATATCAGTAAGATAAGTAAGCACTAGTACGGCCAGTCCTTGAGTACGCAGGATCCGTTTGAGACCCGTACACAGCTGATAGCATTCACACTCTCGAGAAGGTATTAAGACGCTCTATCAGCGGGATAACCAATAGACTGACTCTGTCTCCATTTGCACCATGGGGTCACTGGAATTGCCTACATCGGACCCTTTACAAATACCATCATGCTCAAATTGGAATTTGTACAAACACCATTCCACAACTGTCAACAAGTAGACATAGCACCCGTACCACCCACTCCTTCACACACGCACACACAATCAACAGATCAAACACAACATAATATAGGCAACAGAGATTTTTCCCACGAACGACAAAGGAATGGAACAATCTTCCAAATGAAATAATGACAGTACCAAGTCATGAACAATTCCTGGTTGCACTGAGCGCTTACGGGGGTCACGATAGCTCAGTTGGTAGAGCACTCGCTTCAAACGTAAAGGGACCGAGATCGATCCCGGGTGCAGTCTAGATTGTTTCTGACCTCCATGTCCACTCAGCAGTGATTTGGTAGCTGGGTCTGTTAGATCTGGCGGAAAGTTCTTTGCGATAGACTATCGACCCCTCTCTGATCATTGTTATTGTTTTTATACCGGCAAATAGGTGACCAATTATCACACGATTTTCTCGATCAGTTTATAACCATCTAAGTTTACACATAGTTTTATGTTTTGGTTCTATTGATCAAAGCGGTAGAATAGGGGGTATTTTACTAAGGCACATACCATCGATAGTAAATTCTGGAAAGCTATAGTAAATTAAACTTTATACAACATTATAAGAAATCTTTTCTAATTTTGAATGTTTTAGGAAACAAGATTTATTTTGATAAAATCCAAGATTATTTTAAAGAAAAGTTAAAGTCGAGATTAATTTTAATTAATGGATATTTGACGCACTCGTAATGGTTGTCGGACCGAATATAAAAGGGTTTTGTCAAATTATGGGATAATCATAATATTGAGAATTGTCAGTTCTGTGATATCTTCCTTTGGTTGGGGCCAGGACAATCCTGCTTCTTCCCCTCTCCCCCCATCTCTCTCTCTCTCTCTCTCTCTCTCTCTCTCTCTCTCTCTCTCTGTCCATAATCTAGCTGTGTTTCCTACTAGAGGCATTTTCGACAATACACGTTGGTTGGTTTTATTCCTTTTATTCAAGGTAATCAAAATAACTTGACAATGATTAGCGATTCGATTTTCGACTAATCAAGACACGGAGTTTGTGACACACCTTCAAAAACACTCTGATAAATAACTGGTTGTTTATAAACATTTTAAGGTTAATGAAAGGGCAGACTGGAATAACACAGGCGTCAGCCGCAGTACAGCGCCGCAAATCAAACTATGGCGAGGCGACTTGCTCAAGGCCACACAGCGCAGCGGCGGGTGATCGAACTCGGTACCTTTCGGGTAAGAAGCAAAAACCGTACCGCTGAGCCACGCGGAAGGGGGGGGGGGCATAAAGATAAACAGTTCAAAGAAATGACAGGCCTATACAATCGATTTTTTTATATTGACAAGATATTAATTAACTTCAAAGGAGATATAGATAGACCTGTGAGGTCTTCCATCACCTGTGTGAGTTGTGTCGGCGGCAAGTTCCTATTATCGATAGTCGATAGTAGACAGGGCAGGACTGGTCTTTCCGTTATGTATAGTATAAATATGAATATGAATCTGCTTTTGTGTGATTGTGTGTGTGTGTGTGTGTGTGTGTGTGTGTGTGTGTGTGTGAGAGAGAGAGAGAGAGAGAGAGAGAGAGAGAGAGAGAGAGAGTATGTGTGTGTTTGTGTATTTGGTTCGAGGATGTTTGCGTGTATGACGAAGCATGATAGTATACTCTGAACTCGGTAACCAGTTGGAGAGACGATGGAAGTTGTGGGGTGGGGGGTGGAGTGGGGGGGGGGGGAGGGGTTATCTGATTTTCTTTGATGAATATCACATTATCCCGAGATGCTCAACAAAGCCCGATAACTCGTGGGCAGATCAGCTGATTATATGTTGCTCAGGAGTAACTCTTTTCATTTGAAGAAAATAATAACGAGGCTCCGAGTTGTATTTCTCTCGTTTCGATTAAAAATTAATAGATTTTTAAAGGAAATATTTCTTAACGAATTGTGGTGGATAGCTCCTACGGTAGAGTCACGCTCTATTCGGTCAGGCGGAATTGTCGTACCAGTAAGGTCGCGGGTTCAAGCCCCCATCGCCGCCTCAATATTATTATTCTCTAATGTTTTCTGGCACTTTCCTACTCACTTCACTACTGGTTAAAGAATTGTTCATACGTATATACACAATCAACATTGTACTTATTAGTTACTCCAAAAAATCCACCCAGTGAATTGCAGCGGTCTTGGTTTCCATCAAAGTGTGAGGTTAGTTATTCGATATCGATAAAGGATAGATATCGTTGCTTGTATCATTGTAGTTGTCCGAATTACATAAGTTTTTAGTTATGCGCCATTACTGAGATGACTAATTTTATTATAGCAATCTCTAAAATAAGGGGAGGGGGTGGGGGGCGGGGGGTTGGTCAGGGGGTCCCAATAGCTCAGTTGGTAGAGCACTCACTTCACACGCAAAGGGACCGAGATCGATCCCAGGTGCAGTCGAGAAATTTTTTGACCCCCCCCCTGTCCACCCAGCAGTGAATGGGTAGCTGAGTCTGTTAGATTTGGTGGAAAGTACCTTGCGATAGACTAGCGTCCTATCCAAGGGATGCACACATTATGAATTAATATGTCATTTAGATCTTAGTTCTCAAAACATATGAAAACGTTACTGCTCCCAAAAGTTTTGCCACGGAACAAAATCATTCTCTGAGACTTTTGTTCCCAATGATGAGCTAAAGAATGCATTTCTTTTCAAATTCAAAATGACTTGTATTGGCCTTGAAAATTAAGATATGTATATTTCTTCCAAATTCCGTTTTCTGTTTTGTTTTTTCATTGCAAGCATACGATAAAATGTACAAAACCATTTCAGCAGGTTCTATGTATCTGGATTTTGCTGTTAACATGTTTTGTGAATATTTTTATCCGTTTTTATATGCTTTGAAAACGGAAAAATAAAGGTTCCGTCTGTTTTCTAAAAGCACAAACTAGCAAGTAATACTAATCAAGTGTAGATAAAAGAATGGAATACTTTCTCAAACTGGAAGTAAACTTTTAGTTATGTTGAATAGCAGTGTACTGAAATTTAGAGACATTTATTATTCAAACCTCCAGAGTGGTTTTGAAGAGTTCTAGTCCTGTTCATATCACTATTCTCTATTGTCTTCTGACACTTTCCTACTCACTTCATTTCTTGTTGTTATCAACATAAGTGCCTGCTACACTCACTTTTCAGAATTAAAAATTCACCCCCCAAAAAACGGATCATACTCAATGTCTCAATCATTTCTATGTTACATGTTTGTGTTGAGAATATTGGCTATTAAGCTTAAATACCCGACGTTTGTGTGTGTTGAACCCGTGACCTCAGGAAAATTTTATTTTAGAATGCGTTCTAAAAATAGTTTCCCAATTAAGTCAAATATATAAATGAAAATAATTATCTAAATATATTGGATTGAATACCTCATAAAAAAGACCTACAATCTCACGCATTTATAAAAAGCCGATAATTGATAATGGACAATTTGGATAGATTTGATTTATTTTATTGAGTGACCATCCAAGGGCTATAACTCCAGATCTCGACATGAGGCGTTTTCTTACTAATTAATTGGTTTTCATTTCAGAAAGAATTCACGTTAATACAGAATACGTGAGAAATGTTCCCCCAAAGAAGGCAATCGAGGCAGACTGATATTTTAGGATAATTTATTTTCCTTCTATTTTTCTTTGTCTGACACTATTTATTTCATTCACACGTTTCCAGATTAGATATTTATCTTACACCGGTTCCTAATTTGACACTATTGTATGAGCTCACACGTTATCACAGCACAATCAGAAAATTGAATGATGATTATGCAAGTAATAATTGACTGTCTGGCATATTATAATGTCACACAATATTCGCAACATTGTCCTGGGGGTAGGTAGGGGTGATGAGAATACTATCAACACTTTTATAATGACATTTAAGTGGTGCTATCAATGATGCATAATGATGATTCTGTGTGGTTACATCTCCTCGGAGCTACTGTCTTCAGTATGCTTCGAGTACACAACAATTGTTCATGATGCGCAGGTGACAATCGATACTATAAAATTATAGTTGTTTTGAATGATGACAAATGCCTTGGGTTCAACATTCTTTCGATCAATGGTGTACAATGTGCAGAAATGCACAATAGGAAAACACATATACACACACTCACACAAATACAAACAAACATTCACACACAGAGTGAGTGAGAGAGAGAGAGAGAGAGAGAGAGAGAGAGAGAGAGAGAGAGAGGAAGAAAGAAAGAGAGAGAGAGAGAGAGAGAGGAAGAAAGAGAGAGAGAGAGAGAGAGAGAGAGAGAGAGAGAGAGAGAGAGAGAGAGAGATGCTGTTTGATTTTGTTTATGCCAGTGTGTCAATATCTCACAATTATTTTGTTTTTATCATACTACGGCTCGTGACTCGTTTAATCAAGCCATACATAATAAAAAAACCCGATGGTTTATATAACGTGTTTAATTTGTTATCGATACCAGTATAAACGATGGCTGTCCTTATCAACCAGTAGATTTTTGACCAATCAAAACACAGGGTTTGTGACACACCCTCAAGACCTCTGGGACAGATAAAGCTGGTTGTTTACAAACAATAGAATGGAAGGAAGTTGACGTCACTCTGCTCTTTGTATTGTTTTTGGACCGCTAGTTGTGTGATTAGTTCTCTCTCTAGTTTCATTCAATCAGACTAAAAACGATAAGTGTTTTTTATTTATTATAATAGTATATTATTATTTAGTGTCATTACGATTGATTAGGGGAGTAGAACTTAGTGATTATTTTACTTAAACGCATATCATCGATGGTAATACCGTGTAGTTTGCTTAGATTAACACTAATAGTCATTGATTATATTCGGACGATAGCCCGAGGGCCGTGGTTATGTTCTTTTCACAATGTGTCTATTACTTTGTCTCCAACAGTAAGTGTGCGGACTGTCGTAAATTTAAGTGACACCTTTTTAAAAAAAAATAATAGAGTGTCCCCCACACTACTGCGTTTTTCAAGACAAAAAAAAATAAAAAATTAAACAATTTTGAATTAAAAGAAAAAGAAAGGAGTTTCTCAATTTGTTGACAATCAACACTAACTGATGTTCATGATGTTTGGTTAACGAAACGTTATGTTTACCCAACACAGTGTCTGGAGAATTGCCAGATGAAAACAAAGAATATAATAAATAGCAAGTTGTCAGAGAGCTAAACCCGGGATCCAATTGATACGACACACTCTGCCTGGCAGAAAAGTTTAATGGCTAGTGCGACTGCTCGCCGCCCCCTCTCTCTATCTCTGTCTCTCTCAGCCAAGCGGTGGTTGTCGTATCAATAAATTTGTAACGGAGAGAACATAATCACGCCCCTTGTCCTTTAACTCTCTCCTTACCGACCATTTTCAGTATTTTCCCAACATGGCAGGCTTACCCAACAGAAAAAATGATTTTTTTAAAACTCAAACAATTTCTCTACAATTATTAATTCTTATTAATTAAACAAAGAATATTCTTCAAAGTTTGTGATGTACAAAATAAATCTGAATAAGAAAAATGTATATTGTGCCGTAACAAATGTGACGATTTTGCTGTAGGTGGTAAGGAGAGGGTTAAACCCCTCAGAGGAAGTTGAGAGAGTTTATGGGCAAACTTCCTTAAGGAAAAACTGATGGTAAAAACTCTATTTAGTGCCGACACCAAACCATTCAGACTGTCCAAAAAAAGTGAATATTCACCTAACTATGACAATGGTCTCTAAACTAAACTAACGACACGGGTATTGCACATCCAGATACGTAAAGGAAACTGCTCACTACTTATACCCGTCAAACCAAACGAACAATTACTAAGACTATGTGTAACCTTAAACGTCAAGTCACCTCTAAAAAAATCTCAAAACGATTGCCTCGTCCAACAGAGTGACACAGAAAACTTCGAAACTTTTATCACTTGAAGGAAAGGAAAATGGATGGGACATGCTCTCTGAATGAAGGATGATTGGTAAAATCACGCCCTTTCGCAACGGCACCATTACATCCCGTAGCCTAGGCATTTCATGAAGGATTATAGATAATCCATCAAACAGGATGTCTGATGTCAATAGGAATCACCCGTGTTGTCCAAAGTGAGCAAATTGGAGGTTAATAATCTTGCCCCCCCCCAAAAAAAAACAAAAAAACAAAACAAAACAAAACAAAACAAAGAAAAAAGAGAGAAAGCGCATGAAGCGAGGCTAGATTTTAGAACCTTCCGGATCACATTGCAATGCCTTAATCACTCGGCCATTTCGCTGAATGTGGGGATGATGCAACACACAATTTTACATTCCGAGGCAGGTTGAAAGAGACTGTGAAGAAAGAGCAGAGAAAGTCGCAAAATCTCATGGAATCTCTTTGTCGACCGGCCTGTGACAGAAACAAGTGGAGATCCTTTTGTTGTATCCCACCTTACACAACAGTGGACATTAAAAGCAGTATGCATGTGGGACT
>NC_088361.1:126673357-126688357 GCF_034508935.2 Berghia stephanieae
AATATTATATAGATGTGTTCGCACGTAATTTGTCTTGCATTCATAAGGTCTAAGGTTTGTTACCCAATCAAAGAATACTAATGTATTGGATTATTTATCTCTCTTTTATCTATTTTGTCTGGTACTGCATCATAATATATATCTTTTCACGAAATCATCGATTAAGTAAGTTATTCCGCATCAAGCGGGCGAGCCGGTTTAACGTAACCCAATATTATGATATAATTTTACCGTTTTCTTTGATAGATCTGTAATGTCAATACCACTTGGGCTCCAGCATCTTGAGTCGTGACAAATTAGGGAGCAGACGCTGGTGTAAGATTAAGTGAAAATGGAAAGGTTTCGTATGGGAACAAAACAGACAATGGACGTTTCGGGTACAAACCCTTCGTCAGCACAACAATACACAAATAAACGTGGAAAATAAATAAAATATAATGAAAAATAACTTGTATCGTCTGTACTCAATGGTAGTACCCACTCTTTCGTTAGTATTTTACGATCACCGGATTCAGGCAGCCCTTACCGTTTTCTACTTGTAAGATTAAAATATGAAAGGACGTGTATGATATAATGAAACAGTGCCAGGCACAGCATAAAGAAAAATACAAGAATAAATCATTAAAGTAAACCAACCCAGCCGGCCTCGACTGGGACCAAATGTCCTGATTACCGATCAGACGTGCAACTATTAAACCACAGAGGTTACCCTATAGATAGAACGAATTTGACGTCACTCAGGTCTTTGTTATTGTTTTTTTCCATCCATGTTTTTGGGTAATTTTCACTAAATTGTATTAACCAGACTATAAACGTTCAAGGTTACATATAGTTTTGTGTGTTGGTCAGTTATACTTCCGGATGGCAATGTTGTGAGTTTCTTACCCAAGCGCATAATATCTATAGTTTGGCCGATTGAGTAGTTCGATCTTCAGTTGAGACAGGCTTATTTCTTAGAATGTTTATTCTTGTATTTTTCTTTCTGATTTATCTGGCACTGTTACATACGCACTTATCATATCTTTATCTTTCACCAGTGCCTGCTCATTAATCTGTCACTTTGATAATTTCAAAATAAAAATGGAGCTACTCAAATTATGACTTCCTGGCCGTCTCGATTCCACTGTTTATATTATATTGTGAGGCAGGCAAGGGTTCACATCGACTACTACGCATACCCTCGCGAAGATGTAGTCCTTCAGAGCCACCAGGCCCATGGAGCCGGAGTTTATCCCGATTTCTAAAGCGTGAAACGGACAATAGCAACCCTTGATACCCTTTGGATGGGACGCTAGTCTATCGCAAAGTACTTCCTCCAGATCTAACAAGTCCTTGTGAAGATGAGGGTCTCAATCGACCGATATTTCAAGGACGAGATATCCGGTCAAAACATTAAAAAAGCGTATTTTCAAAGTACGGTAGTATTCAAGTATATATTTTTTTTAAACTATAAAAGCACATATTAAATTGTGAAATTTTTATTATTCTAACTTTAAATTAGTGCAATCCTCTTTATCCAGTTATCCTGACGCAATGCACAATTAAAAATACAGTCATATACTGGGACGAACGAATAGCTGAAAAGTTTATGTTTTTTGTTTGTTTTCTGTCAGAATATAAACAAAGAAAACGCAAGAAAATTATGAAATCTAGATACAGAAAGCATTTACTCTGTCCGTGATGGTCTCTTGTAATTAGCCTTTCTGTGTCTTCATAATCACATTATTCGATCGTAATCGTCCATCATAGGAACAAAGATTACCTCGTTACCATTATTGATTTCAGGCCTCGGTCGATATTAAATACTATTATGTGGTAAACACAGTTTAGTAAAAAGCAGGAGGAATATAGGAAACAGACAGATATCACAGAAACACAGAATGATAAACGTGAATTTTTGAAAAAAATAATTCCCGTATCAAGTAACAACAGAAATGAAAGATACCAGATAAAGATTGGTCTTAGCTTGAGTACAGTATAAATGATAAACATTTTAAACTGATAGATTTTATTTGGTTTACAACTATTTTATAGAATTGAAAAATTCCAATTGTTACAGCAAACGTATGTTTGATCCACATATGCAGCTGTAAACAAACAAAACAAAAAAAAACAAAAAAAAAAACAACAAAAAACAAAACAAAAACAACACTTCCTAAATTGGAAGTTGTGTAACCATGTGTATCTTATACTTAGCCAAATGTGCAAAATCAATCATTCTTTGAACAAATCTAAAGAAATTCAAAACAAAAAGACACTCTTTAGAGTAGAAAAATACCTTGAACAATAATATAAGTAAGCAATAAAACGAGCGTAAACCTTATTATGCGTGAATGTATTTCATAAGCGATGCTCAAAATGCTCTCCGTTCCTCTGTAAACAGAAGTTGGCACGTCTTGCAAAATTTGCAATTGTCCTGTTGAAAAAAAAGATCTGAACAAGTCAGTGTATGAAAAGTGCCAGGCAAAGCAAGAAAGAAAAATACAAGAAAAAAAAAAACCCATCCCCAAAGAATCAGTCAACCTCTACTGGGGTTCGAACCTCAGACCTTCTGATTACCGGTACGACGTGCTACCATAATTACATTACAGATGCTCCAGATAGTTTGGATTATTTTAATTTCTTCACAAGAGTAACGCGTTTTACGCTGTGAATCCTCGCTTGCATCGCACAAAACAAACAGTGAACACGAGAGGACGAGGACGAAGACATCTGAATAGCTCCATTTTATTTTTTTTCGAAAATATCAAATTGAGAAACTGGGGAGCAGGCACCGGGGTAAGATAAAGATTTGAACAAGTGTGTCTGATAGGTGCCGCATGCCAGACAAAGCAAGAAATAAAAATCGTCCTCTCGTGTTCAATGTTTGTGTTGTGCGATTGGGACCTGTGCTTGTGTCAGGATGGGACTTTTAAATGATCTCAAACTAGGTACACTGATATTATGCTCTTGGAATCTACATCTCTTCCCTATTCGAACCATTTACCCTTTGTCTTACATTTTCTTTGGTGCTTTAATTGTCATTCTAGAACGTTTTATTATCCCATTACTCCTCCTTTTTACTGGCGCTAATATAACCTAAATGTGTCGCAAGCGCCGTAAATCCCTTTAAAAAACAAACACAAAAAACTGATAAAAGTATTGTTAAAATTTGTCCGTGGTTAAA
The DNA here is from genome assembly GCF_034508935.2 of Berghia stephanieae. Classification (NCBI taxonomy): domain Eukaryota; kingdom Metazoa; phylum Mollusca; class Gastropoda; order Nudibranchia; family Aeolidiidae; genus Berghia; species Berghia stephanieae. The sequence continues at coordinate 126,676,524 of NC_088361.1, forward strand.
ATAGATTCTCTCTTTCTCTTTCCCTAGTATTATGTCATCCCGAGTCAAATTACCGACATTATCCAATCATCACCTTTCATCTAGTTTCCGATGAAATCTATTTTCTTCTATATTTTCTTCAAAGAGAAATCTATTTCTCGGGTGAGAATTTGTTCGTTTTTAAATTGAAAAATTTTAAAATCAAAATGGACAGCATATAATGACATGTCTGAAATGTGTTCCCCTTTTTTACTTTTGAAATTCATAGCGTTTATTTGTGGATGGAATAAAACCAAAAAGAGTTAAATCATTTATTTGCTCATTTTTTATAACATAATAATTTTGTTGGTTCTTTTTGTAGCCGGAGGGATAATGGGGCGGTAATATATCCCGGTTTTTGAAGCGTTTAACAAAAAATATATCCCGGTTTTTGAAGCGTTTAACAAAAAGTAATTGATGACCTTTGGTTGTTTATCACACTCAAGTAATTTCTGCCAATATAACAAATCGAACGCCCCAATCACTGCTGGCTGGAGAGAGAGAGAGAGAGAGAGAGAGAGAGAGAGAGAGAGAGAGAGAGAGAGAGAGAGAGAGAGAGAGAGAGAGAGATAGAGAGAGGAGATAGAGAGAGAAGAGAGAGAGAGAAGAGAAGAGAGAGAGAGAGAGAGAGAGAGAGAGATAGAGAGATATGCAAACCTTTAAATTATTACTTGATCGTCCGGTCGACCCCCCATCCTAAATTAGGTCAGGTTGTGAGTCCATGAAATAGGCCCATCCATGGTCCATAGTCCATATCACAATGACACACAATTGGTAAAATTCTGATTTGAAAGAAATTCACTCTTACGAATTAAACATTACATTCTTGGCATTTTCATTTCTCATATGAGCATCATGTGCTCTTTATTTATAATTAATTCACTCTAGTAACACCACAAATCTGTGATTATTTTTTTTGCAATCTCAAATTTTAGCACCGACATATTTTATCAATAAATATCACCTTGCCCATCCACATTCTAACATCGAAATTTATCACTTACTGTGGATTTCTAACCGAAAATGCAAATGAATAAATTCAACAATCTGACTATTTTTACTGCGGAAAAATAAAATAAAATTTTTAAAAAATGAGGTAAAAAGCAAACTGGCATTCAACATAAAAATCTTTCCATTTTTGACGTCTATGCTTGGCAAGATTTTGTGTTTTTGCACATATTTTTGTGTGTGGATTAAGTATGGAATTTCCCTCTTTTTTGTATTCTATCCACGTTCACCCCTAAAATAAATTCCAAAACCTCTATATCTTTAAAAAGGTTAGATAAAATTGTGAGATTATAAATAAACACGGTCTGAGAATGTCGCCTCCTCACATCATTCTCATGACCGCAACTGCTGTAGAGGAGACACGAGTCCGAGTGCAGCTTCATCAGCCTGTCTTTGCCAACCAGTCCTGTTCTCTACTTCCCATATCAGGGTTGGGCTGTCGAAACGTATTAAATCCTTTAGGGACGTGAAGACCCGGTGTATAAATCCCGGATCATCCATTTTTGATGAAAAAGAAACAAAAAAAAAAAAACCAAAAAAAAAAACAAAAAAAAAAAAACAACAAAAAAACAACAAAAAACAAACAAACAAAAAACATCCAGACTATAATAATAGACATGGCGTTTTGTCAGCGTAAAGCTGAAAATAATACGTTCACCAAGAAAGCAGTAATAGCAACAGGATTCCAGCATCAGTTAAACCCGAGTAGCTATGTAGCTTTTTTCCTCGGTGAGGAATCTCTGTGGTTGGCGTAAAATCAGAGGGCATAATATAGAATGTACTAGTGCTTAACGAAAGCGGCTCAAAAGGACTGCCAAAAGACATGTTTTTTTTTCATTTAGGCCTTAAAATATTTACGAAAAATACAGGTGAATCCCAATTTGTTACAATTGTCAAAAAGTCACAAAATGAGATTTTTTTTGATTTAGGAGATTTGAAATGTTTGGACAATTTTGGAGAATTTTGACAATTTTAACAATTTTTCATAAATCATTACTTAACGGATGTCTGGCCAAAATGCCAAAATGTATTGAGGGCGAGTACGGGCAGAAAAAAATATTTTTGATAAGTTCATACAGATCCTTTACTTTAATCTTACATCGTGACGCCCTCAATCATTGCGTTCAAATGCAATGAGAATATATTTGTTTTCCTTGTTATTCAATCGATGTTTTCCTTTTCTATTTCAGTTAAAAAGGCACAGTTAGCTGGACACGAAGGTAAGAATCAAACGAAAATTAACAATACATACATTGTCATAGACTGAAGTGGAGTATTAAACTGGCCATTGAAATATTCCACCCCAAGTCAACCCAAATGTTTGTCTTGGATTGCACGGCATCAAATTTGAAGGCAAAACGCCAAGTCAGAAAGATTGATGTTTGTGTTTGCAATAATAAATATTGTTGATTGACTGTTAGACTGAAAACAATAAAATAATAATAATTCATCATCGTAAACACATTATATCTTTCACATACCCTGAAAAATTCATTTCGACAAAGAAATGTTTAGGCCAAACTGAGGGAACGCCTTTTTGAAGGACACCATGGCAAATCAATAACAAATGAAGGCTTGTGAAAGAGGTGAGGTTTAGGCAACGCATTTGGTATAAAGCGATCTACTAGTGCCTAACTAAAACGATATACTGACAAAAATGGAGCAAAAAGTTGGTGGTGTAAAGTAAGCAAGCTCGTTGTGTTATTGGGCACGATAAAAATAACTCGTTTAATAAATACGATAAGATGAAAGAATCGTATATTATATATGGCTATCGGGATTCTTTCTGACGAAAATCTTAAGTGTCTGTTATGCAAACATTGTATGTGTATGGATGGAATTAGACAGGCATACGTTAAGTAGCAGAGAAGAGCTAGAATGGAATGCTTAAAAATCGAAAAGCCATGTAGCCATTTTTTACTTTTATTTGGAAGGTCATAAAAAACATTAATTTCGTTACGTCAACGATTTACGTCTTGCCCAATAATTAGGTTCCTTATTCCGCATTTTCTCTCTCCTCCATGACAAATTTCAATTCGCAATACCAAAGTTGAAGCGCAATAGGGAATGAGATTAGCGGAAGAGTAGCGTCCCTCGATTGGACGTCATCCATAGTCTGTGACGTCACCGGCGGAAAAGTTATTAGAGAAAGAACGCCATGTTGGTTATCCGCGAGGATGAGAGATGCATGCGCACAACCAACATGACGTTCACTCTCTAATAACTAATCCGCCGGTGACGTCACAGACTATGGATGACGTCCAATCAAGGGACGCTACTCTTCCGCTAATCTCATTCCCTATGAAGCCCATCTGCTCCGGCTATATTTTAAAAACGAACTTTGATTTGACGACTTTGATGACATTTTTATTATTTTTTTTTGTGTGTAGTGTTCCAATTTCTGGTTAATAGACACAAAAAAATCCACCAGGGTAAGTCTTGAAATAAAATCTAAGCGTCATTTGAATTCGAATATGGTCCATTTTGGAGTGGATCGGATAACTTTGTTGATTAAGGATCTAAAACCTTTAATAGTTCAAGATAGAGATAGTAAGTTCGGAATCTCAAATCTTTAACACTAAATAATATATAAAAATATAGACTATATGAAAAGTGCAAATGGAAAGACCCCAAACAGCAGATTGTTTTAAAGAGATAAGTATCATCATTTATTACTAGTTATATCAGATATGTACTAACCACATAAAAATAAATTGAAATATAACGTCATTAAAGCTCGCCGAATAACAGATCTGTAGTCTTTGCGATCAGCTTAGGATTCAATTAAAACTAAAAATGTTTGTCTAATGAACGACGCTTGTGCCGCAGGGATGTTATTCCAATTGCGGCATCGCTCTTAAGAAATTTCTTTCCAAGAAGGCAGTTCTTCATTTTATTGATTATCTCCTTTCGTTCAGAACTGAAGGTGTTACGACATATTGCACAACATCTTTCCAAGATCTTTCAATTATTTAAACTAACAGATTTTAAAATACATTTTATTATGGGAGAGTCGATGTTGTTGTGGATACGAAGAATACTAACGAAAGAGTGAAAATGGAAAGGCTTCGTATGGGAACAAAACAGACAAGGGACGTTTCGGGTACAAACCCTTCGTCAACACTATTGTTGTGCTGACGAAGGGTTTGTACCCGAAACGTCCCTTGTCTGTTTTGTTCCCATACGAAGCCTTTCCATTTTCACTCTTTCGTTAGTATTTTACGATCACCGGCTTCAGGCAGCCCTTACCGTTTTCTACTTGTGGATACGAAGGTAGAGTGTCAAATCCAGGTGGCACAGCTGTCGGTGTCTAGTTTGTAACAAAGCCAAGCGATGGTGAGCTTTATTAGTGAACGCGTAGGTGACATTTATCGCAGAAATTTGGTTCCAATATTGTGTTCTTGGATAATATTCTTTACACATAGAACCTCGTTTAACTCAAATGGGAATGAGGACTTAGTTGGATGAACGAATACAATGGTTTGAAGAATATTGAGCAGGTGGAATCGTTGAGATGCGCTATATATATACACGTATCAGGATGTTACAAAACACAATAAGACACCCATGCCGTATTATTTTGAAAGGCTATGGAACATTTATTTTTCATAAGTTTCTTTGGTTTGAATATTAAACCATCATTCAAAAAGTGACAATCCAGGACCAGCCACAATGACAGAAATAGTTCCTCAAAGGGCTAAAATCGTGGATAAACTTTCTTTGTTTACACAAACAGACGTTCTCTCTCTCACTCTGTCTCTCTTTTTCTCTGTTACTCTCTCTCTCATTCTCTCTCTCTCTCTCTCTCTCTCTCTCTCTCTCTCTCTCTCTCGCTCTCTATCCCTTCACAATTTCTCTCCTCCTCCTCTTCCCCAAACAACGCTCATATTGTACACTGTAAATGACACCTAATCTTTCTGTCATTTATTATCTGTAAGATCATTTAGATACTTGTGGTGTATTGGAAGATTGACAAAATAAAAAAAACATTTTATCGATGTATAGAATGAACCGTAGCTCGTCAATATTTTTCAATCTTAGACTCCAAAGAATGTTCCTTCAAAATGGAACAATGAATGAGATTGATGGATCTCGTTCAGATCTGTCAGAGAGTAATATAAGATGGGCCACTCTATTATGATCCAAAGCACAGCAAGCAATCTACTATAAATTTCACAATTAAAACGCCGGTATAAACTTACACAGGATGGAGTCTTAAGACTTTATCAAATTCGATATGCTCAATGGAGCGGAATTGAAATTTTAAAGGATAAAATAATTTCCACTAAGCATACTAGCATTTGATAAAGGCTGAAGGCTCCATCGTGTCTAAGTTTATATCGGCGTTCGAACTGGGAAATGTTTCACGCTATAAAAACCGGGATAAACTCCGGCTCAATAGTCTCATGGCTCTGAAGGACTATTTTGATCGAGTAAGCAAACATTTCAGGTATAAACATCCAAATATGAATTATTGGCAACTGAAGGGAATTTCTCAAATTTAGATCCACGAATGATAATGTACACATTTCAACTTTCCCCAAAAGACTATTCGGAGTCGGGAAATGTCTTCTGTTTCGTTCCCGGTGATAAAAACTGTAAACAATTGCTCAAGAGCAAAACAATTTTATAGACCATGTCTGTCTTTCGTTTTTATGACCACCGATCCATTTGAACCCAGCGAACCATGAGAAGTTAGGCCAGAATATAAAGTACATAGAAAGTACAGAACCTACAAAGTACTTACCTCAGAATGTACAAGTCATTTGTATCAGTGGGCAGTCAACAACTACTACTACTATACTGCCGTATTCTGAAAAAACACCTTTTAAAACTTTTGGTCAGAAAACTCGGCCGTCGAAGATTGATCGATTAAATTGACTTTCATTTTGTCAAAAACTCTCAAACCTTATACTTCTTTCTTTTCTTCAACATCTTTTTTAAAAACAACTATTTTAAACATACCTGTTTTGACTATAAAATTTGTTTTTATCAAATATAAATCTCTTAAGATTACCCCCAACTAGTAAACATGTCTCAACCCTGACCTCCTTTAAAGGCAGTAGAAGATCTCTTTTCTTAAGCACGTCAATTATTTAAAAGTTTCATAACTTTCAAGCAAACTCAATATTGTGACCATAAAACCAGATTTCAATGTTGATACGTTTCAAATAATTTAAAGGCACATCTGCTATGAAATTCCCCAGTGATATGACTACACGAGAGGAGGGGAGGGGACAGAGTCAATTTTGTTCAGAGGTTACAAAATAAGAAGCTCAGTGACCACACAGGGATTTGAATCTAGCCTCCGGATCGATATAAAGACTAGTAACTTACCACTACATCATCAGTACACCCCACAACGACGACACCATCCATATATATATATATATATATATATATTTATATATATATATATATATATATATATATATATATATGTATATATATATATATATATATATATATATATATATACATATATGCGTTCGTCTCCATTATTTTCATCATCCAATTTTTATATTGCTTTTTGATTACCTAAAACAATTCTGGCGACAGTTTGTTTGGACCGGATGTAACGAGATGATTTCGGAAATAAGGACTGTGTACTTCATCATGTGGTTGTTACCGGTAAATGTTACAATATTGATGGTATCACAAGGTAATTATTGCCGATCAGTGGGTGGGATGTGCCACGGACCCGTTTGTATAATTGATGCTGACAATCAAACTGGCTTTTCTGAAAAGCGCTTCACATTTCCAAGTATCTGATGGGGAGGGGAGACACGTTCGATCATTATGGGAATAACTTACAACACTCCCAATCCCCTGCCAGGTGCCCCCTGTGAATCCATGTTTTTCATGTCAGTTCGTATAATATATTGATGCTATGCGTTTAGGTAAAATGTTCACAACATCCACAATCTGGATATGACGTACCAACACACAATTTTATATGTAACTTGATGCAACGCCTGATAGTATGTTTGAAATAATTTAGTGAGAACTAATCACCAAAATGACCGTCTAAAAACAATAACAAAGAGCTGAGTAACGGCTGAGTACGAAACGATGTCGAGATTGGCATATATCTTTAAAGCATTATTCTCTTTTCTTGACCAGGTGATGGGGACTGGTTATGTGGTGCCATCTTGAAACTTACATTTATTACTCTCTCTCTCTCTCTCTCTCTCTCTCTCTCTCTCTCTCTCTCTCTCTCCCTCTCTCTCTCTCTCTCTCTCTCTCTCTCTCTCTCTCGCTAACTTCTTGATCTGTATCTAATGCTAGTAATAGTGCTTGATTCTGTTGGGTAATTTTTTTTCTTCTGAATCATTAACTAATCAATAAGGAGTTTTGGGATTTTTTTGACATTATAATTTAGAAGGATTTTGTTGTCTCATGGGGTAAACATCAGGTCTTCGATCGGCATACAAATCTCCTAGCCAGTCAGACATAACAACAACATACCTGTGGCAATGATGAAACGCGGGGCCGATCTGACCGGCGACAGCAGCCAGCAATTTTGTGTACATGCGATCACATACACACATACGAACACACACATACACACAAACACGTACACTGATTTACACAAGTAAATCATTCACGTTTTTAATACCTGCAAACAATATACAAATAATGTACAAGCAAGCCGAAAACTTGAACACTTGAAGAAAACAACAGTCCAGGAAGTTGTCAATCTTACGTAACACAATAGGCTTCAACTTCCCTGATAATGACGTATAGTAACTTAGTAACTGGTTCTAAACTATCGGAACAGTGGCGGGCGCAGTTATGTAATAAATACTTCTCCGAGGAGCATAAAAGTGTATCCAGATGAGAAAAAAATTATAAATCTGAAAACGTTTTTGACTTTTATACATTCTGATCACATGACATGTGAAAAAGTTCTAGCCAGCATGAAGAATAAAAAGTACCGATTTTCTTTGTTTAGAGACCTGATGCTCGTTTGCTGGGCGCACGTGACATTAGACTATTGAATCCTATTGGTACCGAAAGTGTTAAGATTGAAAATAAGAAAAAAATATTTGTCTTTTAGTTTGGATCAGAGCCATGGTTTGGATACATCAAGAAATTATTCTGACGTCATTGAAAGAAAAACTGTGGCTTGAGAGATTGAAATAATGAAAATTAATCATGTTAATCAATGCTCAAAACGGAACTTGTAGGTTTGAGATTTTTAGACAATTTTGGAGTTATCGATTGAGAGAGAGAGAGAGAGAGAGAGAGAGAGAGAGAGAGAGAGAGAGATAGTTGATAGCCAAAGACATAAGAGAATGGAATATATATATATATATATATATATATATATATATATATATATATATCTATATATATATATAGATTCGTGTTTGATACAAATATGGTACGAAAAGTGCTCGACATGCAGTAATGGAGCGAATTATTATTATTTAAAATATTTACCACAATGTTTGAGACAGTCTACATTAATGTTTCAGGCTTAATTTGCCATCGTCAGGACTGAGTTGTTTTGTTGACTGTTGTTGTTTCTTGAAGTGGTTCCGGTTTAAAGTTGCTTAACAAGAATTTACGCCGATGGGGACACTTTCCGTACATCTCACTTTTCATGTTGAGTGTGGCTTCATGAGGGTGTTTGATTATAGTATATTTCTCTTCATTTCTCTTTTTCCCTCATGAAGCCACACTCAACATGAAAAGTGAGATGTACGGAAAGTGTCCCCATCGGCTTAAATTCTTGTTAAGCAGCTTTAAACCGGAACCACTTCAAGAAACAACAACAGTCAACAAAACAACTCAGTCCTGACGATGGCAAATTAAGCCTGAAACATTAATGTAGACTGTCTCAAACATTGTGGTAAATATTTTAAATAATAATAATAATAATATATATATATATATATATATATATATATATATATATTTATATATATATACATATACATATATATATATATATATATATATATATATATATATTTATATATATATATATATATATGTGTGTGTGTGTGTGTGTGTGTGTGTGTGTGTGTGTGAGCAAATATGTAAGACTGGTAGAGACAGGTGTGAGAAAGGATCCTCTGGCGGTATCTACAAATCTTATCAATCAATATTTAGCTTTCCTTTTATTGATCACTGAACACATTTACCGTATGACTTCACGTCTTTCCTATCAGTAATGACGGGACGTTTCAGTTTCTTAAAGTAAAGTATACACAATGTACACATTATAGGAAATTAATATCCCGTGGAACAAAGTGACAAATGGCTATATGGATAAAATATGTAAATAGTTAAAACCGTGCTCAATGCGCTTTACACTGCTCCATTTATTACCCCAGAAGAATTATATTATGTAACGATATACAATATACAACCCAAGGTTTTAAAAAAAAATTCCAACAAGATCAGGCAAGGTTTCATGATCTCTTAAGGGCTGCATCCTTTTGTAGCATCGTATCTTTCTAAATCGCGACATGTCCTACTTGTATTTCGTAATAACTTTTAGAAGAGATAGCTCTCTGTTATGGTTCTAGATTGTTGATGGCGCGGATTGTTGTAGGGTGAGAAATGATTCCCTGTTATGGTTCCAAGTTGTCGAGCGTACAGACTAAAATGTAAGGCGAGAGATGATTCTCTGTTATGGTTCCTAGTTGTTGAGGGACAGATTGTTGTAGGGTGAGAAATGATTCCAGATAGTTCTAGGTATAGATTGGTGTAGGGCGAGAGATGATTCTCTGTTGAGGTTCCAAATTGTTGAAGGCATGGATTTCAATTTCAAATATGGATTGAGGCTTTTATTTAATCTATAAATTTACTAAGTAAGGCATGTTCGATAAATTGCTCTTATATACTTTTTAAATGAAAGCGCCTTGGAGCGCTAGTCGGAATATTGTACAATATATTTTTTTTTTGTAAGGTATGTTTTGTTCCAATGCAAGGAAAATGAAATAGTTTCGTGACCTTAGGCAACATATGCGCATATATGCCTCCTTTCCAACAAACCTGAACACACACACACACACGTACATGCGATCACATACACATATACGAACACACACATACACACAAATACGTACACTGATTTACACAAGTAAAGCATTCACGTTTTTAATACCTGCAAACAATATACAAATAATGTACAAGCAAGCCGAAAACGCAATCTCACCCACTCAAGCCCTAATAAACCGTTTGGTTCTACTTCTCCATACGGCCTGTTAATAATCTCTTCAACTGAAACCTTGTTGTCGGGGACCGTTTTTGAGTGAGTGAGCAATATTATGGATGGGCGTGTGAGTAAATGTGTACACGCAGTGCGGTGAAACATATTATTCGAATCGCCTTCCGACCAAGCTTCCAACACGCATAAAATATATTGTTTTATGTATAGATTCGATATTGGTAAACTTTTGGTTATCTGTTTATGGAGCCTTTGCTTATCATAAACATGATCAAATCATTAAGAATACATTATATTGCCGTTTAGAGTCAGCTTTATTTGGAATGGGAAAGCGTGACTCAGCGGTATAGTCTTTGCTTCGTACCCGAAAGGTACCGAGTTCGACTACCCTCCGTGTCGTGTGGCCGTGATCAAGTCACCTAGCCTTAGCTCACTTTGCGTCTGACGCCTGAGTTATTTCAGTTTTCCCTTGGAATAGATGCCAGGGGAAAATTCCCCTTAGGGATGAATAAATAAATTTATCATTATTATTATTATTATTATTATTATTATTATTATTATTATTATTATTATTATTATTAGTAGTAAGTAGTAGTAGTAGTATAGTATAAGTGTAGTAGTTAGTAGTATAGTAGTAGTAAGTAGTAGTAGAGTAGTATAGTAGTAGTAGTAGTATAGTAGATAGTAGTAGTAGTAGTAGTAGTAGTATAGTAGTAGGTAGTAGTAGTAGTAGTAGTAATAGTAGTAGTAGTAGTAGTAGTATAATAGTTAGTATAGTAGATAGTAGTATAGTAGTAGTAGTAGTAGTAAGTAGTAGTAGTAAGTGTAGTAGTAGTAGTAGTATAGTAGTAGTAAGTAGTAGATAGTATGTAATAGTAGTTAGTAGTAGTAGTATAAGTAGTAAAGTAGTAGTAGTAGTAGTAGTAAGTAGTAGTATAGTAGTAGTATAGATAGTAGTAGTAGTAGTAGTAGTAGTAAGTTAGAGTAGTAGTAGTATAGTAGTAGTGTTAGTAGTAATAGTAGTAGTAGTAGTAGTAGTAGTAATAGTAGTAGTAGTAGTAGTAGTAGTAATAGTAGTAGTAGTAGTAGTAGTAGTAGTAGTAGTAGTAGTAGTAGTAGTAGTTATAGTAGTAGTAGTAGTAGTAGTTGTAATAGTAGTAGTAGTATAGTATAGTAGTATATAGTAGTATAGTTAGTAGTATAGTAGTATAGTAAGTAGTAGTAGTAGATAGTATTAGTAGTAGTAGTAGTGTTAGTATAGTAGTAGTAGTAGTAGTAGTATAGTAGTATAGGTAGTAGTAGTAGTAAGTAGTATAGTAGTAGTAGTAGTATAGTAGTAGTAGTAGTAGTAGTATATAGTAGTAGTATAGTAGTAGTAGTAGTAGTAGTAGTAGTAGTAATAGTAGTAGTAGTAGTAGTAGTAGTAGTATAGAGTGAGTAGTAGTAGTATATGTAGTAGTAGTAGTATAGTATAGTAGTAGTAGTATAGTATAGTAGTAGTAGTAGTAGTAGTAGTAGTAGTAGTATAGTATAGTAGTAGTATAGTAGTAGTAAGTAGTGTATAGTAGTAGTAGTATATAGAGTAGTATGTTAGTATAGTAGTAATATAGTAGTATAGTAGTAG
>NC_088361.1:126693357-126698357 GCF_034508935.2 Berghia stephanieae
GCATTCACAGAAGAAACATTGAGGGAAGGAATTATTGTATTCTGGAAGGAGATAACCATTGAGGAAATTTGGAAGTGCATTTCAAGTTGGAAAAAGAAATTACGTTGTGTCAATAGAGGACGGCGGTGCTATTGATCGTTTAAAGTGCTAACATTGTAATCGTTGGACCAAAATAGGCACGTGAGTGTGGTATGTCGGCGATTTCTTATAAGATGAGGAGAATTATGATGAAAATAATGTTTATGGTGACAGAATTATTGTTTGCTACAAATGGCAACAAATGTTAAGATCGTCACCATTTTACTCTCTGCAATGTTGCGTCATTTTTCTCTGATTTTTTACTTCTGAACATGGTTTTGAAAAATCACTGTATTGTTTTTGTTTCTCAATTCATATTCATAACATTTTGAGGGTCTACAAATAAGGATTAGTTCTATTTGTATTCTGTAGTTGAAAGAAACCCAAAGAAGAGTGTCAGAGATACAAAAAGGCGGCGCGTTTTTTGTGACCACCTGATATATATATATATATATATATATATATATATATATATATATATATATATATATATATATAGGTAAACGCATCCGTTCTTACTTTGTCATTTCACTCCAGAGTCCATGGCCTCAAACATATTGCAATCCCCTCCTTATCATCATTTCCTCCATTACACGCAAACACACAATCACTCACACACGTAATACTCTCTCTCTCTCTCTCTCTCTCTCTCTCTCTCACACACACACACACACACACACTCAATTCCCGCCACGAAGGTTCCCCTGGTTTAAAACTTAATTACCACTCAACCCAATTCCATATATGGCAATCTTTCTCTGGTCGGACGGGACACGATAAAGTCCTGAGGGAATACTTGTTTGTTTACTTCTAATACTTTAATCTATCGGAGACTAATAGACTTTCTGAATCCTTTAGCATAAAAGAAGAAGTTTAGAGAAGAAAATCAGAAAGATATTATACTGTAGTACTCTGCCTCTCTTTGGCCAAAAACAACTCCCCCCCCCCCCGCCCTAAATAACCCCCCCCCCAAAAAAAAAAAACAAACAACAACCTAGATCCCGCCCCACAAAAAAAAAGCAAGAAAGAAAGTAAACCCCAACAAAACAATAAAAAAGCAAACCAAAAGATAAAATTTTTAAAAAACCCACAAAAAGCAACAAAAAACCCCAACAAAAACAAAAAACAAAACACAAAAAACAAAAACAAAACCCAACTTCCCCCTTCCAAATAACAGCATCATGTATTCCTATGAAGAAAACAAATCTGCAATTCAGATATTGATCTTGTAACATGTCAAAATTCTTAAACCTGTAATGCATTTGACAAAAATAATATTATCCACTGTTATTCACGAACAAATCCGTAATCCCATAAGTCCTGTAGATACACATTTATTTCAAAATTAATTATTTTGCCAGACAAAATAAAGTGCTATTATTTATTATTTCTTCAAAATTATTATCATGATTAAGAAAGCAGTTTTTCCATCAAGAATGTAAGAGAAAAATATATTGTTTGTCTGTTTGTTTGTTTGCTTGTTTGTTTGTGTTGGCACTCCTCGTGGAGGAATCACATAAATTATAGGCAGGTTTAGCTTCAAAGTAACTTTAATATCTTTAAAAGGTAGTTTGTACATACAACGCTGAGAGGAAAATGCAATAGTAATAAAAACCCATTTTATTATATATGTCATCAATTTTAAACAAACAAAAAAAAGTATGCCTTTTATGCCACGACATCGTAAGATATCGTCGCCTAGGCATTCCACGAAGGAATATAGATAACTCATCAAACAAGATGTCTGATGTCAACAGGAATCACCCATTTTGTCCAAGTGAGCAAATTGGGGATTTATAATCTTGCTCAAGGAAAAAAAAACGAAAGTGCCTGAAGCAGGGCTCGAACCCGGGTCCTTCCGTGTCACAGTGCAATGCCTTAACCACTCGCCACTTCGCCGCCCCGTCCACTACTCCCCGCTTAGTAAGTATTTAAAAAAATCGAATAAACATCGATCAAATCAATAAAGACTGGAGCTTTTGGGAAAGTCTTTTTATCAACAGACCCCAACCTCTCTCCCTGACATTATTGAAGCTATTGGTTTAGCTAAAATACTCAAGTCATCACTATCCGGATATAAGGTACCAACAAACAAAACTATGTGTAACCATGAACATTTATAATTGATAGAATTTCAAAAGTACGTATTAATCACTAAAGTGGCTGTCTAAAAACAATAACAACGAGCTGAGTGACGTCAATTTCGTTTCATTTATATTGACTTGTGAGACATTGCATACCCGGCTATAGGCATTTCACAAACTGTATTAATAATGATTGTGTTAAAGAGTCTTAATAGAATATCAAAATCTAGAGGTGCCTAAATGAGTTATTATAAGTCTTTTATAATAGTCATTTTACTCCCTTTGTTTACTATACATTTTAATGGAATATAATACGCATAACAAAAATTGGAAGAAAAACAATGATTCAATAAGACCTGATAAGCGAATAAATGAAAGTATAATATAGACTCTAACTAGCCGATAATTTGATTCAATAGTCTGATGTCACGTCAGCCAGCAACGGCGGCCATCGTCAGTACTTTTAATTCTTCATGCTGGCTAGAACTTTTCATATGTCTTGTGATCAGAATGTGTAAAAGTCAAAACATGATCAGATTTATGATGTTTGTTTTCCTCTGGATACGCTTTTATGCTCGTCGGAGAAATATTTCATATGGGCGTCCGCCATTGTTCCGATAGTTTAGAGCCAGTTACTAAGTTACCATGTGTCATTACGAGGGAAGTGACGTTACAACTGTTGAAGCGTAATACGTGTACGAGCAATAGATGGCCAAATGTTTAAATACGTGTTTTTTTTTTGTTTTTTTTTGGGGGGGGGGGGGGGTTTAGTGCATTTTATTTGCTTAATTTTAATGGACGGTTTGGGTTTGGGCGGTTTTAATAATTCTGTATCGTCATTATAGGATAAATAAAAACATTTTTGGTGAAAAAAAATACTTTATCCGTGTTGATATCCTTTTGCGTCTGGTATAAAAAAGTATAACAATCTTGTGACAATTTTCCGCTAAAACTAATGAAGGAATACCCTCATATTCTTCCCTCTTACCAACAGTGTAACATTTTGTTTCACAATAGAGAGATTCAAACAGCTTTAGCTTATCAGATTTGTATTAGAACATAACAAAGTTGCGAATCAAAATTTTATGACAAAATTGATGCTTAAAATTTATGATTTGGGTTATATCTAGGTCGAAATATACCCACCCTTTCAAAATTTCTCTCTATGGTAACAAAATACGTTATCTCTGTGATAACTGTGGCAATTTTCAGACAATTTCATGGAATATATTCTGAGAAGTATTTGACAAAGTGTCCTATACCCCTTGAAAAATGACATATTGAGAAAATAGCTAAATAGCTTTCCGTTTTTCACACTTTACTTACTACCAATACCCTTTTAGACTGTGGTTATCGCGCCATCATAGTACGTTTTGAGAAATTGGACTTCAATAATACTATTTCTAAGGTAAGAAAATATCGTTTTACATCAAAATCAAAATCAATTTTTTAAAGGATTTTCATTACAATTAGACCTAAACTGCCCCTTAAACGCTCTTTCGTACGTTCGACCTAAACTTCATCTACCTGTATTCAGTTACCCTTATGAGCAAAATAAGAAATAATAGAAATGATAAAACTGTGATGTGGATCGTATTTCGAAGAAGGCTATAAATTTCTCTATAATGAATTTATGTTCTAGTTTATTTGCAAAACCACCATAAGATGATTGTGTTTCAATCGCCATCTGGTTTAAGCTAAAATAGAATGAGTTCATCTTGAAGTTTAATTTCCCATTCTGTTTTATCAATGTTTAGACACGTATATTCTGTTATTGGTTCAAATAATGTAGTTGTTGCTGCTCGAAGCTCAAAGAAATCATTAATAATGTGCAATTAAATGTAAGCTTCAATTTAATATACGAAAACATATAAAATGGACGATTTGGGTTTCCCCTTTATCAACAAAACAGGATGAATGAAACACTGCAGACGAAAGAGATAATCTCATTCGTCTGAAGTGTTTCATTCATCCTGTTTTGTTGATAAAGGGGAAACCCAAAACGCCCATTTTATCACTTTTCGTATATTAAATTGAAACTTACATTCAATTTCAAATTGTTATTTATTGGTTCAAATAACAGAAATAATAATCGCATGAATGATAAAGTCTAGCCTGGAGGTACATTTTAAATGGGTCACAAGCCAATAGCAACAATTAACATTTAGGGCATAACGTGATGCCTTCAGCAGGATTCGTATCCGGGATCTTCAAGTCAAAATCAGAGTGCCATACATACCACGAGACCAAGCCCCACTACTTACGCTATTTTTTGTGCGTCTATGTGGTTTGATGGTATGACACTCGCCTTTGGACCGGATGGTCTAGTATACGAGTCAAGCTCTGAGCGGCGCATAGTTGTGTCCTTGGACACTGCTCGTTACTGGCATTCTCTCACCGTACTCAGGTGTAAAATGACTACCTGGTCAAAACAGTGTTGTTGTCACTGCACCGCTTGGGGGTGTTTTGTACCCAGGACCTTCCGATCTGAAGGGGAGTGTCATACGACAAGACCACATAGCTGCACAATCTCATATTCCTCCTAAAAAGGTTAGGCAAAGCATAGGTTTTGCTTGTCTTAAGTGGTAAAATAAGACGATGGCTCTCCTACAATCTTCCACCCCCTTTTTATCACCTTCCACCACCCACCGGAAGTTCGAAACCAATAAACACACCCGGGTTGTTTGGAAAGCTTTGGTTTCTTTGTTTAGGGTTCTACAGCGCTTGCAACACAACACTTTTAGGTCATTTCAGCGCCCGAAAAAAAGGAAGATGTTGGGGGGGGGGGGGGGAGACGTTACTAGATCTAAGGTTAAGGCAAGGACTCAACTATGAGTC
>NC_088361.1:126703357-126710857 GCF_034508935.2 Berghia stephanieae
AATGGGTTTTTTCCTTTGGATACGCTTTTATGCTCGTCGGAGAAATATTTCATAAGGGCGTCCGTCATTGTTCCGATAGTTTAGAGCCAGTTACTAAGTTACCATGCGTCATTACGAGGGCAGTGACGTTACGACTGTTGAAGGTATTGACAACATTGTGATCAACCAAATGATGTTATTAAAAGGAATGAGTTAGTTACAACCACAACTGTTGCTCTCAATATAGTAACAAATTACTAG
Organism: Berghia stephanieae; assembly: GCF_034508935.2. Lineage (NCBI taxonomy): Eukaryota > Metazoa > Mollusca > Gastropoda > Nudibranchia > Aeolidiidae > Berghia > Berghia stephanieae. The sequence continues at coordinate 126,703,598 of NC_088361.1, forward strand.
CTGTTTTATCAATTCAATTTTAATGATCTAATAGCAACTAGCGAATAGAATTTTATGTTACCATGGTTACATTAGGACTAATTAAGTGAATTAGGAAAAATGCTAATAATGACGACAATTGTAATGTTGCTAAAAGGAATTATTATTTTTCGTGGACATACGAGATGATCAATGGATATCTTTTAAAACGTTTTTTATTTCATATCAAAAGCTGTTTTGGTGCGAGTTTTAAGGAGTGAAATTTAACCCCAAAAAACGTAATAAAAATCACGAATTTTTTAAAATCTGCTTATTCCATTATAACAAACTTTTTAAGATGGAAAGTGCAGGTGACAAATGAAGATATACATCTTTATGTTGTCACCATGGTTGGCATTCATAGCCGCTTTGAAAAAAATAAACATTTCCGCGTAATAATTCAATACAAACAACAACTTTCATCACAATGCTTATATAGATAAGGTCATTCTAAAGAATAAAAATGTGTTTGTATTTTAAAATTTAACCAAAAAAGAAAAAAACAAAAAACAAAAACAAAAACACAAACAACCAAAAAACTCACAAGCAAAAAAAAATCAAAAACAACCCAACAACAATTAGGTCTAACGTAAACGATAATAAAAAGAATTGCCATTTCAAAGACATACTATCTACTATCTACAGTAATATAGGTTAATCTGGCTTAGGCTTATTGGTTTTGTTTAAATAATGTCTAGTTTATTTATAAACGCTTAAATGTTTCGACAAAAGCCACAATAGGAATATTCTTCTTCTCCTGCTTCTTCTTCTTCTTCTTCTTCTTCTTCTTCTTCTTCTTCTTCTTCTTCTTCTTCTTCTTCTTCTTCTTCTTCTTCTTCTTCTTCTTCTTTTTATAATAATAATAATAATAATAATAATAATAATAATAATGATAATGATAATAATAATAATAATAATGATAATAATAATAATAATAATAATAATAGTAATAATAGTAATAATAATAATAATAATAATAATGATAATAATAATAATAATAATAATAATAATAATAATAATAATAATAATAATAATAATAATAATAATAATAATAATAATAATAATAATAATAATAATAATAATAATATGATATTTTTCTTTACTATCATTTTATTTTTCAGCCTTAATATCACTACGACATAAACCTTTTCGGTCACATCATATGCGGATCGTTGATACGGATTTGTCTATGGGATCGATAATATTTCATTAGAAGTTAGAGTAACGTCGAGACCGCTTGCAAAGAATTAAAGCTAAATTTACCGGAACTGATTTTTGTGTGTGTGATGATTAAATTTGTCTTTTCTTTTCTCTCTCTCTAGCCCCCCCCCCCCTCCTCTCTCTTTTTCCAGCTTAAGAAGAAGTTTCATTTATTCACCAATATAATGTCTTTTAGAATTTAGATTTCAATATTTCATAACTAGATATATAGATTCAATTATAAGGGCCTGATTCACTCCGGAGGCTCACTCTATTATACTTTATGGTACCAGCTTTAGGCCAATCATTTTTCTTTGCTGGCATCTAAGTCACGTTATTGTACTCCAATATTTTGAGAGATGAAACTCCATTCAGAGTTTAAGAATCTTTTTTTTTTTGTCATTTGTTTACAACGACATTTTATACGAGCTGTCTTCGGGGTTACATTGTCTAACGTAGAAAATTTCTCGAGAAGAAGAGGAGATAAATTACCAATGGATTAAACCCCCGTATTTATTTTTTTTTTAATACACAAGAGCTTTATGTTTATTTGGACCCCGAAAGCTCATAATTTAGTAGAGCACTTGCTTCACACGCAGAGGGATAAAGATCGATCCCGGGTGCAACAGTGGTTCGGTAGCTGGGTCTGTTAGATCTTGAGGAAAGTACTTTGCGATAAACTAGCTTCTTATCCAAAGGGTTGCTAGCAATTGTTATTGTCCGCTTCATGCTATAGAAACCGGGATAAACTCCGGGTCCATGGGCCTGATAGCTCTGAATGACTACTTTTTCTAATTCTATATATTATTGTCCCAAGTGACATTATAGTTATAGCACGTATTAATGGACTGAGCTCAGTTCAAGCTTCTTCAAATCTAGCAACGTATAAGTAGCTGGATCTCTTTAGGTCTTGCAAAAATAGAGGTGACCCGAATGAGTTTCTTAGATACTGCATTTTGTCGTTACAACCCCCCCCCCTCCCCCGGCAACAAATATGAAATGAGCTGGAAACAGACCTATAATCTATTTTATCTACCCTATCAATGGCTCGAATCCTTACTTCACTGACTATTCTGTGACAAATTCCTTAGATATTATTGTCACAGCTGTTAGCGCCAAGACAATATTTTGTCCAAAGTCCCCGAAGACCAGTGCGGTAATTTTATTCAATGTGTAAGCTGCTTGTCGTGCCTACACATAATATGGTTGTCTGGAAGTATTTACCTAATATATGGAATGTTTTGTTTTTATAAGGAGTTGATGAATTATTCCATGCATGGTGTAGGGCAACAAATAAAACATCGAGCCAGTTATTGAATGTTCTTTTTTGATATTTGATATTTCATTTGATATAATATTATATTTATCACAATGCTGCTACGTGGTCTAGTGGTATGACACTCGTCTTCGGTCCAGGGTTCGAGTCCCGCTCTGAGCAGCGCATAAACAGTTGAGTCATAGGAAAAGAAGGCTCTTTACTCTTATTCTGTCAACGGCATTCGGGTATAAAATGAGTAACTTGCCGTTAACAGCGTTGTCTCTTTGAAAAATTGTAATATCCCTAGCAGATGTCATGCCTCGTCCTTCATGTTAAGTACCTCTTTGGCAAGGGACTCCTTGTAAAGCACTTTGAGCACGTTTAGTGGACATTGCTCTAAGTAAATGCTAAAGTTTGTTTACATCAATACAGCGCCATAGCAAGGATGCATATCGTGGCAAAGAGTTCATATTTCGCAATTCTTTTCATTTACTTGTAATAATAAAAATCTTAATAAACAAAAGTAAATAAATAAAATTCCCTTTATTCATGCCATAGGGGAAATTTGTCTCCAGGGTCTATACCAAGGGAAGGCTGGAATAACCTAATCGTCAGCCGCAGTGCAGCGCCGCAAATTGAGTGAGGGCGATTTATATATATATATATATATATATATATATATATATATATATATATATATATATGTAAACACCTTGCATTATTAAACTCATAAAGTTATCCTAAATAACCAATTACACACTGTTTCTTCCGCAGAACGATTCAACACATACGTGACCCTCAAGCTCCAGAATGTGAAATCGACAACCATCCAAGTGAAAGGCTCCAGTCCCTGTTGGGAGCAGGATTTTCTGTTGTAAGTACAGTTTACCCTACCTCATACATTCAAAACACGCCTCCTGCCAGCCGCAATCCTAGCCCTCCAAAATATGAACGTCATTCAGATCTTTTTATACTCAAGGAATCAGCTCTTCCATAAAATAGAAACTACCCCCCCCCCTTGAATATAAATCATTTACAATATAAATTGATTGATTAAGTTGATTCCTAACCGGTCAAAAAGACAATGAATAAATAAATAAATAATTATATAAATAAATAAATAAAAGCTAAAGACGCCGGTTTCAAGAGATTGTATACATTCTGTCGACAGATGAAGTAGAGATTTTCTTTCAAAAATGAAAACAAAATTCTATTTTGTTAGTATAAAATAGATCTGATTTGAATTTAAGCATGCACTCAAGTCGGCTCAAAGCCGGAGGCACCTGCTGATGAAGCGTCAGCTCTCTTGAACAAGTCATCCTTTTACTATCTTTCTTGTTATATATAAAGAGTGGGAACGAGCTACACTCAGGTTTTCGTGCAGCCGAGTCATCGATCATAATATGATTTGTTGCTATCCACCGATTGGGTATGTCTTAATGAATGTAAACACGCTGCTTTGTATACGAATGCGGCGGTAAACATTCCCCTGGGCCAAATTGAACAAAATAACCTATTGTAGTGTTTGATATTTTAAAAGTATATACTTTCTTGTTTGTTCCTTTTTTTTTTCTCTCTTTTTTTAAATATACAAACAGCCGCTTATCACCGATGCCTTTTTTTTATTTTATTGCTAATCTCTCGTCTTATATAACATAGGACTAGATGAAAGAAAGTCATTAATTCGCATTGGGATCGGATTCATTTGAATGTGAGGCCTATTTTACAGGATTTGGGTTATCAGACCTTCAAATGAGTACACATTTGTCTATCAAGTTATTTAATGATTTGAATGCATTGCTTTTTAAAGATACTCTTCTAGATTGTTTAATAAAGTAAAAGCGTTTGTGTCAGGCGAGTAGTCTCTGGTCACACGCCTTGCAATTCTCTCAATGATAACTATGTTGATCTGGTTTTTAAAAACTGAGATTGTCAGACAACGTATAGTAATAAAAGTCATCAAGGCTATTGTTCATTGATTGTTGTATACCTGTTTTCACCAAGAGAATAATAACAGCACATATCATGAAGCCCATGTCGCATCGAGATTATTGCTCTCTTGGGAAAACCAATAAAGGCCGATGTAGGTCAGAGTATCTAGCGAATCTGCGTGTATAGCACTGAAAGCTACTGTTGCTTATGGACAATTATATCAAAAATGTCAAACATCATTACTCTTAAATGTCAATGCCATTCCATTCACCGGTCAATAATACCAGTCATAAGGACAGAGTTCTGAAATCTTCCCAGTGCAATCCTGTTGGCAAAATATGGTAGTCAGTTAAGAGAAGTCTTTACTTTTTGCACCATTTAAAAAAATGTTGAAAGGTCCTCCAAAGGTGTGCAGAGAAGTCACTATTACTATGTCTTCTATCCCCCTTTATCTGATTTTCCTTTCCACGTTGTACTCGTCTTTATTCTGATTTGGCATTGATCTTTTTTTCCTGGTCCTGGCAGGAATCCTTAGCTAAGAGGGAAGCAGTTGAATGTATTGTTCCTCTTTTTAAATCATCTCTCTCTCTCTCATATATATATATATATATATATATATATATATATATATATCTGTACTATTTGTGTAAACATTTGAATGTATCCTTCATAGCTGGATCCTTTGCTTGTGCCTGGATGGTCAAGTCAAAATAGGCTACGTTTGGAAATTTTCTGTTCTCCTATTGTACCAGCCCCCTTTCTTTGACTTTTTCTTTAGTGCTATGACTTTAGATCTAAAACCTTTCCGTTCGTGATCTTCAATTTTACTGGCACTGAAATGACATTATAGTGTCACAAGCACCGTAAAACGCCTAAAACAAACAACACAAAGCTTACCCTTGCCAAGGATATACAACCAAAGTGGGTTTTTTTTTACTGGTTTCGAGCTCCAGATGGGTGATGGGTGGGGTCAAATATGTAAATGGATTCTCATCTTATTTTGCAACTGAAGACAAACACAGCCTGTAACATACTTCCGTATATAAAAATTTGGCCAGAAAACTCGTCCTTCAATATCGATCGATTTAAATGTTCCTCGCCTTCCTTGGTAAAAATTCTCAAACCTGGGACTTCGCGATCGTATTTTTTTACCATTGTAATTCCGACATAATACCGTTTTAAGACTATGAGTCACATAGTTTGTTTTTCTCATGTGATTAAAATAAAAACACCCGTCAGTGGCGACTTAATTCATTTTTCATTGATAATTTTACTAGAATAATGACTTTATAAATTTATTTTCAATGCTAAATGTTTTTTAAAATAGTCCTCAGTGCAATTGCTTGCTACCCTTTGAATAGGATGCATGTCTATCGCAAAGTACTCTAATCCAGATCAAACAAATCTCAGCTACGCAAGTACTGATGGATGGATAAAGGGGTCACAGAAAAAGAATCTCGACTTCACCCGAGATCGATCTCGGTCCCTGTGCATATGAAGCGAATGTTCTACCAACTGAGCTACCGAGACCCTCATGCTAAATGTGATATTATATCATTTTCCTCTAGGCAGTGTTTTTATTTCTGCACTTATTTGATTTACTGGTTTTATTCTCCACAATGATTTCGTGATTTTCTCTTAATCAGCTCATTGCCTGAATTGTTCAAATTATTTGACTACAGATTACGCCAGGATTATAAAACAAAGAACACAATCGGCCAAACAATTTCAATAAAGTCAACATTAGGCTGCCTGGAGTTGTTTACCTTTTATAGAATACTCAACATTACCCAAAGTAACTCTTTGTTAAGAGTTTCGAATTTTCAAATAGAATTGCAGTGTGTCCTGCGTTTCCAAAAATGACGAATGATTGATTGTGCATACATGAAGCTCTTTAGATGCGAATTAAAGCTATTAGCCATAATTGTGAGCATTATCTTCAATTGAACAGGAAAATAAATACTATTTGCTTAAAATTGAAATCCATTAGAAAGTTTTAAGCTGAAACATTTCTCCAGCTTACTGGAATACAAGTAACAAACATTAACATGAAACAATGATAATGACAGTAACATCAGGGACTAAAATGGTAATATTATGGAGATTGAGACAAAAAAATTAGAGGCTCCTTCCGTACGTGTGTTTTCAATGTCAAGTCGGTAATCATAGCCGCCATATCAATCATAGAAATACACAACATTATGTATAAAATTAAATGTATTAGTCTGTTAGAGAGAATTTAGTAAGAAATGAAGTAGGTAATCCTCCAAATGAAGATAGCAAGCTGCGAAAACCTGGGTAAAATTTAAGTTATAATATTACAAATGAGTTCATGTGCGTGAGGATTGTTTGCCGACTTGACATGGCATGGCATTGATAAGCATTGTCTGCTATTAAAATCCTTCTGCTACCCACCCAAGTTTCCTGACTATGTATTCCAGTCTCGCGTAAGACTAAAATCAACAATTCTTGAGGTCGCGACATGGATAGTGAGATAAAATGAGTTTATTGTCACAGAATATTTGTTGCTGTTTTTTTTTCAGCCAAAGATAAAATAATGCCATTCTCTGACAAAACCTCTCTTTAAATTTTGGCCAGAATTTTTTTACTCCAAATACTGATGTGTCAAGACGAATTTCAATTTTTTAAAAAAATGTTCATTCTAAGAATCTTTTGAAGTTTCAGTTTGAAGATTTTTTTTACTAAGGATTGTTCTAATATAACGATAATTGAATTTCGAAAAAAAAAATCTGACCAAAATGTTCCATCAATATTCGGAAATTTAGTCCTCGCCACTGTTCGTGAGAATTTCAACTCGCTGACGTTAGATCACTACGTCAGTAAGATGAGTC
>NC_088361.1:126718357-126733357 GCF_034508935.2 Berghia stephanieae
CTGCCATTTAGGCCTTTTAGTCCCCTTAATTATTTATTTCCAGTAAACAACGGCAAACAGTGACATGATGTTCGTGTTAATTTTGATGGCGAAGATAACAAAGCTAACGATCAATGTTGTCAATAAAAGTGATGACGATGACAATGATGATGGCGACGACGATGACTATGATGACGACGATGAAAATGATGATGACAATGGTGATGATGGAATTGATGGAGATAAAGATGATGATGATGATGATGATGATGATGATGATGATGATGATGATGATGATGATGATGATGTTGATGAGGACGATGAGGATGATGATGATGGTGGTGGTGGTGATGATGCTAAATATATGAGTGTTTGTGGGTAATAGTATATGGATATATATATATATATATATATATATATATATATATATATATATAAATGAGGGGAGAGAAAGGTTGAAGGTATACTGAAAGATAAAGTAAAAAGGTAGATAGGTAGATAGATATACCGGTATAAAAGAAAACCTATGAAATAAAAGTGCTCAACTTCAAAGTTAGTACATACGAGGTTCATTTCTGGTTGATAAAGTGCTGGACGATGGCTGAAAGGCCTGAAACATCGGTGTAGACTGACTCCATCATCGAGGTAAATATTACAATAATAATTCGCTCCATTGTTATATGTCGAGCACTATTGTACCATATTAACACGATTCAATATATATATATATATATATATATATATATATATATATATATATATATAGAGAGAGAGAGAGAGAGAGAGAGAGAGAGAGAGAGAGAGAGATACGTGAGAGATTTAGATCGACAAGTGAGTATGAAAGGATAAGATAAGGACGTTAAGACTCCAATGACAGACAGAATAAAATTATATTTTCTCTTTACTGAGATTCGATCTCAGACTTTCCGGTTCAAGGGTGAATGACTTACCACCACGCATTCAGAAATTTACATTAAAAAATAAATTAACAAACTGAGCTCCTCTATGTTTCATTAATTTATTTTTAACTTGTTTTGAGACTCCTCCCCCCCCCCCCCCCCGCTCCTCTTCCGGGCCTCTTTGCCTTTGTATCTATTTCTCAATCGTAAACATCAGAGAGTGCCTTTTTTCTGTCATTATTTATACAATTTTGTAAATTATGTCATCATTGACATCTCTGTCCTGTAGTTACAAAAAGCTTTTTTCTTTCAAATTTTGTCAACGAAAATTGTCAAAGGTAACAATAAATTGATATGATCCCAAATGTATCAATAAGTCATATCCCTACCCAAGAATTCTTTAAAGTTGAAGGTTTAAGACTATTTTGAGAAATTGGGTGGGGCGGATTTAATAAATCAATATATTTTCAGGTCAAAATTATAATAAGGTGTTTTTACATTGGACCACAGATCGTATCTTAGAACCATCTGAATCATACATAGATTCTGCATTATTAATTCGTCCTGGAACCATACTGCTGTACTCCGGTAAAAACCCATAATATTTGAAAATTTGGCCAGACAACTCGTCTTTCAAATGTCGATCCATTTAAATGACCCTCATCTTGGCAAAAACTCTCAAACCTGGGACTTAACGTGGTCCCGGGTTTGAGAGTTTTTGCCAGGATCAGGGTCATTTTAATCGATCGATATTTGAAGGACGAGTTTTCTGGCCAAATTTTCAAAAATGGGTTTTTCTATAGTACGGCAGCATACTGCTCCCTTTTTGATTTGATTCTACTCGTGTTTTGTACGTTATAATTCAATTTCGATTAAAGTAATTAGAGTCTAATTCTAAATCGTTGACAAATCAACTGCTGTATTCTGGAAAGACGCGTATTTAAAATTTGACCAGAAAATGCGTCCTTCATATATCGATCGATTTGAATGACCCTTTTCTTGGCAAATCTCTCAAAGCTGGAACTTTGTTTTTATCCCCTACGTAATTTTAGTCTCGTTTCTTCTCCTGGTCTTCCAGTCCTTTCCCTGGAATAATGCCATTTAATGTTGCCCCTGTCGAGACTTGGATGAATCATAATAATTTGGGGGTGGGGGGGGGGGAGGTAGAGGGAAGGAGATTATTTCGTCTTGTAAATAATATATCTGAGACTCTATGTTTAAACGTGATGATTCATTTTCTTGTCACAATGCATTTTACATAAATGGTTTCCAGAAAAGATTTCTCAAATGCCGCGGGGACGAACCGAGGGCATGCGTTCTCTACCCGGACAAGTCGTATCCTATGTAACGGAGCCATTCCGAGCAGGCTAGAGGTGAGATGACATTTGGTGAACAACTCCACTCTTTGGGCATTATCTGAGCTCGTTAACGGATTTATGCCCCAAGGAGAGCAGTGGTACCAATTCATCTGGGTGCTATTTCAGTGATAGTCAGTTACACACGCACACACACACACATACACACACACACACATACATACACTAATCAATTTCTGTCGCGCTCTTTTGTTCTATTCGTAAACAAAATGACATATGGTTGTAAAGGAACGATTATAGAATGATTTCAATATTACTTGTAAATGTAAGGAAATACAATGATGTAATCAAGATATCAGATGACAGTCAATATAATTGCCGGATTTGATTCAAAAAACAGATTGATGTAATTTACAATATTATTGTGATGCACCGCCCAGATGAATTAATAAGTGTTAAGTGTGCTCTCAGTATATAATTGGAAACAAATATGAATGGAAAATCATAATGATAATGATATTCACTATTAATTGACAATATACATGGTGTTACTCACCCTCCTATATTCTAACAGTCTTTTACATAAATTCCTATTTATAGCTGGCACAGATGACAATAGACAAACTTAAACTTTACCAAAACGGAATTCTTAAAGGCTATAAGTGATTAGTGCAAAAAAGCGAGTGGAACAGGCACTTATATTGATAATAAGAAATGAAGTGAGTAGAAAAGAAAGTGCCAGAAGGCAATAGAGAATAACATTTCTCGGTGGCGATGAGGGCTCGAACCCGCGTCCTTACTTGCACGACAACTCCACCTGGCGGGGGAGAGCATGGCGGCTCTACTGTGTGAGCTATCCACCAATCCGCCGCGAAATTCTTATTCTCTATTGTCTTCTGGCACTTTCCTACTCACTTCATTTCTTGTTATTACAGTGATTAGTGGTTGTTTCAAGAACCAATGACCACAAGCAGTGGATTAAAACGGGTTTAAAAAATACTCTCATCAAACCACAGTCTTCAGAGATTTCCATGACCAATTGATATGGGATGGAAAATGTTCCTCATCAAACGTTTTTAACGAGTCCCCAGGGTGCATGGGTTAGTGGTTTGGTAAATGATGAATGGCGCCATATCCCACGGTCGTACTGGCCACGTCGTTAAAATGTCGTTATCGGAATCCAACAGAATGGATGTTTTATGATGAGTTGCCGTTTGGGTCCGACTGCCTTGGACACAAAAGTATAGAAAGGACAATTGGTGACTTCTGTTAGACAAAAAAAAAAAAAAAAAAAAAAAAAGAAAAAAGAAAAAAAGAGAGAAGTCTATATTCTTTTTGTTGTTGTTGTTTTGCAAATAAAGCTAATCATCAAAAATAAGGCTAATCATACACTTCCAGATAAATCTGTTTTAACTTTTAAACTCTCAACTCAAGAAGTCATGTTATTTAGAACTTTCATTTTCATTATTTTTTGTGTGATTAAAATTGCAAGAGCAAATTGGGTTTAGTTTAATAGTTTAGTGAGAATTACTTATAAACGCGGATGGCAAAAAGCTCGGTGCCTGGCGGACGTGACATCAGACTTATGAATCCTATTGCATCACATGCAAAAGGACGACCTAACTATGATTAAGTAGCTCAATCTAGCAAAACGTATTTTCGAACAGATCATTGTCGTATTCAAAGTATAGCAACTGCCATGCACTTATTTGTAGGTCTGATAACACAATTCACATTTTTTTAAATGACGCAAAATAGTGTTCATTACAACAATGTTAAACAAGGCCCACAATTAATTGCGTTCGGATGTCAGACTATTATAATATGTACACGTCGGTATCAACCAATTTGTTTTATCATTTTAATGATAATGCTAAGGAAAGTGGGTATACATTTCTGCTGTATTGGCCTTACTGGTCTGGAGCGCCGTGGACAAAAATCTGATAACCGGACGCAATTATGAGCTCCTTTTAACAATGTTGAAATGGAGATTAATATCTTTCTTTCTTTGGTTTGAAAGTATTTCCATTACAACATTGAGACTATCACAATTTGGGTTAGAAAACCTGCAAAGAAGTGCACGTCAGTCTAGAGGATTACCATCATATGGATATTTGTATTATTTGGATTTACCCTCCTTTCTCTTCTCTTCCTTTTGCTTTGTTGTCTTCACATATTATACATTTATTAGCGAGAAATTGTTATTAAAATTGAAATAATAAGTAAAATTTTGCCAGGAAAGGCACTTTTATTTTATTATTATTATTATTATTATTATTATTATTATTATTATTATTATTATTATTATTATTATTGTTATTATTATTATTTTTTAATTATTATCATTATTATTATTATTGTTATTATTATTATTATTATTATTATTATTATTATTATTATTATTATTATTATTATTGTTATTATTATTATTATTTTTATTATTATTATTATTATTATTATTATTATTATTATTATTATTATATTATTATTATTATTTATTATTATTATTATTATTATTATTATGATATTCCAATTTGTATCCCTTTCGCATATATAATATTTTAAAACATGCTTCAAAGATGTTAGTTGGTTAGGTTTTTTTTTTATCTGTCATAGTGAAAAATGTATCCAGGAAACAAACAAAATAAAAAGACGAATTGTTGTAATGTTAATAATACAGGAACTAAGCTTCCGCTCTGCAAAGATATAATCTTAATATTGTGGAACATGAACAAAGGAACAAAGAAATGTTTCATGTTCAGCTGTAATCAAGTTTCTTTGCGTTTATGCGTGCATTTTTATTTATGCACAAGCATTAACATGCGCGCTTTTTTGTGTGTGTGTGAGTAGATATTTATACTTCTTTACTTACATTTTTCCAACTTTTATTCTCAAGTCAAGCCACGCTGCTCCAAGGAGAAAGAGGAAAATATATTGGATGAAAGTTTATATTGTTTTGGCCTTGTCACGGAAATACGTCATATAAATCTAGAGTTAAACATCGTTGTTACACAATTTCTATTCATCATCCTATACATCCGTCCATTTCTCGTGACACTCTCGATCCGGCAATTCAATGTTAATATCAATCCATGTATTGAGGCATCCGCCATCATTGTCCGTCACTTCCGGTAAGACGCATCTCCACATGATTTTATCTCATACATGCGTGACAAACATGTTTTCATTTGAGAGAAGAATCAGTTTTGTTTTGTTTAAGAGCCTGAACGTTGTTTTACTAATGTCCCGAGTTTCTTCCAGGTTTCTGCGTCTTTTTCTTTTGATATAATGTTGAGAAAAACGCGACATATATTTTGTTGTTGTTCTAAAACATGGCATGACATGTACCGATCCTTTAAGACTCAGGATGTTGTCAATGATAAATCTTTTCCTAATTTTTCTAAACATTTGTACATGCAGGCGTTATTTGCACTATCAAATATTTATTTACACCTAAGATGTTATCATTATTGACTTGGGTTGATTTCAAAAGCATGACATCCCATTAATCATTTTATTTTTATTGTTATTGAACCCCCCTCCCCCCCCCCCCCATCTCAAAAAAGACATAAACGGTTACCACAATGTTACGGAGGTCGCTTTTATACAGAGATCTTTACATGAGTCCAAGAAAGACATCACTATTCCCGGTCTGGTACTCAGTTGACACATAGTTATGGTGAAAAGAATGTAATTTAAGAACCGTTTGCAAGAATTCATTTATTTGCACCACCCAAAATGGTAGGCTACACGAACCAGCGACTTACAGATCAGAAGTCGCGTAACCTTATAATAGACAACAAAGTCGCACAAAGGAGCGACGCGTTAGCTTCTATTAAACTTTTTTTTTAAAAAGTCTATAACGATAGGTTAACATTTCAAATAATTCTTTCTAAAAGAAATTGTGATGTTATTGTGGAGTGATCAGCGATATTGAATTTATGTGCCACAGTCATCGATGGAACACCGATTTAAAAATAGTTTTGCGCTAAGTTAAAAGTGCAGTATGAAGATCATCAAGATTCTATCCGATATTTTGAAGGAATCTTTGTAAAGACTTGAAAATCAGGCCACTTGGGAACAAAGGTGAGATGTCGAGAAAATGGCCCCAATCTCATTGGAAATGAATAACCAATCTTCTGGAAAACTGGTTTCGTAACTTGTTGAAATTGATCTTCAGGTTTCAAAGTCAAAGTGATGGCATTTTATTTTCCAGTCTAAATATATATATATATATATATATATATATAATATATATATATATATATATATATATATATATATGCCGGTAGTCAATAAAGATCATACTCTTTTTGCGTCCCAAAGTCCTATGAATCTGCTTATACATCCTACTGCTAAAAGAGTTATGCGATCTTATGATTTAATATGAACCTTTTGCATTATTAGTTCTCCGAAGGACTGATTACATCTAAAATTCCAAGAATTTTGGAACCGAAGAAGTAGAAGATGTGACTTCACGACTTCTCTGCCCTCTTGTCCGAATACATAAGGAAAAATTCAACTTTCCAGAAAAAGAATATTTTATTTATTTGATGATGCTTCAAGTGCCATGGGTGTGGATAGGTAGGGGTTTAACAATAACACTCAATATCATTATTTAATCATAGTTTATTTTATTTTAAAATATTTCCTCAGTGAGACAATGCGGCTGGACACGGGGTTGATCGTTGAGGTGTGGAACAAAGGCATGCTATGGGACAAACTGTTGGGCCTTCATTGGCTGCCCCTGACCAAAGTGCAGCATTCCAATAAGGTAAGTCAAAACGATTATCTACTTAGCAACAATGGTCGTTGTTGGTGGTTTTTTTCCATTATTTTTCTATCATCATCGTCGTCATTGTCGTCGTCGTCGTCGTCGTCATCATCATCATCATCATCATCATCATCATCATCATCATCATCATCATCATCATCATTATCATCATCGTCGTCGTTATCATCATCATCATCATTATCATCATCATCATCATCATCATCATCATCATCATCATCATCATCATCATCATCCGTCGTCGTCGTCGTCGTCGTCATCATTGTCACCATCATCAGCATCATTATTAGCATCATCCTTGCCATCACACTGTAATCATTTCCTGATGCTCAATAACTGTATTGTAACTAGTTAGCCAATTTCTCATCTTTCTCTCAATCCTTATCTGTTTCCCCCAATTTGTCATTTATATATTCATATATTTGTAATATATCTCACTCAATTATTCATCCATTTATTCAACTTCCAATGTAAATCTCCCCATATCCAGGAGGGCAAGGGGAAATGGCTGCAATTGTTCTCGGAGCTGGTCATCAACAACGGCGAGGTGATGGGAACACGCATACCGACAGAGCACACCATTCTGATCGACGCAAGATTTGAATTGCCCTATGGTGAGTCACAATCTGTCTTGACCTTTAAGTTTAATCATCTCTATACCGGCCATATTTAGAATTTTCCCCAACACACCCAACACAAAAGTAGATTTTTCTTACTCAAACAGGAAAGCAACAATTACATTCTAAACATAGATAATATTATTAAGCAAATTGAGCCCTATAAAGTTTCCATGATTTATAGAGATAACAAACAAAAATTATTTAAATTATGTGATGTAACATTGAAATCAGAATGAGAAATAATTGGTTTTATCGTAAGCAATGTGACGATTTTCCTATGGTTGGTAAGGAAAGGGTTAAGCTTTTTAAGTTAAAGTTCAATAGATATTACTACACCTGTCCTGTGGGCAACGTCAAAGGTCAGGGTTAATTCTGAAACCAAGTTTTATAGCAGATTACTCGCTTCACACGCAAAGGCACCACGATCGATCCCGGGTAGTCGAGATTATTGCCCCCCCCCCCTTCTATCCAACCAGCAGTGATTGGGTAGCCGGGTCTGTTTGATTTGACGGAAAGTACTTTGCGATAGACTACCGTCCTATCCAAAGGGAAGTAAGCAATTGCTGTTGTTTCTTGCATGCAATAGAAATTGGGATAAACTCCGGCTTCGTAGGCCTAATGGTTTTAAAGGTCTACTTTTTCATGAGGCTCATACTATGGTGTTCTCATGCTTCCATATATTTTTGGTTCTTTGAGAAATATCGGTAACTGGTTTTTAATTAATTTTTTGTGTGGATGTGGTGTGTCATTTTGATGACAAAGATATAAACAATATGATCTGAACCAATTCCCCTTTCACGGGTTGTAGTCAACAGGATGGAGTGGTGGATGATTCCATGGGGAGACAGATCAGATAAAGGGAGTAAATGTGACTCATATCATATAAAGGAACAACACAAAACAAACGACGTTTCGGCCTTTGACCTTTTCAAAGGCCGAAACGTAGTTTGTTTTGTGTTGTTCCCTTATATATATATATATATATATATATATATATATATATATATATATATATATATATATATGAGTCACTTTTTATATTTCTCTCTATTTCATTGACTCGTTTAGGCACCTCTAGTTTTGTTTAATGCCTCTAGGTCAATTGGTAAAGCCGTCGACAAACTAATAAACGGATCGATTTATAGCCAGGTGCTGTTAATTTGTGTGTATGTGCGTGTATATATATATATATATATATATATATATATATATATATATATATATATATGTGTGTGTGTGTGTGTGTGTGTGTCTGTGTGTGTGACTCTATCCGTCCAGCCTTGATGGTGGGATGGCTGGGTCTGTTAAATCTGGACGAAACAATTTCATGATAGACCAGCGTTCTATTCCAATGATAGCATAGGGTTGTTACTGTCTGTAAATATGTTAACTCAATCCTAGAGATTTTTGCTAATTTTCAAAATTGGAAAAAAATGTATTAAAAATGAGCATGTGCATAGATATATTTATTCAACTACCATTAACATGTAAAAATTAAGAACGTTAGCTTTGATACTACGCTATAATTTGTCTCAGAAAAAATGTAATAGATAGGCATGGGGTAAAAGTAACCCGGGGTATCCTACGGATATAGTCGGTGTTAGGGTTGAGTGAGTTAAGAGAGTTAAAGATAGAGGATAGAGAAAAAAAAAAAGATAAAATTGTAAGAAGAGCCCAAAGCATGGTGCAGTCCACCCTGCCTACACAAAATACACTCTATGAAGAATATTCCTATAAAAAAAGGTTTGAACATCTTGAAAATTAAGCAACATCCTTTTAGAATATATAACGGCAAGTAGATCAGGCAGGGTGATAAGCTTAAAATTTAGAACAGAACGATATCAAAATTCTTTTGTCCCATCTACCAAGAGGAGACTTTCTCGAAGTGACATTAAGATGGAGATCAAGGACAGCGTCGATAGGTGAACAGTGGGTGCGAATATATTATATTATATATAATTATAGAGAATAAAAAGGTACGAAATTAGGGTGATACGAGAGAAGAAGAACCGTTGTGTGTGTCTGTGTGTGTGTGTGTGTGTGTGTGTGTGTGTTTGTATATTAAGGAGTGAGTGAGAGAAACAGAGAGAGAGAGAGATTGAGAGAGAGAAAGAGAGAAAGAGAGAGAGAGAGAGAAAGAAAGAGAGAGAGAGAGGAGAGAGAGAGAGAGAGAGAGAGATAGAGAGAGAGAGAATTTGAGAAGAATGAGAGATTTTATACATTTTTTATGTGTTTAGTTTTGTTAAGAATGTTGATGGTTTACTTCTATGTTATTGTTTATATTTTCGTTCTATTATTTATTTGCTTAATTATTTTCAGGAATTCATTAGTCTATGGCAATTCTCAGTGTAAATTTCCAGACGTGGATAAATGAAGTTCATCTTATCTTATCTTATCTCATCTTATCTTTGGCTCCGTGGTCGTTTTGACTCTGATGGACTCGTTATCTGGGCTTTTTACCGTAATAAAGGCATTTATCTTGATTATCGTTTTATGATGAATTTTAAATTTTAAATGATAATCATTTTACACTATCAGGTAAGGTCGATGTAAAGTTTTCTTGCTAAAATCTATCAAGATAGCCATTGCATGGTCCATATCAAGTAAACTTAAAATCTTAGCAGTAACTAATATGTGTTGAAAAACCCCCCATTTAAGTCGATTTTGGAAAACTTTTTAAAAAGATCCAATTTTTTCAGCTCCCTCCAACTATTTTAATTTTGCCTTTATATCTAGATAGATTCCTATATTTTTATTGTGTTATTTTGATGCGAAATATAGAATAATATTTAACCTTTTTTATGATTCGTCTAACAACTATCCAAAGGTAAAGCGCTCTTGATTCATTCACAATTTTGAAATCTGTTCGTTTCATTTCTGAAACTTTTCCCACCCATCAGTGGTAGTGTCGATATATTTGTATGTTTAAATCTAATTGAACGTACTTTTGCAATATAGACGAGCTTTTTATTGAAATAGTAACATGCAATAATAGCACATGCCGAATCAACGATGAACAACAAGGATAAGCACGGCTCCAGGACCAAACAACTTTAACTCACTCAATCCTAGAAATTTTGCTACTTTTCAAAATGGGAAAAAATGTATTAAAAATAAACATGTACAAAGATAGTTTTATTCAACTACCAATAACGTGTAAAAAATTAAAAGATTAGATTTGATACTACGTCTATAATTTGTCTCAGAGAATTGTAATAAATAGTAATGAGGTGAAAGTAACCCCGGGCATATTACGGATATAGTCGGTGTTAGGGCTGAGTGAGTTAAAATATATTTTTTACACAACTCTACAAAGGTGGGTTTACTCAAAATCGGCAGACTTTATTTTATTTTTATGGAGGGCAACATCCTTATCTAAGGTCAACACACCGCTGTATAGGCATATTATTATGAGCCATAGGCTCCATTTGGGTGGGCATAATTGTTCGTCACCTTGAATGCGTGGTAATTAATGAATGTATTCTGTGGATGGGTAAACAGTCTATGTTTTCTCATACAATGGCACAATGTTTACAACTATTCATCCCAGGTCATATTCTGTCTACTCAGAATAATGCTTCTCTATCATGAAGCTTTAGTTCCATACCTTAGAGTGTCGAGATGCAATAAATCAATGTCCTTAATCGGAAAGAATTTTAAAAATTTAGGTCAAATTCTCTTTTATCGTATAGAACAGAAATTCTGTTCATTTTTAAAGGTCTCCTTTAACCCCTTTGAGACGGGGCTTATTCCAATTTGTGTAGAATAGAGAAGAACGTATACAAGTGTATAAAAAGAATAGCATAATCAAATAGAAAATTCTATTGACTAAATAATTTAAATACTGGATCTTATTCACACACACACACACACACACACACACACATATATATATATATATATATATGCACACCCACCCACACACACACACACACACACACACACACACACACCGCGTACATGGTCCTTAAAATATGGGAATATGGTTTTTTATGATTAAAAAATATTATTCACGTTACAAATACTAGGGGAGATAAATTAAAGATAATTGCTGAAAGATGTAATTCATATATAATAGCAATGGAAAATATCCTTATTCAAATAAATGTAGCAACTTGGAATAATTTAAAGTTTGAGCCAAATTATTCTAAGTCAATACATTTTTAAAAATAGAATGTCGTTAATAAAGAACTTACCAATATGATATTTCATTCGATGAAAAATGAATGTACCACCAAGTTGCCTATTATTTGCATCTTTTATATTAATTGAACCTCTCCAATGCATTAACGGTGGACAAGTAAAATGAATGTTGATAAGGGAAACTATACTACGAAACTTAACTATGACACTATCTAATTTATGTGTTAGATGTTAAATAATTTGACGTCCCAGGTTTGAGCGTTGTTGCTAAGAAGAGAGTCATTCTAATCGATTTGATATTTGAAGGACGGGTTTACCAGCCAACATTTTAAATACTTAAAATTCTAGAGTACGACAGAATTCCGTTTGTATTTATCCCGATATTACTTGACCTTCAACCCCCCCCCCCCCCTCCACCCCCAAATAAAAAAAAGTCGTAGTGCCCACTCATGTCTTCATCCCGTCGTTCTAGATGTGTGCAACAGAGACAAGCCTGAAGCTAATCTTGTGAGCACTTATGATCTTAAAAGAGCTATGATTATAATATGTTGTGATGTCGACGATAATTGATTTCAAGTCTAGACTTGATGAAATCAAATAAATACAAAGCGATTTTGGCATTCAGCGTAAATAAAGAATGTCGTTTCGTTTCAGTCAATTTATGAAATGCTTTTCGCGAATTCTACAATGCTTAATGTACTTCGCAATGCTGATTCTTATTAATTCTCCAGTGATTGTGCGTAAACATTCACAGCTAACTTTAGACATGGAATGTTTTCGTAAAGATTTTAGTATTATTATGTTTGCAAAATACTCAAAAACACAACGCAAAGGCTTAGAAAACCCATTAGGTTTTGGTCATGTCCCCAATCTAATCACTCACACTGTACCGACTGGCTCAGAAATACTGTCCTCTGTTTGACAGTGTAGTGTACCTTTTCTATTTAATCCACATTGCTGAAATTTTTACATGATTTAAAAAAAATAAATAATATATATATATATATATATATATATATATATATTACACACACACACACACACACACACATATATATATATATATATATATATATATATATATATATATAGATTTTAATTATGCTAAATTTTTAGTAATTTCAAGAATTATAAGGGTTATTTAAGTGTTATTGAAATATTTTGTGTTTTGAATCCGCGTCTTTTCGTTTCATTTGTTTGACTATTATGGTGGGAATTGACCAGGAAATTCTTCTTATCGAAAAGAAAATCAAATTAACTGAATATTGAATAAGAAAAAACAATTCATATCACTTTCATCAAGAAATGTTTTATGAATTATTGATTATGGCACTGCCGTAGTTTTTAACAATTTGACGCAGAAGGTGAATAAACTGAAGAATTGGATTTCGATTGGACTCTTGTCAAATAATGAAGTCTGCCCAAACAGATTTTATTTTCCGTATTTCTTTCAAATTTTGAATCGGTTGTTTCTGGGGCATTCCAGAAGTGATAATCCATAGGAATACAGTCTGGAGAATTGGGTGGCCAACTTTATTTGTTAATGAAATGTTCCGATAGCACACGTGTGCTAAAAAGCACCATCATTAACAAAAAATGAAGTCCATGCTAGGATAAAGCTTTTTTTTTTGCAAGCAGCCAACCAGTTTTCCCGTAAAAATTAAGCGTATAACGAAGCGGCCACTTTTGTTTTGTCGGGATCGACAATCCTTTAATGAAAGCACAGCATGATACCATGAGTTTCCATAAAGAGTTTACTGCATCTATGTAACACATCCTATTCAGAGGAATGTTTGTTCTTGATCCTGATACACAACAATATATATATATATATATATATATATATATATATATATATATAAAAGAAAAGAAAAAAATGTGCGGAGAGAATCGACAAACACGGATAAGACGTTAAACTTCTATAAGCTCTCTCTCTCTCTCTCTCTCTCTCTCTCTCTCTCTCTCTCTCATTCACTCTTAATCTCTATTATAAACGCTTTGCCTTCTCATTCACATTAATTACGAGTGTTATCGATACTTTTCATTTAATCAACTCGACACCCATAAAGCGCTACAATTTTGCTATGGTCATTGATACATCTCAGGGGATGTTTCAAAATGTATCATTGTTTTATTTATAGGTAAAAGGACATTACCGACATGAGATATTGCTAAATTGTAATACTCGAGCTATCATGTGTAATAATATATTATAGCCTGTGAAAAATCTTCAAAATACACGAACTCTTAATGGATCAAAGTGATCTATCTTTCTC
Source organism: Berghia stephanieae (assembly GCF_034508935.2). Classification (NCBI taxonomy): domain Eukaryota; kingdom Metazoa; phylum Mollusca; class Gastropoda; order Nudibranchia; family Aeolidiidae; genus Berghia; species Berghia stephanieae. The sequence goes on from NC_088361.1 coordinate 126,732,383, forward strand.
ATTTATCGATAGGGCGCATCGCTGGCTATCAGCGGTGTGCAATCCTTGATTAGATACCTACCTCATTAAGACGATTACCCTCTCATTATCATGGACTTAATGTTTCTGGTCACACCTCATCCCCACAAGCAGTTAGTCGATCTAGCTTTCGCATGCATACAGGCTACTTCGATACCAAAGTCCCTACTTCAAGGACTCCCTCTCCCCTTCCCCAGCAAGCTTTTCCAAAACAACGAAATTGATTTGGCATTAAAAACGCACAACAAAACTAAATATATGACAGTGGCTATAGCGACTCGTCAAGACTATCTGTTTTTATAATGTTAGCTGTTTTGATAAATATCTCTCAGTGGAAATGTGGACATTGCTTTTGTCATACCAATTCTGTATAGTCTAATTGCAAAAGAAAATAATGGATATTAACTCTCTCCTCACCGACCATTTCAGTATTTTCCCAAAATGACGGGCTAACACAGCAGAAAAATAGATTCTTTAAACTCAAAAAAATTCCCTACAAAACAACATTATGTTCTTATTAATCAAACAAAGATCATTCTTCAAAGTTTGTGATGTACAAAATAAATCTGAATAAGATAAATGTATATTGTGTCGTAACATTTGTGATTATTTTGCTGTAATTGGTAAGGAGGGGGTTAACAGGTTAACACCGTACTCTGGAAAAACACGTATTAAAAAAATCGAGCAGAAAACTCGTCCTTCAAATATCGATTGATATAAAATAAATGGCCCTTATCTTATCAAAAACTCTCAAGACTGGGACCTGGCAAGGTTTCTTTGTTGGAGCTCTGCCACTCTTGATTTTGGATTGATGCTGGGATTTTATGATCAGCAACTATACTTAATCACTATTAACAAATGTCCATCTGCATGATTTGTTTTGTATAACCGTGTTGAAGCATACAAGATCTGACTGGACAAACAGAAACTGGCAATTTGGTCAAATGTTCAATGGCA
>NC_088361.1:126740857-126743357 GCF_034508935.2 Berghia stephanieae
TGTGTAAAGTCTAACGTTTCTACCTCTGTTGTCCATTAGAGACGTATTGCCTACATCCGAAGGCTGGGCCTGGTAGTACCATTGGGACAAATTTTCATTAATAATGAGATAATGAGAAAGACACTTTAAATTTTTCTACAGCACAAAAATGATTAAATGTACTCAAATCGCTTTACAAATGGTCACAACCAACACTTGACATTAATGTAGGCCCAGACTTCTTAAGGCGATATTACATTGTTTTCTACAGACAACGCTGTCACAGGCCAGGTACTCATATTACACGTGAATATAGTGAGACCGTGTGAGTGAGACCACTCAGTGCTACAATTACTGGCCTTTATCGAGAATTGGTTTACATATTTAAGAGGTTGAATCACTTGTATAAAAGTTGCCGAACTTGTAATTTCTAAAAATAGAATTTGTTACTATTGATAAAGTCGGTCGAGTGCAATGATGGACAAAGTACTACAATAGCTTGTGATTATATATTGAAAACACAAACAGACCAACATCCAATCGTTGCCATTTTTCTCATTAATATCTCCGTGCAAAAGAAATCTGATCTTTTCTTTATTATTTATTTATTTACTTATTCACATTGAAAAAAACTATGTTCTCTTATGACTTACGACATGCCATTACCAAAGGTCCAGATCCCCATGAATATATACAGTTTAAGACTCAAACACTTTCATTACACACTACTCCAGACTGGACATGTGACATGATTTATTTTTATTGCATTTATTTCTGCTGTGTAGACAATATGAATAGCATCATTATCAAATATTAATCAGTGTTCTTTGTTAAGGATGGATTTTATAAGCTGCTTTTCATTATCTCGATGTTTAAGTCGTTAAACACTGGGTGCAATTATGCATATGGTAATTAATATTTTTAATAATACTGTTTATTCCCTTACATATTAAATCTGAGATTATTATATGAACTAAAAACTCTTTAACCAATAGGGGAAAATTTGTTGTCGTTCTAAGTTAGATTTGACTACGTCCAGGCACAGCCATCATCCATTTGGCACATCTATTGATTGCATCAATAATGCAAACTTCATCATATCATATAAGGTTGTTGACCTTCCACTTATTACTATTCAATACACACGAGAATTTTTAGATATCCTCAATCTAATTTTTCATGATAGGTCACTGATCATCATCAGGTGCCTTGCTTCCGAGCGTAGGCAATCATGCCTTCCCAACCCTCTCTGTCGTTCGTTGCCCTGGTGGTCTCCCCGATGGTTCATTGATTTGGACTCAAAGTCACAATTTTTCATCCACGAGGCCTGCCTTAGGTACCATCGGTTATTTTATGGGGCTGTCTGTCCTTTCGGTAATTATCGGGTTGCTTGGTGGCAGCAGCAGCTTCTTATGGTTTTGTCTTACACTACAATGTTATGAAGTTCTATCCAGGTGGCACATTTGTTGGCGCATAAGTGTAAAGTCGCGAACATGCCCTGCAGCTTCGTCACAATTCAACCCTCAACCAGATGTTCTGAGGTTTCGGATCCTTTGACGAATTGTGTACATGTGCGATAAGTGTAAAGTCCCCACTTATGTAGGGTGGCCGCTGTTAGAGAGTTTCTATACATTTGTCTGCAGCCCCCTATTCCTCCTCTTGCTGGCACATTATAAGCCTGGTAATTTTTCTTCCAGTTTCGAGAAGACTACATCGACTCCTCCCCCCCCCCCACGAGGGACCGAATTTTTCCAAGTCGACTTCCAACTCGTACGTGCAACCCCGGCCAGAGTCGGGGAAACTGCATGGAAGCAGCTTCTAATGGTGCTCACACTACTATGTTATGACGATCGACCCAATCAGCAAATTCTTTACCGCACTCGTGCACCGTCGCAAACCCATCGCAAGCTTCGTCACAACACACCGTTTAACTAGATGCTCTGTGGTTTCGGGTTGGTTACTACAAAGGGTACATGTTTGACAGGTGGAAAGTCCCCACTGATGCAGTGAGCGTGATGTTAAGCAGGTTCTCGACCGAAGCCGTTTCGCTGCCATCCAATGTCTCCTCTGTGGAAAAGCCTGGCAACTTCTCCAGTTTCGAGGAGTCCATGTCTCAGCCCCCTCGAGGGATTGAATTCGTCCTAACCGACTTCCATCTCGTATATGCATCTCTGTCAGAAGTCAGGGAATCTACGTACAAGGGTTTTTTGGGACTTATTTCGGCTCGAAACGGGCAACGCGAAAGGTATTTTGCGTTAGCCGGTAAAGGCCACATGAATCGAGATAACTTCTAAATTCCCGTGTGTTTTTGATTTAACTTTTGTTAAAATTAGATTTAGAATGATGACCAGCAGAACGAACACCACGACGATGAGACTAAATTTTTATAGAATCCTAATCACTCACATTGTTTATCTTGGTTTTCCTGCAGACCCAGCTATTATAACCAATAGTAACTTCGATTTTAATTGGGCTTCAATTAAGTCAGAGAGTTACTTTTTTCTCACTGCCGCTACCTCAA
>NC_088361.1:126748357-126770857 GCF_034508935.2 Berghia stephanieae
ATCTCTTTCTTTTTTTAATATAAACTAGATCTTTTATATATCGCAATATCCACTAAATGTGTTCAAAGCGCTTTACAAAGGGCCCCTGACCAACAGCAACACGTAACATGTATGCAGACCAAAACATAACGCTTGTTAAGTGATACAATTTTTTTTTCGACAGAGACAAAGCTGTTTCCGGCTAGGTACTCATTTTACACCTGAGAACGGTGAGAGAATGTGAGTAAAGAGTCTTTTCCAAAGACTCAACTATACGCCGAGCAAGGCTCGAACCCAGGACATTCGGATCCGAAAGCGAATGTCATACCACAAGACCACATCGCCGCAAGATAATATATTTATCGTATATTTATCATAAAGTAGTAATCTATTTTTCTTACAAAGTAATCGTTCAGATTACTTGGTCTTGTGGTATGACACTCGCCTTCAGATCGGAAGGTTTTGGGTTCGAGTACGGCTCTGGGCGGCGTATAGTCGAGTCCTTGGAAATGGCTCTTTAGTTACACCGTACTCAGGTGTAAAATAAGTACCTGGCCATTAACAGCGTTGTCTCTGTGGGAAATAATTGCAATATTGCCTAACAGGCGTGATGTCTCATCCTCTGTATTAACTCTCTCCTTACCACCTGCAGCAAAATCGTCACATTTGTTACGACACAATAGGCGTTTCTCTTATTCAGATTTATTTTGTTTATCACAAACTTGAAAGCATGATCTTTGTTTACTTAATAAGAACATACAGTTGTTTTGTAGAGTGTCTTGTTTGAGTTTTTAAAAATCAATTTTTCTTCTGGGAAAGCCTGCCATTTTGGGAAAATACTGAAAAGGATCAGTAAGGAGAGAGTAAGGTATTCTGTTGGCTAGGGACCCCTTGTAAAGCGCGTTGAGCACGTTTAGTGGATATTGCACTATATTAGAGCTCAAGTTTTTAGGTCTATTGCAAAGTAAATTTCTCATGATCTAACAAAATCAACCAAACTCTTTGATTCTGTGACGAGTGCAATCTCGATCCTCATTTCTGTTGTCACAAAGTAATTGATGGCCCGAATGACATTTTAAAATCGTGTGTTTTAAACATTTTGATAAAATAGGTTTGTGTGTGGGAGGGGGGCGGGGGGAATCTTGATTTATGGAAGTTTAAAATAGAGAATGTCTGGTCAGATGGAAAGGATATTTTGTCTGTGTAATAATAATAATAATAATAATAATAATAATAATAATAATAATAATAATAATAATAATAATATAATAATAATAATAATAATAATAATAATAATAATAATAATAATAATAATAATAATAATGATGATGATGATGATGATGATGATGATGATGATGATGATGATGATGATGATGATGATGATGATGATGATGATGATGATGATGATGATGATGATGATGATGATGATGATGAAAGATAATAATAATAATAATAATAATAATGATAATAATAATAATAATAATAATAATAATAATAATAATAATAATAATAATAATAATAATAATAATAATAATAATAATAATAAGACACGTATTGTTCATCGCTTTCAATAAAACCAAACATCTCAAAGCGCTTTGCAGAAAATGAATTACGTACAAACAAATGTATAGTCAAAATGAAAGATTGAAACAAAAAACAAATTGCTGAAATAATAGAATACAAACAATACAATCGGCATGGTGTAAAATGAATTTTGAAAAAGTGGTCTTTTAAAGCAGATTTGAAGTTTGAGATATTCGCGATTTCTCTAATGGGTTGGGGTAGGGTATTCCAGAGTTTGGGGCCATAACATTGAATAGAGCGATCACCAAAATATTTTAACTTACTTTTTGGTACAGATAATAACGTGGTGTCGTATGATGATCGAAGGCTTCTGATTCGAGGCTTAAGGTTTGTAAGTTCAGAAAGATAAAGGAGGGCTAAATTGTTGAGGTATTTGAAAACGAGTAATGCGATTTTGTAGTCTATTCTATAGAGGATAGGAAGCCTGCGCTAAATGTTCCAAAACATGTGGTCGAATTTTCTTTTTTGATATATTATGCGGACTGTTGAAGTTTGTACCCATTTTAATTTATCAGTTTATATTCAATAGGAGACCTGACAAAAGGGAATTGCAATAATCGGGTTTTGATAAAACAAAAGAAATCATAAATTTTTTGGTGACATTTTCAGTTTAAAAGTTTCTAACAACGAATATTCTATTGATTTCAAAACTCAAAGATTTACATACATTATGGGTCATATAGATGTAATAGCGTATTGAAATGTCATATCTCCTTTTATTGCAACTTCCAACTAAGATTAAGCCTTTTACTGTTGATGTTGCATTAACAAATATGCCCTTGTCACGAGCATGGTCGTGTTTCAAGGTCTAACTAAAGTACTCCCGTGAATAAATGAATGGGTTGAATTCGATTGTGTGCACTTTACACCGTAATTCCATAACTGACGTGAAGTGGTGCTATGTTCAAAAGACAAAACTTACACTGATCCAGCTAAGTAGTTCAACAATACCTTGCACAACTAATACAAGCGGAAGGCTTTGCCATCACCTGAATCCAGCTTGAATGAAGATGACAAAATAGTGTGTTGATACTAGGGATTTAGAGATGTATATTTCAGAAACATTCCCTTTATATTATCCTATCCATACAAAATTGATATTTTGATCCGTCAAAACTACTTTCACATCAAAGACGCGTCGCCTGGCATGATTATTAACCTCACAACTCATCCAATGCTTAATTGTGGTTTATTTCCCTTTGACAGGCACTGGCGGTCCAAGAATCCCCAAGAGGTCCTTCATACGCTCACTGTAAGTACTTTTACTGTTTAATAGGTTGAAGTAGGTATTTGTATGAAGATATGTCTCATATGGGGATTGTCCTTGAATACTTATACGGAAGACTTTGGTCCGATGATGTTATTTGGAGACGACTCATCTGAATTCCCGAGCTGAATAGTGATATCGCTTTCCTTTGAATATTTGAAAGGAAGCTGATCCCTCATCTTCAAGTTTATAAATTGGTCAACATATTAGAGATTGTTACTCTAATAAAATCCGTGGTTAAACCCTTCCTTATTCAGAATCTATGAGATTCTATAGTATTATATGTTATTTGTAAAAGATTGCTCAAATAAAGTTATTTGTGGTTTTCTCACAGTGTTTGCTTCTTTCTTTTCCACAGCCGGTATGTCTGAAGACAGTGACTACACCAGTGACATCAACTACCCGGTCCAACACCAACACAACACGTCAGCACACCAATACAGCAGCCATCCCGACCACCCTTACCGCCTCCGAGACGACAGCCGAGAGACCATTCGTTACGACGATAGCTTCGACCAGTCATTTGACCAGCGTTCTTTAGATCAACAGTCCTACGACCAGCAATCGCTCGACCAGAGATCTTTGGAACAATCCTACGTGGACGATGACGAGTACGACCAACGAGACGATACGAGGAGTGACAGATATGGAAGCGAGCAGAGGTATCACGATCGAGAAGACAGCTATCACGGTAGAAACCCGACGTACGACAGGGTACATGGTTACACACGCGACCAGAGTTATGAACGTGAACAGAGTTACGATAGAGATTCTCGTTATGGGGACCACGAGAGGGATTACTACCAACATGGGCGCAGTGATACGGACTCCGATATCTTGTTCTACAACAGCAGACCGAACAGCAGGCCACAGTCTTTCCTTCATGACAGGTGAGATTTTAGTGGAGAATATACGTATAAATCCAATCCAGTATTAAAACATAAGGATCGCGACAATGTTGAGTTTTATTTGATAAAAATTGGAAACCTGATGCAACGTTTTAAACCGGTTAACTGCCGTTTCCTGGATGGATACGTATTTAAGAATTTGTTGGCCAGAAACAGGTTTGAGAGGTTTTGCCATCAAGATAGTAATTTAAATCGATATTTGAAGCACTAGTTTTCTGACCAAATTTAACTGCAGTTAACTTGATTAAATCAGTGCATTAATTTCCTGTAATTTATTTCTTTACATAATCGGAGCGGCCATATGCAACTAAGACACAATAGTGAGAATATAATTCTAAACAAATTACATTAAATGCTATATGGACGGATCACGTGATCTGTCACTTAAGATATGGAAAAAGTTTTATTTAAATGCCATTTTTTCAACACTTTAAATATTTAAAATTTTAAAAAGTATTTAGTTTAGAAAGGAATGAGTGGGAAACAAACCGCGATGATGATGATGATGATGATGATGATGATGATGATGATGATGATGATGATGATGATGATGATGATGATGATGATGATGAAGCAGACTACTTCGCATCAAACTGATGAACTGAAAACCTAAGTCGGGGAGCAGTGATGAATTGAAAAGTAAAAATATGAAAAAATAGTGAATGAATAACTGACAGACAAAATATGAAGGGAAATTAGAGAAATGATCAGCCTTTAGCAAGGGAAGTAATCCAATTCCCCCGTCCAAATACAAGCAATCCACCAAATTCATTCATGCCCCACGGTAATAGAAATGGTTTGGGTTGGGGACTTTTTGACCAGTCAGTGTCTTGAATGAGAAAACGTTAGCAAAACACACACACTTTTGAAAATCTATATGAACGTGTAGATAGTGATTTGTTTCTATTTATATTTGTCTTTTTCGTCTTCTTTCCTTTTCCCCAATCTCATTACAAGGCAATACCTGCGTCACTTGGAAAAACAAACATAGGGTCAATGTCTTTGGGATTAATATTATGAAATCTATTAAAAAGTATCACGGGGTTTTTTCCTTTAACTTTCAATTCCCTTCAAGAGATGAATATAATTTCATCTGATTTTGTCTGACAAGACGATATTTATTTGAACTATTTCTACTTCATATTTTCATCAATTAGATGACATTTAACTTGTATTAATACACACACACACACGCGCGCGCGCACACACACGAACAGCACACACACTCACACACATATTATACACACATATATATGTATATAATATATATATAATTATATATATATATATATATATATATATATATATATATATATATATATATATATATGTACTAACACCACACACGAGTGGACAAAAAAAGATACACTTACTTGGTACCGTGTTGAGTTTTTACAGCCTTGATGGGTAATTGCACGGTAGAGCATCTAAAATGTTTTTATATTTATGAAGATTCTAATATATGGATCAAAACGTTTTAAGGTACAGAGGAGCCCTGGCCCTTCTATGAAAAGATGCTAGAATTCGAAGATGGTAAAAGTGAAAACAAACACAAAATTCAAACATGTTTTACTTAAAAACATTTTAGTTTTAATATAGAAATTGTCTGACCGTCAATTGCGTCTTTGAAAGAGTGAATATCGCGTCTCATGGATAATGCCATCTTTTTAAAATGCTTGATCGAAATAGCATCGCAAATAGCTACACGTCATTGTTATTGGTGAGTAGACGGGTTCTTAGTTCTCTTTCTATATTATTGTCCCCCAGAGATGTTCAAGTGGTTTTAGATGACCAAGGATCAATGAATGAGATATTATTATCATTTTAAATCTTTCTCATCCCATAGTATTCTTTTTCAATTAAAAAATCTGCAACTGCTTATAGGGCGGCTATTGACTCTGGCAGATAAAAAAAAACAAACTCCCAGCTTACTGCATGACGTCCTCTTCATTCATTCTATTAAAGATTAAAACATGACCTTCAAACTGATATATGACATTAGAAAAAGCAATGAGGATAACAAGAGATAATTCACTTTATTTTCTTTCTTTTTATATATTTTCTCTCACTCACTCTTTCTCTCTCTCTCTATCTATCTATCTATCTATCTATCTATCTATCTATCTATCTATCTATCTATCTATCTATCTATCTATCTATCTATCTATCTATCTATCTATCTATCTATCTCTTTCTTTCTTTCTCCCCCTCCATATTTTTTAGTCTATATATATCTGTCTCTTCTCTCTCCCCTTTCTCTGGATTCTTCGTTCCTCCCTCTTTCTCGCTCAATTCTCCGGGTTTTTTTTTTGTTACACACATATGTAAACATATTCACTATATAGTTATCTCCCGTCTCTACTCTCTCTCTCTCTCTCTCTCTCCCTCTCTCTCTCTCTCTCTCTCTCTCTCTCCCTTTTGGTCTTCCTCTGTCTATTTATATCTCTAGCTTCGTTTTTCTCTGTTCCCTCATTTGTTTCTAAGTCCAGCCACCACATCCTCTATTATTTCCTATTCACCCGTCGTGTACGACATACGTAAGGTCGTTAAGCAATATAGAAATGTCAGCTGATAATTTCCCTCAATTTGTACGACTCACTGTCTAACCGACGAGCACTCAACAGCGACATGTTTTAACTGGTAAATAGTTTGTGAAACTCTCTTTCGGAATACAACTGGACATTCGTTCATCTGTATGTTGTAAATTTCTTCATCCTCATTATGAGTTAATATAAAAGGCGGTTGATTAAAAGACGTGGATTGTTCTCATGTACATTGTTCATTGTTCTCACGATATAGATTAATTTACAAATCCTGGGTTTTAAAAACGTGCATTGTTTCTGATGTGATTGTCGCTCATTACTGGTGCTTTGCGTTTAGGTAAAATACTCACGACATCCACCAGAGGGATGCAACGTACCAACACACTATGTGTAACTTTAAAAGTTTGTTGTCCGATTAATACAATTTAGTGAGAACTACTCATAATAATGGCTGGCTAAAACATAGAACAAATAGCAAAGTGACGTCAATTTCGTTCCTTCTTTCGAGAAAATTGTAATTCTTGGATTCTTAAAACGTGAATGTTTTTCAATTGAAATACGAATTGTGAGAGTGATGTGATATGCGCGATTTTATGTCTCATGATCTGTTTATAGATGTATATATGTTTGTAGCTAAACCAAATAATGGTTACCAATTCTGGTTGGAAAAAACACGCGTTTTAAACAACATAGACAATACACTACGTGTAGCCTTAGCGGTATTATACATTTCCTTTTTCTGCAGAAAATTATTACATCAATTATGAATCGTTTTAGACGATCTTCACCTTTTGCTGGCCAGTGTCAGGCTAAAGACTTTTTAACAGTTTGAAGTCTTCTCTATTGATCAATAGTTTGGTCCATTAGTAATTTGGCCAAATAGGAAAATGAATAATATCATTTTGTTTTATTTATAATTTGCAGAACCAGACAGGCGTAAGTAGATTTACTTTATTTCTTTACAAGTTTGATAAACCTCTAATTCAAATTATGGTCTTATTCTTTTAACACTCTCACATCAAAACAAAATGTTTTTCATCACAACTAAGCCCATAACTGCTTTTCGTTATATGAGCGACCTATTGCTGCTAAACTGCGAATTGCTCACATTGGTGTGCACAGAATTTGGCTTTAATATTCAGTCGAAATCATTATAAGCTGCTAGAATCAGTGGACTGTAGAAAGTAAAAATAAAAAATAACAGCTTCGAAAAATGAACATAATATCGAACACGTGAGGTTTTGGGCTTCAACTAACAACCAAAACTATAAAAACATAAATACCAGATTGATGGCGTAGAAATATTGGGACATCCTTCAAGTTGACTGTAAGCCCGGGGGGGGGGGGGGGGAGGGGGGGGGGATATTGTACACATTATTGCCCATTATAATTGGGATGATCTATATTACATTTCCGTGTTCTCGAGATCTTGGTCACATTGCTTAGTGTGCTCAGAATGACCCACATATTGAAAAAGTAGGAGAAATATCCAACTTCACAATTGGTCATTTTCCTCAGCATGACTCATGAGTTTGTTTACAACTTTCCTAAACAAAGCAGCGAGTTTAGATTTATTGAGAAATGTTCAATTGTTGTACAACAGCCAATCGTGTGATCGATGACTTGGTTGAACGAAAACATGAATGTGGATCGCTCCCATTGAAGCTTAAAATAAATTTTCGGAGAAGTTTGCTGGATTTGATTGCTCCTTCTGAGGGGCTCCCATCTCTTAAATTACTTTCTCCCATTGTAATGGCTTATTATCTTACTGTTTGAACGAAATTACTCTCATAGCGTCACAAATTAGGAAGAATTACCGTTTCAAGTAAGGTAACAAATCCATTTTTTAAAACAACCCTCAAAAAAGCAATTGCTTTTATATAGACGATATCCACTAAACGTGCTCAAAGCAATTTACAAAGGGTCTCTGTTATATGTCCCAACACATAAAAAGTAGACAAGACACGACGCCTGCTATAAGGCGATATTACTGGGGTTTTTTTGCGACAGAGGCAACGCTGTTAACGACCAGGTTCATTTCAAATATTCATAATATTCATTAATAATTCATGATATTCATATTAAGTATATCGAGTGTTTAAACATTATTATCAATTCCGATCCATATTACATCTGCACCATAACTTTGTTGTGTTTGCAATCTGTTTGGCAAGCCAAATTCAAATGCATGTGTTTGTCATGTCATATATACATACAAACAATTAAATACCTACCTTTCAGAAACATTTATTTAACCCTCTACTTACCAACTACAGGAAAATCGTCTCATTCGTTACGATACAACCAACATTTTTCTCATTCAGATTTCTGTTGTGCATCACACGATTTGAAGAATATTGTTGTTATAGTTATAAGTACTAAACAAAATATAAAGCATAGTTCTTATTTCCCTTTGAGTTAGAGTTTTACTATTCTATATTATGTTGTGTGATAATGACGTTTTGGGGAAAATCCGCAAAATGGTCAGTAAGGAGAGTGTTAAAGGCCTATCATTACTTATGTTCTGTTACAAGTTTTAAAACTGAAACGTGAATTACGTAAACTGAACAAGAAAGTTGACACTTTTGAACGGTACTGTAGAGCAACTTTATTTTAAAAATCCAAGCCTAATATGGTTTACCATCTTACTTTAATTAAGTCGTTTGTCATGTATCATTACTATAAAATCAATCAAATTATGTTAATATTCAATTCAATGAAAATTTCGACAAATGTCACAATTCTATATTCATTGAAGTCAGTAAATTACTAGCCAACCAGTTAACTACGGTACTCTGGATAAACAAGAGATGAAGTGAGTAGGAAAGTGCCAGAAGACAATAGAGAATAATTTCGCGGCGGTGATGGGGGTTTGAACCCGCGACCTATATATCGATCTATATGAGTAACCCTCATCTTGGCAAAAACTCTCAAAACGCCCGATCCCTCAAAGATCATCATAACCAAATGTTTAAACAATTTCATGAAATGGAATTTTGAATAGTTATTTTCTAAAATACCTCTAGTCACGAATTCATGACCAACATTCCTGGCTATGATTGAAACTAATCTTCATAGAAACGGTGATATTCTATTATGAGATACTGTCCCCTCTCTGTCACATCAAGTTAGTAAAACCTAGAGAAAAAAATGATATTAACAGTAAATTTGGAAAATAAAAAAAAATTGATAATAGCAAATATATTTTTATCGCGGTATGCAGTTGTTCTTACAACAGAAAATTGCATTCTTTCTATCACTATCTGACATTTTGCCTTGCTATTCACCAGATCTAACCGAACCAAAAAATAATCATTTGCCTTAGGAAAGATATACTTATTACAGAAGTTTGAACATTAAAATCATTCATTGCTTCGATGTGTCTTCTAGATCAATAGAATAAAATGCAACCGGTGGGAGTGGGTATGAGATGTGGTCTTATGAATGTGTTTCTTACTTAGCATTTTGTTTGAGATGACACGAGCGTTATTTCACAAGAAGGAACTAGTACCAAAATGAGAAGTAAGAAGAACAACAACAAGAACAAAAAAAAGAAGAAGAAGAAGAAGAAGAAGAAGAAGAAGAAGAAGAAGAAGAAGAAGAAGAAGAAGAAGAAGAAGAAGAAGAAGAAGAAGAAGAAGAAGAAGAAGAAAAAGAAGAAGAAGAAGGAGAAGGGGGAGGAGGAGGAGGTAGAGGAGGGGGAAGAGAAGGAGGAGGAGTTATCGGAGGATGAGGTAGAGGTAGAGGAGATGTAGGTGGTGGACGAGAGAGGGAAGGTGGGATGGGTGGGGGGGGGGGGAGGGGAGGGGGAGAAGGTCATGGCAGAGGAGAAGCAGGAGGCTTAGGAGGCGATGGAGCCTGTAGAGGAGGCCGCAAAAGAGGTGGTTGGGGGGTGGGGGGTGGGATGGAGACGGGCACAGAAAATGGGAGAATGTATTAAAAAGAATGAATACTTATGGACGATTAAATAGACGTTGAAAATGCACTGAAATGAATGTGGGCAGTGAGTGTGAAGTGACCTCGTAAAGGAGCGAGCTGGCCATTCGCTTTGACCACATCAATCTCAATAATGGCTGCGTCAGGAAGCATGTGGGATTTCGTGTGCATGTCAGGAACAGTGGTGATGGATTATGGGTAGGCATGGAAGTAGCCGGACCTATGTCCCAGTGGAATATTCAATACTCCGGATAACAACGTAAAAATCAACTGTTGATTATGGATTGGTGTGATTGTGTGATAGATAATATCCAATTTGTAAATAAATTATTGAACAAATTAAGGTGTTGTACATATTATCTCAGATACATTCCAGTAGATACAGGATAAATATTTTACGAAAATTTGTGATTGAGATAAATTGATGCTATGCGTTTAGGAAAAATACTAAAAACAACGACCAGCTGGATTATAACTTACCAAAACACAAAACTAAGTGAAACCTTGAGCGTTTATTGATTTATATAATTTAGCAAGAAATAATAATTAAAATGGCTGTGCAAAAAAACAAAAACAAAACCAAAAAGCAAAAAAAAAACAAAAAAAAAAACAACAACAAACAAAAAAAACCCCCAAAAATCTGACTGTCAAATTCATTCCTTTATTAATTATAGAGTATAGATCTAGAGACATATTTTGTGCAAAACGTACAGAAAAAGAGATAGATAGTTTAGGTATGAAAAGTGATTTGTACGGTCGTTCATCTAGTCTTCTTGTAAAAATATAAAAGATAATAATAGAAATAAAATTCCCTTTATTCATCCCATATGGGAAATTTGTCTCTAGGATCTATTCCAAGGGAAGACTGGAATAACCCAGGCGTCAGCCGCAGTGCAGCGCCGCAAATTAGGTTTTTCAGGGTCACACAGCGCAGCAGCGGGTGATCGAACTCTGGACCTTTCGGGTACGAAGCAAAGACCGTACCGCTGAGCCACACTACCTCTGTAACAAAGTGAAGATGTTTTAAAAGTTAGTCACCGGCGTTTTCTTGTGTGTGTGTGTGTGTATGTGTGTGTCGTATGTGTGTGTGTGTGTGTGTGTGTGTGTGTGCTAAATATTGTAACCTGCTTCATTATAACCCCGAGCATGCATTTCATACACAAAAACAACTTCTCAATACTCCCTTCTTCTAAAAAAAATTTTAAAAATGAGAGAACTGCCTTTTCTCATTGAACATTATAGAGAGTTTAAAGTAACGTAAAATCAAAAATGTTTTTTTTTTCAGCAGCATAAGGTCGTTTAAACGCTTTTTGAAAGGATTTTTACTAACCCTATAACTTATGCTTCGAGCTTTATTTGATTTGCATTATGGTTTCTTAGCGACGTGTACATATGTCAAGGTCTGATGAGCTCATTGTTGTAATGGAAATACTCTCAAGTCGACGCATAATATTGTCCATTACAACAATGTTTAATCATGCCCATAATAATAATAATAATAATAGTAATAATAATAATATTTATTGTCCAAATAGGCAATTATTGTTAGGTTGTAATAGGGGGAAAGTAATTAAAATAGTAATAATAATAATAATAATAATAATAATAATAATAATAATAATAATAATAATAATAATAATAATAATAATAATAATAATAATAATAATTGCATTCGGTAATCAGACCTGCACATATGTGCATGTCGCATCTTAGTAATGAATTATCCCCATTGAGCCAGATGACCAGAACTATTCACGGATCATAGGAATTTGCGAATAATATCGTGAGGCTGGTACGAAAGGAGCGCCTAGGGGTATTCACTAAAACAAATGGGGATTAAGGTTCCATAACGAGGTAATAAACGAATTATTAATGTAAAAAAAAAACAGGATGCGCGAATCATGAAAATGCGCTGAATATTTAATGCCAACATATTGTAATTTCATTTACGCCCACTCGCTATTCTCTTTACTCTTCCGAGCGATTTGTATTTGGTGTGTCGCTGCTTCGAATTCGGAACTGTCAATTATATAATCATTTTAAACCCTATTGGTCGTAATTCCATGAAAAATTGGATATTTTATTGTTTCAAATAAAAATTAATAATAATTAACACTTTCCACCAAATGTTCAGGATAGCTTTGGCAAATGATTATTTAACTCTTAGATGACGTTATTTCACACGAATTTAACATATTTCCCAAATGAATAATTCATTTTCCTCTCTTCTGTCCACAGTCCAATTTTGAGCCATCACTCTTCACTGAACATGAGTAGGCAGAGCACACAAGATTACAGGTAAGACTTCAGACCATTAAATAGAAATTTTGTCAAATCAGGTAAACTTATTCTTTTGCGACTTTGTGGTCTAGAGATGTGACTCGCGTTCGAATCGGAAGGTCCAAGGTTCTACCCCCGCTCTGAGCGGCGCATAACTGAGTCTTTTGGACAAGTCTCTTTACTCACATTCTCTCACCGTACTCAGGTGTAAAATGAGCGCCCGGCTGTTACAGTGTGACATGTTAAGTGTTGCTGTTGGCTAGGGGCCCTTTGTAAAGCGCTTTGAGTATGTTTAGTGGATATTGCGCTATACACATGCTCTAGTTTTTTGGTTCCGCGTCTTGTTTGAAGATAATGAAGTCCTTTTCTATTTGTTTGATGTCATGGATAGTATGGCCGATTAGATAATTCATTGTAATCGAAGTCCCGAATTTTTATGATTTTAGACAAAAACTATTATCATCATATCTACTGCTCGATGGGGCTTTGCAATGAGGTCTGGGCGTTTATCTGTTAATCATCTTTATTTTTTTTTTAAATTTTGGAAATCTCTTCCTCGAAGTTGACTTTGAAGATAAAATTATTTTTTTACGGATACCAGCTTACGTGCACCTATTTTGCAGGTCTAATGCCGAACGCATAAACGGCCTTGTTTTAACATTGTTGTAATGGACAATACAATGTGTTGGCCATATACTATTTCCTTTACTACGATGAGAGCATAGCAACTGGGGTTGTCAGACCTGAAAATATATATACGCTGTTACCTGCACATGTGGCAGGACTGTAGTATTAAACGTGTAACAATGCAATGATTGATTTTTACTTTTTATGCAAAAACAAAACCTCTGAAACCTGGGACTACGCGAAGTCCCAGGTTTGAGAGGTTTTTTTTTCCAAGATGAGGGTCATCTAAATCGATCGATCTTTGAAGCACGGGTTTTCGGGCCAAATTTTAAAATATGGGGTTTTCCAGAGTTCGGCAGAATGTTTTTTTTTCATATGTCCACAATTAAGACATTTTAGGGATGTTCTCGATTAAAATCACTTCAACGTGATGGTTATAATAACTTAAACCGGCGGGCAATCAACCAGGTTAAGGGACATACAGAGTTCAATTCAACATTTTAAAAAAATGTTTAAGGTATCCTAGCCCAGAGCTGCCAACTTGAAATGTTAAAAATTCGTAGTTTCCAAGGAAAATAAAGAGAAAAGGTCACTATAAATAGCTTTACAAATAATAACTTGTCCTCGCCATGATCCAAAAAATGCTCCAAAGTCCTGAATATAGGATAATCTAAGGAACTAAACGTTCATTTTCAACAATTTATTGAGTCACAGTGGCGTATACCGCTCTGTATCTGGAGCCAAAAAGTCGGAATTCTACGAATTTTTCGTTGTACTAGGCAGGTCTGCCCTAGCCATACAACTTGGGGAGCATGGCTCAATTTTGTAAACATAAGCTCTTATAATAAGCTTATAAGCGAATGTGTTCAAAGTGCTGAACAAGAGGCCCCACGCTAGCAGCAAATCTGAGCATATTATTATACAAGCCGTGACACTTGAAATGCGCCTGATATTACAATATTATTTCGACAGAGAAAATTTTTTTAAATTTCCTTTTATTCATCCCATAGGGGAAATTTGTCTTTAGGGTCTATTCCGAGGGAAGACTGGAATAACCCAGGCATCAGCCGCAGTACAGAGCCGCAAATTGAGTTAGGTCGAGGTGACTTGCTCAAGGCCACACAGCGCAGTGGCGGGTGATCGAACTCGGTATCTTTCAGGTATGAAGCAAAGACCATATCACTGAGCCGCGCTGTCCCTAAGTTAAGAGCCTTTTTGTAGGAACTTAGCTTTGCGCCTCCCACAGTCAGGCTTGGACCAGGGATCTGCAGATCATTGGCCGATTTCGCTACCACAAGACTTTAGAGTCGACTATTTAAGATCTCGGTACCTAAAAACGTTGCAATGTACTGCCGTCCTATCTAAAGGGTTGTAATAAATTGCAATATGAAATTCAGAAAAAGTGTGGAGTCGAAACTTATATCAATAATGATGATATATATAGGGCCTTAACTTGACTGGATGGCTCAGTGCGTAGCCATACGCTCAGTGCATTATCTATCATCTCTTACTAATAGATGAGGCTCATGGCTAGTGCGACTGTTCGCCGATCTCTCTCTCTCTCTCTCTCTCTCTCTCTCTCTCTGTCTCTCTCTCTGTCTCTCTCTGTGTGTGAGTCTCTCTCCCCCCATCTCTCTCTCCCTCTCTCTCTTCCCCCCCCCCTCTCTCTCTTCCCCCCCCCCCCTCTCTCTCTCTCCATCTCTCTCTCTCCCTCTTTCAGTTACGGGGTCGTATCACGAGTTTGACTTCTGACACCATATTATTTTTTATTCTCTGTTTTCATCTAGCACTTTTCTCTATCCTATATTTCTCATCATTTAGCTTTTTTTACAGTCCTTATTATGCTATAGAAACCGAGATAAACTCTAGCTCGTGATTCCGTATGTTTTATGGGACTAGCCTAAATTAAATATAATTGTCACTACCATTAACATTCCTCAGTGTCTAAATTAAAGCATCATTATCATTAAAAACTTGCTACAGACAACAAGCGTCAAATTGTTGTTTCAGGTTTTTGTCTCTCAAAAAATAAATATTTCTGCTTGTATTTTATTTTTGTTATCGTTGCATTCGGCATTTATTAAATACTATCTATTTAACAACAAAGCTAAGTTTGAAGAAAAAATGTATAAATAGTTCCCATCCTAATGCACTCGAGACAGATAGTCTGAAAATAATGCCTGTTTATTATTAATGATGGAGGACCCCAGAGGGAGGCTGAGTAGTTATATTTTAACAGCTCAAGGCTCAAGGACGTCAGAATCTAGTCATGCAATCAGTTGACACGCAGTCCGTACCGACGACAGACCTATTTAGTTGATTGAATTCAACTGTCCTTTAATTCCAAACAATCCCTATCGCTAATTTTAATTTCGTGGCATTGTTTTTCTATTTTGTTATTTTATATTATATTTCAGTTTTTGTTTTCTTTTGTTATTAAATGTTAGTCGCTGGCGTTTTAGTAATGATTAGATATAAAAAGAACTCGGGATCACTTTAGCTAGAATAGTATAACCAGAGAGATGCGCCTCTAAACGACGTTCCCCCAGAAAAGCAAAGACCGTATTTTTACTGCTCTCTGCCATGATCATTTTATCTTGATTTTTTCGAACGTTGACATTTTGTATCAATAAATCCGTTCAGAATTTAAGGAAAATCTAATTCTATTTTTGATTTTTAAAAAAATGATACGTATTTCACCGCCAGAATAAGTTGTCCTGTAGGACGCGTCTTTATATAGATATATACTAATCTTGTGTTAAAAAGAAAGGAGTACCAATATTTTCTCACGAAAACTGTGATATACTGATTCAAAATAGTATAAGAGAGGATGGGGTCCTAGGTTTGAGAGTTTTTTTCCAATATGAGAATCATTTAAATCGATCGATATTTGAAGGACAATTTTTTTCTGGCCAAATGTTTTAATAAATGTCTTTCCCGGAGTACGGTAAAATGGTTTAAAATCGTAACTACCCCTATGGATGCAATGTTCCCAGACACAATGGCCACCACCGTACCGTTTGTACACACGGGGATCGATATTGATAGCACGTCAGATGGTATCGTGGTTTAATTAATCATGACGTCTGCAACAGGCACCATAACAATCCTGAGATACCTTGTGTAAATGGGACAGGACGATTGTGTGACCTTGAACTGAGGATGAACCCCAATGTGTACATAATTGATGATGTATGGAGGATTCTCGCTTTTTTGTAATATTGTTGATTTGAAACCTCCTTTTCAGAGAAAAAACTTAATGCCACAATTCTATTTTCATCGATACACACGCAAATATTATATAAACACACACAAACACACACACACACACACACACACACATATATATATATATATATATATATATATATATATATATATATATATATATATCTTATGCCTCATGGTATAAAAGCACGAATAAAAACCACTAGCCCTATCACTCGAAATACGAAAACATTGTTGGCACATTCTTGGACATAATCGAGAAAACATCCCTGAAACTCCAACAAATAAATATATTTGTTTGGAGAATGCTTTAGAAAAAAAAACAACAAACAATAACCAAAATCTCGAAACTGAAAAATCTCCGGCATTTTTGTGGTCGTGATATTGTACGTCACAACATAGATATACCGTAAAATTGAAAGGTGTTCAAACTGTCACAAAAGTGGTGTAAGGTGTATCTTATGCACTAAAATACTGTAAGGTTAACTTTTACTGAGAATGCAGGGAATTACTTAAATAGATGTGGGTCAGTTGTCAAGCCCTTCTGATTAGAATAAAAATTATCCACTTTTCGACATTTGTTCAAGAAAACAATGAAATTAAAATATTACATAGATAAAAAGTTGAACGCCTCGCGAGTTCCCATGTTTGAGAGGACGAGGTTTTCTGACCAAAGTTTTGATTACGTGTTTTCCAAGAATATGGCAGACAGTTGACGAGTTAAACTGAAAAATTCAAACATGATTTTATGTCATGACGAAAGCAGCATTTTACTCAGCTCATTAAACGCAATGTTGGGATCTTATTTGATAGGGTAGTTTTGTTTTAAAAAATAAGAATATTACTTTCAATAGAAACAGTGAAAAGTATTTATTCGTTGATGTAAACAAATGAAAACACCCCTCCATACCAACTTGGTGGAATGTCGGAAAGAACAAGAGTTAATGGCCAAAACATAAATCGTGACTTTATGGAAAGACTAAAAACGTTTTATTAAGAATAAAAAAGTATAATATTGAAATGCGCAAAAGCCCTCAAATTCTGTTTTTCTGATTTGATCTTAGATTTATAATATCTGGTTGGCCTAGGCGACATTTATCATGTTTAATGTTGAATTCAAAGCCATGGTTATGGAATTTTAAAGTAAAACAAATGTTTTATTAAAAAAAAAAATAGGGTGCGTTTTGATTCTTTAAATGAAAAATAAACCTTGCAATTCTAAGATTCTGTTTGTTTATATTTCTGATTCAATTTTTATCTTTTTTTTTCACCGCAATTGTTAGACATTGACGTGTTGGTTCATATACTATAAAACGTGTTGGTTCATATACTATAAAGAGTCGATGTGCAGATTTTTTGCACCAAAGGTTCCTTGTACTAAAGCAGGATTACGAGACGTTTCAATAATATAATCATGTAGATATGATTCAATAGGGTCTGATTACTCCATCAACATGAGTAGGCGAGTATTGTCTAGTTTTCCTATAACTTATCTGTGGATGTATTGTGCAATCCTTTTTCTCAAAGGCCTGGTGGTGCTCATTGGCTATTCATATTGCCAAATGGTTACCATTGACGGAGATAGTTTATTTTATCAGATGTATTGCCGCGTTGTCGCCTTTATAAATTATCTCCCCTGCTAGGCAGATTTGCTGTACCAGTAATGTCGCGGGTTCGAGCCCCCATCACCGCCGCGAAGTTTTTATTCTCTATTATTTTCTGGCACTTTCCTACTCACTTCATTCTAAATATCCACTTCCCAACCAAAATAAGTAACAAATCGCCATACATAAAATGCGAAGAAACACCGCACTCGATTCAAATTCTGGAAGCAAGATGGAGACTATTTGGACATATCTTAAAGAGATACAGAAATTGTCCAGCTAATAAGGCAATGATGTTATTCTTTACACCAAGAGGACATAACAGACACAAGGCAGACCATAACAAGCATATGCATTACGATAAATAAAGACCTCAAATGATGACACGCAAGAACTGAGATGCGAAAAGGATTTGTTACACCTGAGATCCGTCGCAGCAGACCGTCACCAGTGGAAAGAGCTCACTTGACAAATCAGAGAAGCTACCAAAGCGTCCCAGTCCGGAGATTAGGAGGCGATCGGCAATAAGTCAAGTAAGTCAAGATCACAGTAATACTCAATCTATTCAGCTTTCTTAGCGTAATATCAACGACTGAGCCTTGGCTTGGCTGTCAAATGCTGGCTGGCAATTCTTCCGCAATTTGCAACTGGCCTGTGCTCCATAGTTATGTTAATACAAGGTTGTCAGGCTGTCTCCCAAGGCTGGCTTAGCGTCGTAAAGGAGGTTTTGTTATGATCGTCCTCGGAAGGTTGTTCTTCTTTTCATATCTGGGAAAGGTGGATGGATCTGGGAATATATTGATAGAATGAAGTTGACGTCACTCAGGTCTTTGTTATTGCTTTTTGCCATCCACGTTTATGAGTAATTCTCACTAAACTATATTAACCAGACTATAAACGTTCAAGGTTACACATAGTTTTGTGTGATGGTCCGTTACTCTTCCGGATGGCAATGTTGTGAACTTCTTAGCCAAGCGCATACTATCTATAGGAACACGAGACTAGAGCTGGTTCACTACAGTTCTGATCTTATTTCAGTAGTATTGTTGCGGGGATTTCAAATAACGAAATCTCATACAACAATTCTATCATAACAAATATAGTAATATTCGTGCAACTCTTAAAAATACCGCTGACCTTTAACCG
Source organism: Berghia stephanieae (assembly GCF_034508935.2). NCBI lineage: Eukaryota > Metazoa > Mollusca > Gastropoda > Nudibranchia > Aeolidiidae > Berghia > Berghia stephanieae. The sequence continues at coordinate 126,767,460 of NC_088361.1, forward strand.
CCCCCCCCCCCTCCCCCCGCCCCTTCTTCTCCCAGTGCTGTGACATTGACACTAGCTCATTGGGAGAGTTATCTATCGGAATAAAATATTACAACCATAACTTGCGCGTATGTAAACAATGAGGTACAATTGTGTAAGCCATTCCTACATAGATATACATATGATAAGATAATATTTTTTTATGATTAACATATCGTTGTCATTGTTTGGATGGGTGGCTTGATGTGTGTATGCGGATACCTTTTTAGAGAACGCATATAGATAGAACGAAGTTGACGTCACTAAGCAAGGTTTTGTTATTGTTTTAGCCATCCACGTTTATGAGTACGTAATTCCCATAAAACTGTATTAACCAGGCTACAAACGTCCGAGCTTCTACATAGTTATGTGTGTTGGTCCGTTATACTTACGGATAGCAATGTTGTGTGTTTCTTAGCCATCATCATCATCATCATCATCATCATCATCATCATCATCATCATCAGCAGCAGCAGCAGCAGCAGCAGCAGCAGCAGCAGCAGTATCAACATTGTCGATAACAATCTGTTTTGCTGAGGTTTTTTGGAGTTGTTTCGATCATTTTTATTGTTCAAATTATGTGTCCACATTGCCCAAACCAGCTATTTAAGCTACACTGCCAAAATAAATATGTTGGGTATTTGGACAATATTATCCAAATAATGACTCTCTTATTTTATTGTCAGTGTGACACATGGACTGATTCTATCTGATGATATTTGTTTACATTTTTATGTGTTACATCGATTTCTTATTCTTGTAAAAGCGCATGACTGAAGCGAAAAATAGCAATACAAATATCGGAATTATATCAGAAGATTATCATAATACAATTTTTAGAACCATAGATTTTTCTATCATAAAAAGCAAACTTTTTCAGACACTTTTTATTATCGCACTCGAATTCTTAAGACACCCTTTGAGTCTTATATATACCATTCTGTAAATCGATATTATAGTTCGGATTCTGACTTTCCGAATCAAATTCCTCTATCATTTTCGGGTTTTAGTACGAGTCTCAGATGCAATTCGTGAATTAATTAAAATGTCACGTGTATGATAATTCAATAACTTTCTTCTCGCCAGCCCCGCAAACAGTCACGTGTCGTCATCTAACATGAGTCGTCTGAGCACCCACGAGAGTTCCTTTGACACCTACGATAAATCTGACCTTGACACTCACCACATGTCATCGCCAGCAAGGTCACGGTGGTTGGAGGCCTTCAACAGGGTATGCGCTGAACTCAGTGAGGTAAGGAATTAATATTACTCATTTTATATTAGGAAGGCAATTTTTTCACTGTAACAAGTGAAACAATTGCGCAGCGATTTTTTTTCATAAGGGAGGCATTCCGAAAGCCTCTAGATCCCCAGAATTCTTTGTTTTTTATAATGTTCTAGTAGGGGGTTTGGGAAGGGGGGGGGGACTTAAAAAAAAGTCTCCCTCCTCCCAAACCCCCTTCTTAGAACATTATAAAAAAGCCTCCCTCCTCCCAAACCCCCTACTAGAACATTCTAAAAAAAACAAAGTATACTGGGGATGTAGGAGCTTTTGGAAGGCCTCCCCTTTCATAGTAATGTTTTCATCTAAAAGAGCAGTAGAGTGGTGTTTTTTTTTTTATATTAGGATCAACGCACATACTGCCACTCTTCCGACTGCATAACTGAACTGAGTTATCGTACGTAGATGAGTTGTGAAAAGTCGTTTTGTTGTTTCGCACCAGTCTTCTTCTTCTTCGTTCCCGTCACGTCACATGGTCAGTCCGGTCTGGTGAATGAAGCCCACAGTGGTCCTGAGGTCGTCCTCACTGCTGTACAGCTTCTTTGAGTATGGGGTTGGGTCAGGCCAGAAGTTCCTTCTCAACTGGTTGTACTTTGGACATTCCATTAGGACATGATGTCCATTTTCATTTTCAAGTCCGCAGTAAAATTGTCCAGAGGCACCTGCTCTGGACATCCTCCAAATATGTTCCTTTAACTGGTTGTGTCCAGTTCTCAGTCTGAAGATGATGACCTGTTCCTTTCTGTCGAGCACCTTGATTGGGTCATTCATGTTGCGCACCATTCGATGCCCATGCAATTGTTTCACTTTGTTACAGTGAAAAAAATTGCCATTCTTTTTATCATCATAGAAATTTCCCCTTTTTGTTTGATGCAAAAAAAAGCCCGTGTGAGTATATATGCGCATATCCATTAAATGTGCTCAAATCCCTTCAGAAAGAGTCCCTGCCAAAAACAACATTTAACACGCAGAAAGAGACATGAATCATGTTAAACGCTATTATAATTTTTTATCGATAGAGACGATGTAATTATTATCCAGGTACTCATTTTTAACCTGAGTGAGATGATAAAATGTGAATGAAATGTAATTTCCAAGGAGTGAATTCGCACCGCAAAGGAGTAAATGTGAAATATTCCTATCTTAAAGGACATATCATTCCGATGATTATAGCGCCGCCATCGTTAACATATAAGCCTGACACAAGAACCCTCTAGGACTGGCAGTTTGACGTCATTATTTAGGTTTGTGTAGCGTCTAGTGAGTTGTCGTTAGTAGAACTCAAGGAAACCAGTTATTTCATTGGTTGAACTATTGAATACAACTCACGATCTGTTTTCTTTTGTGGCAAAAGACTGACATTTTGACGTCATATTTTGGTCAGTGCCATGCTATAACTTTACGAAGGCTACGATTATAGATAGTATGCAGATGACGTCACTCAGGCCTTTGTTATGGTTTTTGCCATCCGCGTTTGTGAGTTGTTCTCACTAAACTGTATTAACCAGACTATAAAAGTTCATGGTTACACAGGGTTTGTGTGTTGGTCCGTTATACTTCCGGATGGCAATGTTGTGAACTCCTTGGCCAAGCGCATTTTATCTATAGCGTAGCCATCGTTAACATATAAGCCTGACACAAGAACCCTCTAGGACTGGCAGTTTGACATCATTATTTAGGTTTGTGTAGCGTCTAGTGAGTTGTCGTTAGTAGAACTCAAGGAAACCAGTTATTTCATTGGTTGAACTATTGAATACAACTCACGATCTGTTTTCTTTTGTGGCAAAAGACTGACATTTTGACGTCATATGTTGGTCAGTGTCATGCTATAACTTTACGAAGGCTACGATTATAGCCGGTACGAATCTTCGGACAAACCTTTAGGTTGTGTTGTAAGTCCAAGATTGTATTACAACAGACAACACGGTGACAAACAATTCATGATGAACATGACTCTTTATGAAACTTTTTATAAAGCTCGTTTGATTGGATTTTCCCAATGCCTTTACTTTTATCAAGTCCATTAATTGAAATGAACATTTATCTATAGATAGTATGCGGTTGACGTCACTCAGGTCTTTGTTATTGTTTTTTGCCA
>NC_088361.1:126773357-126813357 GCF_034508935.2 Berghia stephanieae
CTCTCTCTCTCTCTCTCGTTCTATCATTTTGAATTTGGTATGTTTTATTCGCGAAGTTTTGAAACTGAGTAAAGTAAGTAAAAGATAAAACATCTCTGAAATTTTTGATGCTACAGTAAATGTACAGATTAACTCCTCATTGACGTGTTGTCAACTATTGCGATAAAAGCGAAATAAAATTCAAACAATTAGAGAAAAGCAATCCGAGTTCCAATGTCATTTCTATATAATGAGCTGGTTTGAATGGTTCTATGGATAAAGCAAGAAATAACCTAGCCTCTCCACTATTCCTTTAAGTAGCAGTATATCCAGTAAAATGAGTGGAGCAGGCATTTATGTTGATAACAACAAGAAATGAAAACTGGATAGCTCATACGGTAGAGTCACGATCTCCCCGTACCAGTAAGGTCGCGGGTTCGAGCCCCCATCGCCTTGCTGTCTTCTGGCACTTTCCTACTCCATTTCTTGTAGTCTATCCAGTAGCAGTTGACGCACAAACTAAGAAGCGTTTTGCTTGTTTTGCGTAAGTTAAGATTGGAAAATAGTGGACGCCGGTGTTTGTCAGAGATTAGTCACTGTGTCAGGATGGTTTTCTTTAGATCTCTATCTTGAATTTCCTTAAACACAGAAATCGTTTAAAATGAGGTATTAATGGAAAAGTCCTTCGATAAGTCCAGCATCTATATTGTGATAAATAACGTTTGTGTGTTAGACACATTTTCAATATTATATGGACCAATACAGATGTAGTAAAAAAGAACTAATGCATCATGGCTTCTTTAAACGTATAGACAATATAACACGCTTTGATTTCTTTTAATTGAATATTTCGATTGATCGACGGCTTGTCATTAACCGTAAAATACAAGTAGATGGTTTTTTCTCCCATAAAACCAACGCAGTCTAGAGGTAAAGTCAATTTGAAACTCTTTTTTTTAATGTGGTGTGAAAAACTGGCTCCAATCTAATTGAAGAAAAACTACTCTTCCGGAGGATTGACAAGAAACATACCTTTGTAATTGATCTTCTGGTTTCAGAGTGATGCCATCAAATTTTCTTGTCTCAATATATGCTGTTAGTTTGTCTTAAAGATCATCCATGCTCACTCTTTTACATACCGATATCCCAAGAATCTGTTTTTTCTGCTACTCAAATAGTTATGCTACCTTATGATCAAAATGTAGCCTATTACTTATTAGGCCCCCAAAGGACTGGTTGCATAAATACTTCCAAGGAGTTTTGAACCGGAATAGTATAATGCGTGACGTTACTACTTCTCTGTCCTATTGAGGATGTCCTAAATTTATCATAATTATATTTTTTTTCCTGACCAAGGTCAAAACATAAAATCCATGGGCAGCAGAATAGTTGTGTATACTATATCCTATTGAACAAATTTCCATGGATTTTCTCAAAGATCAATAGTCAGATTTAATAATAGTGTTTGTCTGGAAATATAATCGCAATCCTCAAGACAGATAGAATTTACTGTTCTTTTAAAATTAACATTTCCATTCATCCCAGAGGGGAAAAATGTGAATAATTATTTTTTCAATAAGAAAATCTGTACGTTGAAAACTTGAGCTTTTATTTAGCGCTGTATCTATTAAACGTGCTCAAAGCGCTTCACAAAGGAGCTCTGATCAACAACAACACGTAACATATAGAACAAGACATGACACCTGTTAGGCAATATTACAATTTTTTCAACAGAGACAACTGTATCAACGGCCAGATACTCATTTTACACCTGAGTACGGTGAGAGAGAGAGTTGAAGAGTGGAATAAAAAGTCTTTTCCAAGGACTCAACTATGCGCCGAGCAAAGCTCGAACCCAGGACCTTCTGATCCGAAAGCGAGTGTCATACTACAAGACTACAAAGCCACACCTTGAAGGTCTCCGTCATTTTAGTTCCCAATAACAAGAATGGGTTCAAACATGTATTCTTGATTTAAAATGAAATTCAATACTTTCGCATCCGCCAATGTTTATAACACCTTTCCCTGTAGGCATTTCTACATCTTTACAGCCAGGGTTCCTTTATACTCTAATCATACATCACATTAATTTTGAAGTTTTCACCAGGTGATCAACCAGTCAACTGTCGCACTCTGGAACAAACATGTATTTAAAAATTTGACCGGAAAACTCCTCCTTCACAAATCTATCAATTTAAAGGACTCATGACAGAAACTCTTAAATCTCGGATTTTGTCAAGTTTTAAATCTCCAAATCGAGAAGGGCAAAAGAGCGATGGATAAAAATCACCACAAGAGAAAAAAGGAAGGAAAAGGGGGGGGTGGGGGGAGATTTAAGCGGGTCCTCCTTTATTGTCTCCTTTACCACGTCCTGTGTCATTTAAAAAAAAAGTGGCAGTGTTTCCTGGTTCTGGAGTAAAACTTTTAAGACTTTTATTCTTAGAGAGAGAGAGAGAGAGAGAGAGAGAGAGAGAGAGAGAGAGAGAGAGAGAGAGAGAGGGAGCTAGATAGACTTTTTCTTTCCATGTCTTGTCTATTATAAACCATCCAGAGATAGAACGAAGATGACGTCATTAAGGTCTTTGTTATTGTTTTTGCCATCCACGTTTATGAGTACTTCTCACTAAACTGTATGAACTAGACAAAAAAGTTCATGGTTACACTTGGTTTTGTGTGTTGATCCTTTTTACTTCCGGATGGCATGTTGTGAGCTTCTTCGCCAAGCGCATACTATCTATACATAATATCATATGCACATACACACAAACTAATTATATATATATATATATATATATATATATATATATATATATATATATATATATATCTTTTTCCAACTAAAAAAGATTGCTTCCATTAGACGGTTCATATCTGAGGATGTGACCAAGCACCTGGTTGTGTCCCTCGTACTATCGAAATTGGATTATTGTAATGCTCTGTTGTTTGGCGTTTCGCAATACAATCTGAAACGTCTTCAGATGGTCCAAAACAGAGCTGCCAGACTAGTATTTATGAAGCGTAGGTGCGACTCTGCCGGACCTCTACTTCATGACCTGCATTGGCTGCCTGTTGAGAAAAGAATTAAATTCAAAGCTTGTGTTTTAGTGTATCGTTGTCTTGAAGGTACTGCCCCTTCCTACCTTTCAGAACTAATTGAAAGATATTCAAAACCCCGCCCCTTACGTTCGGCCAGTGATTCCACAAAACTAGTTGTCCCTCGAATTCGGAAAAATGCTGGAATGAGATCCTTTTCTCATTTCGGACCCTCTATTTGGAACGCCTTACCGCAGAGCATTCGTGAAAAAGAATCTTTGTCTATTTTTAAACGTTCGCTTAAAACATATTTGTTTCGATTTTAGTAGATGGTATGAGAAGCAAGATAGGTTTGGTTTGTGTTGTGTGTTGTGTTGTGTGTGTGTATGTGTGTGTGTGTGTGTGTGTGTGCTTGTGTGTGTGAATGAGTATGTTTCAGCCAAAGTAATTTGTAATTTAAGCGCTTAGAGTCTGGTGTCTCGGAGTTATAGCGCTATATAAGTTTTCAGCATTATTATTTATTATATATATATATATATATATATATATATATATATATATGTGTGTATATATATATATATATATATATATATATATATATGTGTGTGTGTGTGTGTGTGTGTGTGTGTAAGTCATGGATATGGTAGGACAAGAGTTATTTCGTTATTGAACTGTTCAGGCTAGAGGAAACACGTTTAACTTCGAATCCTGATATAGATTGTTTCTTTCATTAAAAAACAAAACAAGACAAATAAAAGATCACACTCAAAGTATATTTGTCACTTTTTGTGTTTTGTTCCCCATCGTGTAAACGCCTATCGTATTGACAAAGACGAACGGATCGATATTCTTGTAACTTATAAAATGTCTCTAAAGGCTCGGTGTTAAATGATATCGGATTAATCTGGGCCTACAGTTTTGTTTATATGACAGGGAGAATGTTGTATTCTGTTCATGGAAATATACCACTAGAGAATCATTAATAAACAAAACTGGATAAAACGGTCTCAAAAAAACAAACAAAATACCAAATACAGAACGTTTCGGGCTCAAAATCATTTTTCCAACAACAACAACAACAACAACAACAACAACAACAAAACCCCAATAGTATTTATTGTTAATTGTTTTTTACTGTTGGCAGAAGAAGAGATTTGAGCCCGGAACGTTCCTTGCTTGGTATTTTGTTCTTTTTTTTTTTTAAGCTGTTATAGTCATTTTGATATATCACATTTTACAGTCCACAGCTTCTAGCAGCTTAGTATCACTAGAGAATCATCGTATGCTTCTGTTGTACGATATCTTTGTCTTAATCTTTGTCTTGTTCAACCAGAGTTTTAATGATTTCTCGCAGTTCTTTCCACTCAACTCTTTTTCTAACACTAATTAGTCAGTGTCTCTATTGGAGGATTGAAGGAGACATCACGTTTTCTCACAATGAGGTTGCAATTCTTGTGTACAAAACAGCTAAGCTTTCGCTTTACTAATGATCTACAATGTTCGGGGTCAACGATTTTTTTTCTAGAAAAGACATCCAGATTATCTTACTTCGTTCAACGATGATCTTTTGGGCCCGATTTGAACAAGCGGAGCTCGTGATTTCCAGACCAAAGTTAATGATTTAATGAAAATGGTAGAAGCATTCAAGCTTTTCGCCCCCCCCCCCCCCCCGCCCTTAATGACCATCAGTCATGGAAAGGATCCGCAGATAGGTTTAATCTTAGTGCAGCATTTCAATATATAAAAGACTTAAAATGTATGAATGTGACAGGACCTGACAAAGGTTTAAGAAAGATAATCATTCAAAAAGTCAAGCCATCCGCAGACCTCTAGATTCTGTTTTACAAGAGAGTAAGCAACCGTTGTTTTGCGTTTTCATCGTAATAATCAATCAACATCACCACAAGTTAAATAAACTCCGACAATTACCTTACATAATTTTGAAAATCTCTTACTTTCTAAGAAAGTTCCATCAGCTGGAGCATTTCCTGTAACTTGACTTATTGCCGATCGCCTCCTAATCTTCGGACTGGGACACTTCTCTGATTTGTTGAGTGAGTTCTTTCCACTGAAAACGGTCTGCTGCGATGGATTCATGTGTTCTAAATCCTTTTCGCATATCGTTTCTCGTGTATCATCTAGATAGGCGTTTGAGGTCTTTATTTATCGTAGTGAATATGCTTGTTATGTATCTGCCTTTGTGTCTGTTATGTCTGCTTGTTGTAAAGAATAACGCCATTGCCTTATTAGCTGGAATATTTCTGTCTTTCCTTAAGATATAATCAAATATTCTCCATCTTGTTTTCAAAAGTTGAATCGAGATCGGTGTTTCTTCGCATTTTATGTACAGCGATTTGTTACTTATTTTGGTTGAGAAGTGGATATTTAGAATTCTCCTGAGCTGTTTTCGATGGAGGAATCTAGTTTATCTTCTTCGTTTTTTGTTAGTGCCCATCTTCCACGGTTGCAAATAAGTATTTATGTAGCCAGGCTCTTGTCAAGCTTTAATTTTGTTTTTCTTTTCAGTTCGTTGTTTCTCAGCCATACGTGTGTCAACTTATTGAGAGCAGCTACCAACAGATGTTTTCGTCTTTCTACGTCTTCTTGGTCTTAGATTAACGATCACACCTTTTTTGTCTATTTCCACTCTTGGTCGTCTTTGTCAAGTTTCGTAATGTCGGTTTTATCGGCATTTACGAAAAGATTGTGTTTCTTTAAAGTTTCTCATACGCCTTTTATGTTGAGAATTTTTCTAGTGAGGAAATCAATATCGTCTGAGTATGCTATTTCTGATGGAAGGTGGGACTCAAAAAAAGTTTGAGGGGCAGGTAAAATGGCGACCACTTCCTTTAAAGCACGCTCCAGGTATACAACGAACAAAACCGGATTGATCTCTATCTCCTGGGGGTGTTCCAATATTACTTAAGAACGGTATTTGGGTTGTTGCTCCGTTCACTTTGGTGTTTACCCAGGCCTGACTGAGCAGGAAACGCACTTGTCTAAATTCATCGTCAGTGTGTCGCAGAGCAGGGGGTCAAGTATACAAACCCACCACATTATAAGCATATCATGAAAATCAAACGGTGCGTATAAATTACAAAAGACACATCCCCTTCCTGCCCCCTATGTCAACATCCCAATGAAACAGTGACACACTACTTGCTTGAATGCCAACCTCTTGAAGACCTGAGATGCACATTCCTCCCACCAAATCCAAGCATCAGTAACACACTTTATAGTCACCTGGAACAACTACAAAAGACGTCTAACTTCTACGTCATGGCACAAAACCGAAGGGCTAGAGCTCAGGTGGTCGCTGGTTCGGATAAGTAAGTAAGTAAGTAAGTAAGTAAGTAACTAAGTAAGTAAACGGTGCGTATTAAGTGACAAACTAGTTACCTCTGCCCCAAAAGCGCTGGATATAATCTTTTATCCAATAGCTATCTGAACACTGCCATTGGAGATCAGTTTCCCCATTTATTATTCAGTAAATCGATTGAAGCATCGGCTAAAGTGCTTTATGCTTGACAGCAATGACAAAATAGCAATTCTATTGTCACTAATGTGTCTCCCTGTTTACATTATACAATCAATTATGGCCTCTGTTGTTGTCTTCCCTGTCGATGCCTTGTTGTCATCATATTGCCTTTTTAACCATTTAACTGCCGTATTCTGGAAAAACTCGTATTTGTAAATTCGGCAAGAATACACGTCGTTTCAAATATCGATCGATTTAACTGACCCTCATCTTGACAAAAACTCTCATAGCTTTAGTGTTTTAGAGTTTTTGCCAAGATCAGGGGCATTTATATCGATCGTTAATTGAAGGACGAGTTTTCTGGCCAAATCTTAAAATACGAGTTTTTCCAGAGTACGACAGTTAACCAGTTAAGGAGAAAAGCAGGTCTCATCAGAATTATCTCATTACAACCTTCTCACTCCCTTAATTAGGGTACCGTCAGTCCTCTCTCTCTCTCTCTCTCTCTCTCTCTCTCTCTCTCTCTCCCACACACACCTTCTCTCTCTCTCTCTCTCTCTCTCTCTTTCTCTCTCTATCTATCTGTCTTTCTCTCTCACTATATCGCTCTCCCTCATTGTCTGTGTATGTGTGCGTATGATTATTTCTATCCCTCCCTTTCTTTTTTGTTTGTTTTGTATTTATTTGGGGGGGGGGGGGGTTGTTGTTTTTTCCCGTCACTGATTGGATCTATGTATTAAAGATATCTATCGATACTAATATTTAGCCACCCAAATATTGACTCATTCTATAACATTTTCTATTAATACCTTCCCGACTTCCTTTTTCTTACTCTTCCAGACCGTATAAACACCTCGCAGTTATGTTCATATCTTATACTTTCAAAGATATCTTACTTAAATCGATATATGTTTACGTAACTTAAATTTATAATCCATTTTATCAAACATGTAGCTAGACATTTACATAATAATCAAGAGAAAGAGGCTTTTATTTTAATTTATTTTATAATAAAAATATTTTTAGACGCAAAGAAAGTTTCCTCGAAACGACGTGGCCACTGGCAATGAATGCAAATTGAAGAATTTAATTAATGCTGTTATCAAATTTCCTTTGTATACTTGACCCCTGCTCTGCGACACTCTGACAAAACGGATTTATTTAATTCACATCCAGTATTGATTAATCAAGATGACCCAATTCTTGTCAAACTGCTCAAACCTGAGAACCTAAAGAACTCTCAGGTATGAGATTTTTTGACAAATTTAAGATCATATTAATCGATAGATAGATATTAAAAGCAATGTTTGTCTAACCGAAAAAAAGTTTATGGGAAAACCCCATTTTATCAGTGTATGTATGGCATCGCTTTATTATTGCTCTCAAGGCAGGAACATCAAAATGGGCCTGTCTGGATGATATTGCGACTTAAATTTCAAACCATGCGGTAATACCCTCTCTCTCTCTCTCTCCCTCTCTCTCTCTCTCCCTCTCTCTCTCTCTCTCTATCTCTCTCTCTCTCTCTCTCTCTCTCTCTCTCTCTCTCTCTCTCTCTCTCTCTCTCTCTCTCTCCTTCCATATTTGAGAACATTGCATTTTGCCTTTAACCAGTGATGGCAGTTTCATCTTCTTCTGGCTGATGCCCACACGTATTACACATTGGGGAGACTCCACCCCCCGCTCGGTCCATAGAAGAACCCTAGAGGAATCCTGGCTTTCTTTTTCCAGCCCCCCCCCCCCCGTTTATCACTGACAATTACTATTAAATGATATGTGGCATCAAGACAGAAAACGTTAGTAACTGACAGATGAATCAATCAAACTATAAACGTTTTAAGGTTACACCTAGTTTTGCGTGTTGATAAGTTATATCCGGCTGGTGGATGTTCTGATTATTTTAACTAAGCGCATAGCATCAATAAAGTAACAAGGGCTACGCTTGACGTGAATGATTCTAGACGTTTGTTCAGTGCTCTAACCTTTGATCTACCTGGATCCAAATTGTTTGGTAAAAAATCGAACCCCTAATTTGTCCTCCTTAATCCGAATTCGCGAAATTTCAAACCATTCAAAGGCCAATGACTTCACATAAAAAAAAAAAGAAAATTATTCCGTCTACTTTAATGCTGATAGGAGCCACTTGGAGGAAGCGCTGCGTCACGTGACCACTTTTTAGCGTTGCTTTAGCGTTGATCACTGGAGCCCACCAACTTCAATTTGATTTAAATTCTATATTATTATTATTCTATATTTTCAAACGGAATTGTGTTCAATTTATATGTTGTGAATTCATTCATCTGGATAGTGTATATATTCGTAAAACTTGTGCAATTTTAAACAATAGTTTAACACCTATTTATCGCCTGCCATCTCGGTCCCTTTGTTTACAAACAATGAACGCCATTTTTGGTTCCGAGTCAGTGATGGAGAAAGAAACAATCGAGAGTAGCCGAGCGGACGATAAGAAAGGGAAAGGAGGTGGTGAAGTGAAAGACGGGGCGAGCGAGAAGGAATGTGTTGGGAAAGGAAGTGTAAGAGGTGTGAAGGGGAAAGGTAAAGGAAAGAAAACGGAGGGGAGCAGTTACGGTGCTGGTAGTAGTAGCGTTGGTAGCAGTGAACTGGACTTTAATGAAATAAAACAGCAACTCAGTGTGTTGATGGGATTGGTGCCAGTGGTGAGCCAAATGAAGGAGGCCTTTGACCGTTTTAATGAAATGGAGGAGGAAGATGCTAATGTCAATATTGGCCTTTCGCGGCCAATATGTAATGATGACATTGAGTCTGATCTTTCGCGATCAGGCAGTAAAGATGTAAGTAATGCTGACCTTTCGCGGTCAGGCAGTAAAGATGTAGAATGTAATGCTGACCTTTCGCGGTCAGTTGATATGGTGCCAGGCAGTAGTAGAGATGCAGGGATGATGGAGCAGGCATTCTCATATTTCGAGAATGTGGTAGGCAGGACAGAAGTGAAACCGGAAACTTGAGCTCTTTTACAGCGCAAATCCACTCAACGTGATCAAAGCGCTTAACAGAGGGTCCCAGGCCCACAGCAACACTTGTCATGCAGGACGAGACATGACACCTGTTTGGCGATATGACAGTGTTTTTCCCGACATCTTACATCTGGGTACGGTGAGAGAATGTGAGTAAAGAGCCTTTTCCAAGGACTAAACTATACGCAAGACCACATCACTGTACAAATAAATTATGACCTCCACTCCCCCACTCCCACCTCCCCACCCCATCGTGTCAATAAGACTGTTATCATCATAATTTTCAATTCAGTAGGCGTGAATTTTGACACTCATCCATTTTTCTTCCCGTCATAATCCCAGCTCAACATCTCTATAGACCTCTCAGGTCCATTCATTTTGTCAGTGTGCCTACTATCGCCAATAATTTATCTTTTTTTTCCTAGTGTTTTCCACTAAAAAAAAACAAAAAAAAACGAGCTTTTATATAGCGCAATATCCACTAAACGTGCTCAAAGCGCTTTACAAGGGGTCCCTGGCCAACAGCAACACATAACATGTAGGACGAGACATGACGCCTGTCAGGCGATATTACAAATTTTTGGGACAGAGACAACGCTGTTAACGGCCAGGTACTCATTTTACACCTGAGTACGGTGAGAGAATGTGAGTAAAGAGCCTTCTCCAAGGACTCAACTATGCGCCGAGCGAGGCTCGAACCCAGGACCTTCCGATCCGAAAGCGAGTGTCATACCACTAGACCACATAGCCACACTACTGCTGAGTTAATTAGACTTCGTAAGATAGGAAGAAGAATTTTTAGTTATCACGTTTAAGGCATTAACAGTTTGTGTTATACAAAGTGCCCATAAAGTCTTTCCCTGTTTAATAGCATCTTTAACAGAAAAAAAACTTTACAGACAATATTTAAACAGGGTCTTATGAATACATAAATGCTTTACATATTATTGTTTACCATTATCTTTTAGTCAGTGTGCCTCTGTATCGTTGCCATGGCTACTACAAGCAAATTCGACCTATTTTTCAGTCAGTTCTTTCCGTGTGTTTTGTAGCTTGATGGATCCGGTAACAGCTCTTTTTTCATAACATGCGTGCTAGCAGCTGGTATGCGAGCTAAATAAAGAATTTGTCTGATGTAGCTCCATATGAAAAAGTCATAGGGAGAAATTCCGGGGACCCAGGCCGCTAGGCAATCGAGTCCATGTCTCCCAATCCATCTGTCTGAAACTGTGTCGTTTAGAAATTCTGAACGGCCTAAGGTGGAGGAATATCGTCTTACTGAAAAAATTTCTATGGGATGCAACATAAAATTCTAGCATATCTAAATAGACATATACAGTAATTGTTTGCACAGTAAAGGAAGATGGGCCTATAACTGGCATCTGCCAGTACCAAACATTTAGTTTGTGTCTCAACAACCTGAGAATACCCGCTTCGTTATTTATTATTTACTTTAAAAATCGTTTCCATTGTCATGTGAATGTCTGCCAAACTGGGCTATGAAACGTTGTTGAGCTACATCATGCAGTTACATTACCAAAGAGAATTTTGACACACTGCTGTGATTCCAAAATAGAATGAGAGAAAATGAGGCTTTCTAAGTTCATGTTCATTTTGCTAACTTTAGTGATTTGATTAAGGTTGATGACTTATGGGCATAAATGTATGACTTTTCCGTAGAAGATGGTGAAAACCATATGCAAATATCTCTAACGGATTTAGAATGTCTTTGAAATGAGGGAACTACTTTATGGACACCTTGTATTTATTTCCCGTCAGGTGAAATAACACCCATTTTTATAGGGAAGAAAAGTCGTGACATCAAGCCCTCTACTATTTTGGTTCCTAAATCCTTGGGAGTGTGTTTGTAACCATTCTTTCGGAGTACTATTAATTAATGGGTTACATACAATTGACAAGACTATTTCAGTAGCAGGGTGCAAGGCACATACTTAAGATTACGGGACATGAAAGAGCAAGGGTATTTAGACTAGAAAATAAGATGTCTTCACCCTTAAACCAAAAGATGAATTACACAAGATATGTATCCAGTCCTCCGGAAGAGTGGTTTTACACTTCCATTGAAATAGGAACCAGTTGTATTTTTGGAATCACACTTTTCTTTTCTTCCCTATTAATTGGACTTGGTAAGAATAAGAAGAAAATTTTATAAATCACGTTTAAGGCAAAACTCACTGTGTTATATTTATATTGCCCCGGCAGGTGAAATAAAACCAATTTTAATTTCATAGGGCACCGTTGTTATAATATGTCATTTTTAGAAATTAAATCTCACTTACAAAATACATTATTCTTTATAGATAGGTCACATATGAGTAAATTAGATAATAAATGTGACTGAATTGCATTAAATCACTCAACCCTAACACCGACTATATCCGTAGCTTACCCAGGTTACTTTTACCCCGTGCCAATTTATTACATTTTTCAGAGACATATTATAGGCGTAGACGTCTAGTATCAACGTTAATGTTTTTAGTTTTCACATGTTATTGGTAGTTGAATAAAACTATCTATGAACATGCTCATTTTAAATACATTTTTCCAATCATGAAAAGTAGCAAAAATCTCTAGGATTGAGTGAGTTAACACAAGTCTTTGTTTTTGTCCTAGTTTGAATAACAACAGCTCTGAAATGATCTGCTTCGTTTAGGACTATGTGTCAAATTCCATTAACGGATTATAATGTATTTACTGGTTTAACTCGTTTCAAGCGGGGTTCTAGACTCAAATAGATCAAATCCCCCTTTTTTTCCTAAGAGTGTTGTAACATCTTCCTTCAGTTGCATCGTTGTTATTTTAAGTGAAAACGGTTTAGTATGAGAAGACATCGTGATTTAAAGAAATTTAGTCATGTCGATTACGTTTTAAAAGATCCAAAGAGACTCTCAGCCACTGTTTAGTACAATAGCAATACACTGAAAACAGTAATTTGAAATTTAAAAAAAAATAATGCAAACATAAAAAAGACCAAAAAAAAAAAAAAGAAACTAAAGAAACAACAAAAACTCAACCAAAAAAACTCAACCCAGATGTAAATCTTGTTATTTGTCCGGCTTGATTAAATTGAGAAAGGGAAAGGGAAGCTACTCTGGTGATAATAGACTTGTCTCATCCAGACGTGGACAGAAGACTGGTAATTTGTGGCGATGACTCGCAAAGATAGCACTGGGGAACTCGAAACAAATTTGAAAACATTAGAAAATCTTTTCATGGTTTTGGTGTTTGTTTTTTTTTTTTTAGTTTTGGAAATCCCGATTCTCTCGATGATACATTAAGTTTAAGACACCTAAAAATTATGAGGTTGTGTACTCGTACGTATGTACATTTTACCATGCAGGTACTTCGACTTAATTTTAAGATAAAAACATATTATTATGTCTGAATGCTTGAAAATTATTTTATAGAGCGAGAGGCAAGTCAGTGTCCTTAAACTCTGGTTCTTTGAGCTTAAGCTGGGAAGTATCTTAAATGGATCACGTTCTCAACTAGATATACAATAATTTTGAAATATACTGTTTGTACTAAGGACTCAATAATGAGGATGTGTGACTAAGACTCCGTGCGCATGCGCTTGTGTACATTGTGCTTTTCATTTATACAGTCTATTATTTTCACTCGTCTAAAGCGCCTAGAGTTTTTCTTTTGGATAGGAGACTATCATGTTATATAATTATTAGTAGTATTAGATAACATGACAAATCAGAATAAAGACTTACCATCAGGCGATGGCAACTGTATAGAATATAAAAAGAAATTATATTATACACTTGATTAGAATAAAACGATTATTTTCCTCCATTTACAAAAAAGTAGTCCTTCAGAGCGGCAAGTTCTTTTGCTTATCCTGGTTTCTTAGTGTTAAAGGGACCGTGGCAATTGTTTGTAACCTTTTGGATATGTCGTTAGTCTATCAAAAAGTACGTTTTACCAGGTATAAACATCAAATTACCCAATCACCGACGGATGGACAAAGGAACTTACCCAAATCTTGACTACCAAACAAACGATGCCGGATCCTTGGCTTCGGAGGTCTAGCACTCAACTATCTGGACACCACTTCATCTGGAATTAGAGAGTGGCAATTGCTTGTAAAATTACTTTGTACTTTTCGCTAGCTCTAACACATCAAGTTGCCAATCACTGACTGATGGACAGAGGTTCAGAACAAAATTTTGGCTGCACGAAATAACAATGCGGGACCCTTTGCTTGAGAGCTGCACCGCGAAACTATCGGGACCTGCTTTTTATGGAATTTGATGGAAATAAGATTTTGGCAACAAAACAGTGTGTGCCATGTGTTCTTCTCTTAAGTAAACGGCCATCAAAATGATTGAACTATGACCCTCCCTCGTCCCGCCCAAAAAAGCTTTGCATTTTATAAAGTAATAACTGTTACTAGTTGATTGATCACAGTAGGTCCCAGTTCATTATTTATCTCATGAAATGTTATTGCGTCGATAGCATGGACAACTTTATGGACGATTTTTACTCTTAAAAAATATCTATACTTTTGTCAGAGACAACCCCGTTTCTTCCAATTGAGAGCAAAATGAGTATCGTATCTTTAAACGCCATATCATTACAACCATCCAAAATGTGGCTCGTCATTTTTGCCGTTCCTGTATGGTTTTCATAACGCCAAACCTTTTCCCTTATTGTTGTGTTTTTATTACTGGACCATAGTTTAGAGATATCCTGCGCTTTGCTCCACCTATGCTAATTGTTCCATCTCTATGCATGCATAATTATACCCAATTCCAACGATAATCACCATCTTCCAATGTGATTGGTCTACCCCATGCTGATGAAACACCCAATTTCACAGTAGTCCTATTGTGAACGTGAATTGTTAAACCACTCGTAAAATAGCAGTATAATTTCTAATTAACTGCCTTAACGACCTTGTACCATTAAGTTTGTGTTGAACTGGGAATTGAATATCAATACTAAATTAGTAAATATGAGCTAATGAACATGTTTTGTTGAAGAGAGTGAATGTATTTTCTACCACTGCATACATAACACACACACACACGTTTCGCATATCTGATTATTTTGACTCTAAACTTGTTCTACATTATCTCGCTCTCTCTCTTGATGCTCAATGCCATTTTCTGATTTGCGTGTTGTTAACTAAGGCCTTTGTTTAGCTCTCATGAGCGCCATGCATAGATTGCTATTGCTATCAAATTAGGTGTCTTTGTTCCATATTATTTTCTTCCTTTGGGCTTCACTCGCGGGGCTTGACAGAAGGTATTGGTCAACTGCCCGTGGGATTTTGCACAGCAAGCATTAGATTTTTTGACAAATCGAAACATTGGATTTTTGACACATCCTCAAGTCCGCTCGGACAAAGTTAGCGTGAGCTATTATGTAAAAACTTCGACTTCCTCTGTAGCTGTTCCAGTTGGTCCTTAAATGTATACCTGATATTTTGTTTCATTGGGTAAAAAAGGTCAGAGGCCTTTGAGGGTTTTTTCACTCGACAATTATGTTAAATACTTATAGGGGTATTTACATAAAGGATATGAAGGGGATGCGTCGGATGTTAGTTTTACCTAGTCGGCTATTGAGTGGTATACGTTGAGTTCTTAGTTCTTAGACTACATGAAACATTGAAATTGTCTCAACATGTTCGAAAATTTGGCAACCGAATATATAGTGGTATCAAAGATCTGGTTTGTTTTATTGGCGTAAATAGTGAGGACACGAGTTAAAAATAGATGACAAAACAAACAAGTCTGACATTTGACCTCATGCGTAGGAACATTTCTTCTTCTTCTTCTTCTTCTTCTTCTTCTTCTTCTTCTTCTTCTTCTTCTTCTTCCTCTTCTTCCTCTTCTTCTTCTTCTTCCTCTTCTTCCTCCTCTTCTTCTTCTTCTTCTTCTTCTTCTTCTTCTTCTTCTTCTTCTTCTTCTTCTTCTTCTTCTTCTTCTTCTTCTTCTTCTTCTTCTTCTTCTTCTTCTTCTTCTTTTTCTTTCTTTCTTTCTTTCTTTCTTTCTTTCTTTCTTTCTTTATTTTAGTGTTGTATTTAATCTTCGGCTTTTTCTTTTTCACTCATCAATCTTACCCCTATTTTTGTTATAACTTTTTGTTTATCTAAAAATGCTGTTTATGAGAATTATTAAATCATTTTTCCTTATTTGTTATTTGTATCATCTGAAATAAGTTAGGCTTTACGTTTTAATGATTACATAAACATTGGCCAACGGCCAAGGACAATTTGATAGATATGATTAAATCCTATATCTTTTTTTAATTTTCTGATAAAAACAATATATTTTAATAAACAACGGGAGAATTTATTTTCATTTGACATCATTACTGATTTTCTTGTCTAAAAATACCGGCTTATTTTTGTTCTATCATACAAATAACGTATTTCATTAAAAAAAAGAGTTCTTTTCAAAATTAAACTCAAAAAATATGATGAATCAATTATTGAAATGTGATGTTACAATCTGTTGAATATTGTTACAAGAAACATTAGAAGTAAAACTATGGTTCATATTCCTTTGCTTTGAAGACATTTCGACAGAGGAAGTTAATTCTTAAAGAAAACGGTCTTCTATTTTGATAGGACTAGCCCGTGTAGTAATTCAGTAGTCTTTGAATAGGAAGGTATGAATTTTAATCTTGATGGAAACACCAGGATTTTCTCTCGTGGCCGAGGAGCATGAATTCATGGCTCTTTCCAATATAGTTTAAATACTACTCTCACAGAATCAAACTCTGGAGAAAAAAAGGAGAACAAATTTTAAATTCCACTACAGTATCGGGTTCTTTTCATTGTAATTTTTTGATAGGAGACGGTCTTCCTATAAATAGGCACATTCCAAATTGAAGAGAGCTAGATCTGATTTTCTAAATTGAGATTCTTGTGGATTAATTTAACATTGTGCGAAACTGATCTTCTCTATATTGTTCTATCATGTGTTACAGTGAATGACATAATCAGTCGGATGGTGAAAAGGTTTGAACTGAGATATTGCCAAGTTTAGTTAGAAGGTCAGTTTTTATCCAAAATGAGTTCTTGTCATAAATGATTAAATCAACCCTTTTTGTACATCTTCGGGAAATATCAAAACTTAATTTCACTTCTAAATAATTTTTACAGATAGTCAAGTTGAAAAATTATGAAATTTGAGAAAAGTTGCCATATACTTTTCCCATACATCTGACCATAACTTCATAAAATGTTCACCTTCCGACTGATTATGTCATGCACTGACATTTTTATCAAAATGGTGATTAATTAAAACTTTCAACCTCGGTATCAACGTCAGACCAACTGTAAGAAATCATTTGATTTTATTTTTTTGGTATTGAAATAGCATTTCGACCTTGTAGTACTAATTATAAATTCATAAACTACATTTACAGATCTTTTCTTTCAGTGACAAGTATTATAATACTGACGTATATGGCATAGTTTTAATGCTTGTTTCATCTTTTGCAAATGAGTTGTTATTGTCAGGGCCTTATAAAATAGTATCCCTATTTGATGGCCTTGGATATCTGTCCATTCATAACATGATCTAACAAAATGAAACTGGAGAGTTACAGTCCAATTCTCTAAAAACAAGAGTTACAGCCCAATTCTCTAAAAACAATCAATTTACAATCTAGTTTATGGATTTTCATTTTGTGAAAGGAAAAAACTATTCACGTGCCAGCCAACGTGTTTTAGTCCTTTTACAGGGATGTGAAAGGCTTCTTCTTATCAAATAAAATCATAATTTTTGCGTAATTGAGTACCGTACTTCGAAATTTAATGTCAAACGAAACTTAAATTCAGCAGCATTATTCACCACTTTTAAAAAAACCTTCAATAATTCGCATGAGGAAATTGAAAATGGCAAGAGCAGTCTGTCTGCTTCTTCTCCGTCTGTTCGTGATTATTTTTGAGCAAAGAAGATTTTGCAGTGGAACAGAAGAACATAGAATATATATATATATATATATATATATATATATATATATATATATATATATATATATATATATATATATATATATATATATATATAGATAGATAATTCTAGTCTTCTCAACCATCGGTTAACATATGTGTTGTAAAGGTACACTCCTGACCGATAGTCCTGAAATTGAAAGTTCGATCCCCAATGGAAGGAGAGGCAGATTTCTTTTCACGATTCTTTTCTTTTCTTTCCGCATTGTCTGGTATAAAAAGAACTTCAAACCTGTATGGATGATATTGCGTAAGACGTTGAGAAATCATTATTTCTGTACCCTTTAAAGTAGAAATAGAAAAAGGTCTGGTTTGTAAGATGACACAGAGACATCTGTGTCATTACCTTAACTATGATCATTCTGAATTTGAGTACTTTAATATGGTATAACTTTAATTTCAAAAATATATAATTGGCCCTTTTTTGACATCAGTTATTTTTAAATCCCACTCTTTGGCTAAATGTAATTTTGTTTGATTAGATATCAAAATCGTTTTGTCTTTTCCGGAGTTTGAACAAGTAGTCAGTAAATACATGGACAAATCCATAGCAACAATTGGTTGATATTTACTTATTAAGAGTTAAACTCATGTCATAATCTTTGTTCTCACAAATCGCAACTCATCACTATTAGTAACAAAGTAACAAATATAGATAAAAATAATGAGGAATTTAAGCATAAACCTATTACTGTCGGATAACCTGTCGTAATTTTGGAACGTTTGACCTGTCATTAGGAGGTCAAAGGTTTGATCCCCAGTCAAGGCAGGGAAATTTTTTTAGGATTATTTTTTTTTGTGTGTATTTTTCTTTCTGATTTATCTGGCATTTTCTCATACAAACTTTTTTCAAGATTTTCATCCCGTCACAATGATAAATTTGAAGGTGTAACTATGGACGAGTCACTTGTTTTGTTAGATTGTTTGTTTGTTTTTTGTTTTTGTTTTTGTTTTCGTTTTTGTTTTGTTGTTTGTTTTTTAATTGCCGGAGTAAGAGTTGTCAGATTGTTTCAAATATTTGGTTGAAAAAGAACCCACCTTGGTGGTTGATGTTTTCCATGTCAGAATAGTCATTGTCATTGGGATTTTATTATTATCAAACTATCTTAATGGTTTTCATGAAACATGGCACTCTTGTTTGTACTTGTATGTTTTGACAATTCTAAAAAAATCATTGCTTTGTGGTTTTAGTAGAAAGAAACAATCAAAATACCTGGTTCATATTTGTCTTAAAGGTACTGCCGACTGGCATCTTTCATAGCCATTTCTCTTTTCATTGTTGAAATCGGAAGTAACGTCTCAAATCAAATTGAACCCTACTCAATTCCTTCTTTTGGATTATCTTGGTCCTTGAGAACGTCAATTGATTCTGTCTGCCTGATAACAACGCAGGAAGTGAAGGATAAGTCCAATGACACAGCATGACTTTCCTGGGAAGAATTAA
Organism: Berghia stephanieae; assembly: GCF_034508935.2. Taxonomy (NCBI): domain Eukaryota; kingdom Metazoa; phylum Mollusca; class Gastropoda; order Nudibranchia; family Aeolidiidae; genus Berghia; species Berghia stephanieae. The sequence goes on from NC_088361.1 coordinate 126,792,281, forward strand.
TTTGCTTTTAAACAAACTTTCTATTTGCTATTAGTAACGACTAGAAAAAAGATTACTCGTCAAGTTCACCGGCTTGCTTAAAGTCTCTTTGCCGTGGTCTTTGTTTCATATGTCTCTCTTCAATCTTTTTAACATCCGTTGTCTATTTCTATGATTATGAACAGTTCCCTTCAAGCTATGTTGTGTGTGTGTATGTGTGTGTGTGTGTGTGTGTGTGGTGGGGTGTCTCTCGGTGTGTCTTTCTCTCTGTGTGTAACGTCAGTGTTTAATAGTGACGTGGTATCTGAGAGTGAGTGTCAATCTGTGTGAACGTGAGTGTCAAAGCGACAAATGAATATCTGTGTGTGCGTGCGAGTGGGAGAGTGAGAGATAGAGAGAGAGAGAGAGAGATAGTTTGTGTGTGTATGTGTTTGTGTGTTTGTGTGTGTGTGCTTGTGTAATTGTGTAAAGGTGAGCGGTGGAAGTTGGAGATAGGAAGGAGGGACGGGTGGGGGAGGGGGCTGTGGTTGGCGAGAGAAGAGGTAGCTAAGTTCTACTCACTCTTGTTCCAGAGACTTGGTGTTCCACGCGGTAAGGCCGATGACGTGTGGTGTTATTGTCGCCACGTGAATTCTTCCTATATTTGATCACAGCGATGCGGTAGACCCCGGCGGACAGATACTCACTTATTTAGTTATTTATGATTTCTGGATTACCTTCAATTTGTTTTATTCCGTGATTTATTTACATAAAAATATATATCCTGAGCTACATCTAATTTCCTTCTGAAATAATAGGATTCAAGTAATTTTTTTAATCATTGTTTTTTTTTTGTATAGGTCATTATTTTATCTGTATAGAATGTAACTGTGATAAATATTTATAATAGCTAAGTTAATGGCAGTGGTTATCAATCAACGTGAGCAATTATACGGTTTGATTACTCAACATAATTATACAATGTTCATAGCTTGATTATCTAGGTAAAATACCACATCAAAATACCCTTTCAGTGAATTCATACCCTATTCATTTCATATTTCTGTCTAAGGAGCTAAAAATTTGCATTCGCAAAAATGGATTATTCAATTTTTGGAAAACAGAAAATATCTTGCTGATACTGGATTTATATTTTTTATGGTGGTCTCTAATTTTACTTTCTTAATGATTATGAAATGTTAAGGAGTGGTCACGAATATGTCTCCACCAAGCATGTGATCCCAGGATGTTTGTGTACAAGTATATCCAAATTAATATTTCATTTTCAATTCGTTGTTTCTTGAAATTTTCCATTAATATTTTAACGTACAAGCCGGTCGTCTCTCTTGAAATTATTTCTATAATGTTCCGCTAAAAAATGGCATCTATGTCAACAAAGATTATTTGACATTTTACTCAATTGTTTGTAATAGATATTGTATAAATTCTAGATTTACAGAAATACGAAGTTTATTCATACATGACTTGTTTGCTCGAGAGAATTCATTTACCTTAATTGGATTTCAAAGGAACTACATGGAAAATGCTTAAATCTTTGTATTTAGAATGAAGAAAATTTCATTTTCAATTTTAATAGAAACACATTTGAGATGACGTAAGTCTCAAAGAAAGGAAAATGGGTGCCTACCACGACAAGCTATTTCAAGATTGTTCTAACGAAGCAAACATCAAAGAGGACACTAAAAGGAACGGTGTCAACAAGAACGGCTTTGTGGATTTTGAATTGTTCGTGGCTGGGTCATCAGATGGTCAACACTCAGAGCAGGGCAGTGATGGGGAGGAGGACGAGGAGGAAGACGAAGAAAAGAAACAGGACCGTGAGCATCACAAACGAGATCACGATAAAATCATAGTTCCCACGTTGGATGCGGCTTCTGCTTCTCCTCCGCCGATTGCCTTTCGTGCTCGTAGTGGAAGTATTTCTGCCTGTGGTAGTAGCAGTGGCGATGGTCCTGCTATTTTATTCTCTAAATCATCCACTTCGCAACCCAAGGAAATACCTGACGATCAGTCTGTCCAGGATGATGACCACGGGAGCCACCAAGGAGAGGAAATGGATTCTCTCGGAGATTTGGCCAGATCCCGTTACGCCTTTGAGAAATCAAAATTGTGTCGGACTCGAACTGTAGCGGTTTGTCAGCGGCGACGGAAAGCCGCGCCAACCCTTTGGGCTTGGGACAGGAATTCTACCAGGATATCATCTGATGATAACCTTGTGGTTAGTATTTAGATGCTTTATAATTTCCACTTTACAACTTTTAAGATATCTGAAGACAAGACCATAGTAAAATTAATCATTCAAAATAGTTTAATTCACTTTATTTATTTTGCTGTAGATGCTTTGGGAATTTAGAATTTGAATATGAAAACATGCCGCATTTGAAACAAATTACTTAAAGTACGAACTAAACTTATCAGTGTCACCAAGCCTGGTTCATCAACGCCCACCTGACCAATGGCATCTCCGTCCAGCTGGGAATGAAATGATTCCATACATAATATATTATCCTCACTGTACTATCCCTCTGTGTGGATTTGCCTTATGGGCAGAGATCATGTCTGTGGTGAGAATTTGAGCTAAATTGAATCTGAGCATGTTCGATGTTTGGATTGATGACTTGGCGTAGTGGGTTGGGTTTTTAACGAGTACTGCTATTTTATTTGGTATTCCTATGACTATTCTGCCTGTCTTTATACGCTTTGATCATACGCGATCCATTGAAAATAACGAGATAAAGCTTGGATCAAAGTAAAGCATTAGTGTAGAGGCAATGAAGCAATTATGAAATGGTATCTCCTAACAGCCACTTTTAGAAACTCAAGCTAAACAAATCCTTCTGGCATTTGAACTTCGGCAAATGGTCTTGAAGAAGGTTACCATTAACTTCAACCCACGACAAAACAGACACCAGGAAATAAGCTCATTGTGCAACACCATGTAATTACCGATCAAAGACTCTCATCCATCAAAACTTCAACTCTGGCGCTCATATGCTACGGATTGTTTAATCAACAAATATAAAATAATTGAAAATAGAAAAAAAAATACGGTAAGAAGGAAAATGAACGAGGGCAGCCTGTGAACAATTTATTCGTTACTATCGTTATTTTTCGATGCTCAAAAAGGTAGTTGGCAAAACAATGGCATGAAATATTGCCCCATGTTTTTAAAAGAAACACATTGACAATGATATATCCTCTTGTCATCGTTGTAACATTATCAAACCTTAAGATGATTCATCTAGTTGGAACTGCACTAAACCACACAGAAACTTCCTATATCATTTGTGAAACCTATATCATGCTCATCTCATATTATTATCCCTGGTCCATGACCTTTCAAATTTACTCCACAAATACATACTCTCTTTCTGGATTTCAAACAAATACAGACACACACACACACACACACACACACACACACACACACACACACACATAATCTCTCACCCTCTTCTCTCTCTCACACACACATACAAAATCTCTCTCTCTCTCTCTCTCTCTCACACACACACACACACACACACACACATATCACGGTTCCCAAGCCTGGTTCGTCCTCGCCGACCTAACCATAGTATATTCTGTATATGAATTTGATCGTACTACAATTCATTGACAACGATGTTTCCTCCTGTATTGTTGTTACATGACCAGACCCTTGACTAGGTTTAAATATAGGGAAAGCATAATTTGCACTTGAACAATTTTCGGACAAAGAACAAAACTTCCTGAAAGCAAAGGCGGGGGGGGGGGGGGGGGGGCTTCAAATGTAACGGTCAGACTGATCATCTCGACGAGTGGCAGTCATGTACTGAAGATATGCGTTCAAATAAAGTGCCAGTTCTCTCCGCCAGAACAATCGTTCCAACACACAAAACTACGTTGTTTTTTTTTGTTTGTTTGTTGCTTTAGGTCTCTTCCAACACAATTGAGGTTATATGAGAGACCGCTGAAACAAAAAACAAAAAAAACAAGCAATCTAACAAAAATAGTACAAATGTAAATCAAAATCATAACCTAAAGATATCATAAGCTAAATTATAAATAACCAAGACAAACAGGCAGAAGATTTACAGAAAAAAAATATCCCCTGTCAAAAATACAATCACAAACCAAAGAAGCAGGATAGGCTAGTAAAGAGAAGAAGAAACGACATCACTATCGGATCGTACACCCATGCGAACATCATAGGTGTATGATTCAAGGGTGATGCTCCCATCCGACCACCCGCAACTACGTGAAATCTGAAACATTTATAGTCTGAGAGAATTTAGTTAGAGCTAATTATCCAACTGACGTTCTAAAAAATAATGACAAGGTTCAGAGTAGCATCATCCCCATTCATTCTTTTCGTTTTTGTTATATATTAGACTAAATCAAAATGCTGTGGTCAACTGGCATGAGACCAATCCACTTTTAGTAACTTATGGTATGAGTGTCATAGTAATCATTAAACCTTCGAGATATAGATATTAATAACATTTCCTGGAGGGTATTGATTTCTGTTGGAGAAATCCTAAGGGCAGAATCACAATACTAATTATAATGATATGTAATTGATATTTAACATTCATAGATCTAGGCAAATAATATAATGTAGTATCCATCTTATTCAACAAAAAATAATGTAGAGAAGACGAACCGTTGCCATTTTGATGTAGAATAAATAAAGTTGGGGGGGGGGGGGGGGGGCGTTACTCCAGTCTTTGCAATTGTTTTAGGCCGCCAGAGAGGCATTTAGTTCTAACTTAAGGCTCTTTACTAGACTATAAACATTAAAAATTATACGTGATTTTGTGGTTTGGTTGAAATTGTTTTTGTTGGCTAACCGGTGAGCATTTCACTTAACTGTATGTCATCAATATAACCTTTCTTTCTTACAAAATTCGGGGAGACGCTCCCCAGAAGCAAATGATTTGATTTCAATTGGTGTGCCATGATCTATTTACTAACAAAGTGTAATTTGGTTCACTTTTTGTAGACCTATCGACTACAATTGAAAACATCTCACAATTCACCTTCATGTTTTCTGGTTTTCACTGTCCTCTGTGACTTAATGTTAGGAGAAGTTGCAGATACTGTACAGAATTAAAGAGGGTGGGCTTCTCAGTTTTGGTTTTGTCATCGTTTAAGACCACCTAAGAGGTGGCATTAGCTCTAATTGACTACTAATGTTTAAAGCTAGATGTCTTGGTTACGATTATTTTAGTGGGCAAAGCTTGTAAATTTTATTAATTCCACCTATATCACTGCAAATTGAAACAAATACTTGAACCGTTATTTCACTATATATAAGCGTGCTATTATTATTATTATTATTATTATTATTATTATTATTATTATTATTATTATTATTATTATTATTATTATTATTATTATTGTTGTTTTTGTTGATGTTGATTATGTTGATGATGATGATGATGATGATGATGATGATGATGATATTTTTGAGCTGTATATAGCGCAATATCCACTAAATGTGCTCAAAGCGCTTTACAAGGGGTCCCTGGTCAACAGCAACATTTAACATGTAGGACTGGACATGACGCCTGTTAGGCGATATTACAATTTTTCGGACAAACACAACGCTGTTAACGGCCAGGTACTCATTTTACACCTGAGTACGGTGAGAGAATCTGAGTAAAGAGCCTTTTCCAATGACTCAACTATGCGCCAGCGCGAGGCTCGAACTGGGGACCTTCCGATCCGAAAGCGGGTGACATACCACTAGACCACATAGCCACACAGATGATGATGTAATTTTTTCAAAGAAAAATTATGATCATTGGCCAAAAAAAAGGCTTACCTGATAAACTCTTGAACCTTGAACCTTGAACTATTTATTGCCATTTCCAAAGTCAATTATTCCTTTCAATCCAATGCACCCTTTGATAAGTTCAGGTTCTTTTAATTCTGGCTTGTTCGCTATGCGGTCTTGTGGTATGACACTCGGCTTGCTTAGGACCAGAAGGTAATGGAATCTAGTCTCGCTCTGAGCAGCGCATGGTTGAGTTCTTGAAGATGGCTCTCTATTCACATTTTCTCATCGTACTCAGGCGTTCGTTAAGAGTGTTGTTTCTTTTGTATATATTGTAATATCGCCTACCAGGCGTCATGTCTCGTGTTGTATGTTAAATGTTGCCTTAGGCTAGGAACCTCTGCAAAGCGCTTTGAACACGTTTATTGGATAAAACATTATATAATGCTCAAAAGCTCAAGCCAACCATCACTGCGAGGTTCAGTAACACATGTACGTCCAATAATCCGTGTTTACCTGATATGTTGTACTGTGTCTCATTTTCTTCCTGAATAGAATTTGTTTATGATCACCAATGCATTTATAGCTCTTGTTCCCATAACCTAATTATTGGAAATCAATAATATAATAATACACAACCGTCCAATACCTCCCTAATATCCAGCGACCACTACTATTGTACCATGATTAATTACTTGGGTAACCAAATTACCATCGCCCTTTGATCAGTTACGTTCACACCCCACCGTCACTTTTCTGCCCCCCCCCCCCTCCCCCCACTCTTTGCTAATATATATATATATATATATATATATATATATATATATATATATATATGTATATATATATATGTATTATATATATATATATATATATATATATATGTGTGTGTGTATATACATATATATATATATATTATATATATATATATATATATATATATATATATATATATATATATTACAAAAAATGCACGCCACAAAATTCATTTGCGAATAATCGCACTAAAAGAACAAATACCTTAAGTTGATTTATATTATTCGACAGCGTATTGTTTTTACCCACTAGAATTGGTTTATAAATTACATTGCATATGGTCACGATAAGGTGTTAATTGAGCGTACTCAACTGACATATTAAAAATGATTAATGTTTGGTGTCGTCACCATTAAATCCTTTCACACCCTTAATACATCTCCTCCTTTTGGAAGTGACATTTTTGATAAAAGTAGCATTAATTTCCTCGCACGAAACAAAAAAGAGTCAAATAATAATTCGTTGGAATTGTGTGGTTGTGTTTGTTGTGGCGACCTTTTCAATGCAATTGAGGTCTGGACTGAAGGCAGGACTTCGACTTTGTTCTTGTTCAGTAATCGGGTAACAATCATGGATTCATGGACGAGGCAATTGTCCTGTTCTGGGACCACGTGACTTTACTGTGGTAATAAATGGAATACCAACCTTTTCCAAAAACTTCCTCTATTTAGGTCTTTTCACTCAGGTTTATTCGGTCAAGTGGATTAAAGGAGTGTACCCCTCGCCACTAATGTCACCCCAATCATGGACGTATCGGCCCGTGATTTAAGCATTCATTTATTTTCTCCGGCAAATAACGTTCATTTCTCTGATGGTACAAAACATCCTACAATCCTATCCGCTCAATGAAAAAGAGGATTCTTCCGTAAAAGAACGCTACACCATTGATGCTCAGTGGTGATTTGCCCAGTGTAGTCTTGCTTATTTGAGGACAGGGTAGATTTAAACAGCTTGCTACTTCAAGCGTCTACGTACACCCCAAAGACAAAGGCCTGTCTCCCAATCATAATATACAGTTTAAATGAACGAAACATAATTATCTAGATTAATTTAAGAATCTGTTCATCTGACCGGTCCGATTCCTGTTTTGAACAAGCCTTTTTACCATATTTTTCTTTCAATCTGTGAAAAGATCTAAAAGATATGTTTAGAATTTAAGTAACAGTTGGAAAATGCACCAGTCGCAAATATGACTAGGATCAAAGCATGTTTTGTCAAAGATATAATCATATTTTTTTTAAAAATTGCTTGAGAATCTTTGTAAAATCCACGAGGGAGATAGATAGATAGCAGGATAGATAGATAGATAAATAAATAGATAGATAGATAGATAGACAGATAGCTAGATAGGTAGGTAGAAAGATATATATATATATATATATAGATAGACAGATAGATAGATAGATAGATTGATAGATAGATAGATAGATAGATAGATAGATAGATATATAGATAATAAATAGATTAGATAGATGGATAGATAGATAGATCTATAGATCGATAGATAGATAGATAGATAGATAGATAGATAGATAGATAAAGAGAGTGAGATAGAGAGTGAGAGAGAGAGAGAGAGAGAGAGAGAGAGAGAGAGAGAGAGAACAGACAGACAGACAGAGACCTGGGCTAGCTGTAGATTTGACCGCAGACTCTGCTCTGAGTCCTTGTGTGCAAAGTTCCTTTTATTCCTTTTCAGTCTAACTGCATTTTGGTGCGTTGATTCTTATGCAATTGTTACACCATTAAAGCATGTTATGAAGATGACGTTCACTGGATAACGTAATGCAACAAAACGCATGTTCATGAAATTAGTTCCTAGCCAAAATTGCTCAATGTAGAGATTGTTTTTGAAATCGATTTCAAAGCTGAGAACTCATTTTGGACACCGCTTGACATCAGAAATTAGTTTATATAGTAAACAACTAGCAAGATCGAAACATGAAGAAATTTATAGATCTTAATAAGTCAGTCTTAGATGAATTTCGTTTCTAACCTGTTCCAATGATACTTTCAATGAATGCAACAATTTGCCACTAACTAAGGATTAAATCATGAAATATCTCAAACTGTCCTTTTTAATAAATACCTGATGCTGTGAATAATGATAGGATTAAATTACATTTTTTGGGTTATAAACACTATATTTTTCTCTCTGGTCTGTCTAACATTGTAGTATTCTATCTGACATTATATCATACACTTCTATTTAGATTGTTTTCTTGATCCAGTATCTATTCTAGTTTTCTTTTCCCTATTTTCAAGAAACGAGCCTATGGTCTCAATTTTACAAATTTGACCTTTTATTTAACACAATTTACACTAACGATGCTTAACAAAGAACTCTAAACCCTAAGTCAACAGTGACTTTTAACGTAGTATGAGACATGACAACTGCAATAATGTGTTGTTACATTTTTCTGACATAGACATCACTGCTGAGAAAAAATGTGAATAAGAACCTGTTCCAAAGACTCATCTTCGCTCGATTCACAAGACTCGTCTTTGCACGATTCCAAGAACTCATCTTTGATCGATTTCATGGACTCGTCTATGCGCGACTCCAAGAATTCATCTTTGCACGATTCCAAGAACTCATCTTTGCACGATTCCGACTCATCTTTGCGCGATTCCAAGGACTCATATTTGCACAATTCCAGGGCTCATCTTTGCGCGATTCCAAAGACTCATCTTTGCGTGATTCCCAAAGAGTCATCTTTGCGCTATTCCAAAGGCTCATCTATTTACGATTCCAAAGACTCATATTTCATGATTCAAAGGACTCATCTTTGCGCGAGTCACTAGCGAAATGTTTTACCACTAAAGTTGAGCTTTTGAAGAGAACAGTATCCACTTAACGGGCTCAAAACGTTTTACAAGGCTCTCTAGCCAATAGCAACACTTTACATGTGGGACGAGATATGACGCCTATTAGACAATATTACATTCCGACAGAGACAAGGCTGTTAACGGCCAGGCACTCCTGAGTACGGTGAGAGAATATGAGAAAAGAGACTTTTTAAAGGGCTCAACTATGCGCGGCTTAGAGCGGGACTCAAACTCAGGACCTTCTGATCCAGAGAAGAGAGTCATACCACAAGACCAATGTAGCAGCACCCGTTAGACTACAAATACGTTCATTTTCATGATAGTCTCCAGGGGTTGCCGTTTTCTTGGCTTTGAAGGAAACAATCCATGTCTATTTTGATGGGTTTTGACGTGGGGAGTTTTGGCCTTCCATCCCAATAGCGGGGCTGTGATCTGAGCTTTTAGTAAACATCAAAGAATTCCATTAGTTTTCCACAGGCAGGTAATTTAAATCTTGCTTTGGGTTGCTGCTGTTGTTTCTGATATTCTTGTTGTTGATGCTCTTTTCATTGTTGTTGTTGTTATTGTTGCCATCGCCATTGTTGTTTCTGTTATTTGTGTTATTCTTTATGATATGACAACAGTGGCAATCTTGGACGTGGTGCTGGTGGTTGAAGTGGTGGTGACGAGGGTGGTTGTAACTGTTATGGTCTTTGGATAATGATGGTAGTTGTGATGGGTTAAGCAGTGGTGTTGGGGTAGTGATGGGGAGTAGTGGCAATGGTTTTTGTAACGATGGTCGTGGTGGTGATGGTGATGGTGGTGGTGGTAGCGGTTGTGGTAGTGGTAATGCTTTGGGTTGCTGCTGCTGATGTTGTTGTTGTTGTTGTTGTCGTTGTTGATGATGTTCTTATTGTTGTTGTTGCTATTACTGTCGCCATCGTCATTGTTGTTGTTGCTGTTTGGTTTTAGTAATAATGGTCGTGGTGGTGATAATAATGGTGATGGTGGTGGTGGCGGCAGTGGTGGTGGTAATGGTAGTCCTGATGCTGATGGTGGTTGTGTTGACAATGTGGTTTGTTGATCGACTGAGTGATTGATTAGTCTGTCTATCCTAAAGCTCTTCAACAATAGGTCATCTACTTAAATTCTATAGGAATAATTTGTTTTCTAATACCCCTTAATACTAAGTCATCCCAATGGGAGGGGGGGGGGGTAGGTAGATTACACTGCGTATGGGGCTATTACAATGGGACCGGAATGGATCGATACTTCACTGGTAATTTATATAAATTTGCGTTTTTAAAAGGCCTTTGTCTGGGTCATTAGTTATTAAAAGTAATTTAGAATAACGATAAGTTTTTAACAAAATGAGTTGATAGAGGTGGATATATAGGTCACTGCGGCACTAGACTATAACCTCTATGGGGATCCGGGTTTGAGCCTTACTTCCGGGACTTGGTTTTCTCATGCTTGGCAAAGATAAATAACATCTCGTTTAACAACATAATTTAATATGGCGATTTCTATGGACATCGAACGTTTCTTTGAGGTCTTATCCATATTAATTTAAGAAAGGACTAGGCGGAGTACCTTTCACTTTAATAAGATACACGTTTGAAAGTTGTTTGTTTTATTTTTGTTTGTTTGTTTTTAGAGCATTACCTTTGTGTGGAAGTTAACGGTCATCTATAATATGGCTTAATTAACCTAATCTGATATTAAGGTCGCCAGTGTTCTCTTGTGTTCTTGAATCCGTGGTACGGGGACTCGTCGTCTTGTATTTAATTCAAGAGACGCCGAATGCCGTCAGTAACGAGATTGAAAGTACTGATCGGACAAGAAGGCAATATTGGACTCATCTTCTCACTAAATCTTCTTTTATTTCTAATTTCTCGTTCTGAGAGAGAGAGAGAGAGAGAGAGAGAGAGAGAGAGAGAGAGAGAGAGAGAGAGAGAGAGAGAGAGAGAGAGATTCCGGTGCGCGATAAAGAAGGATTACGATTTTAACCAAGATTAATGAAGTACTGGAGAAAATTTATACGTTTCTTTGTTGATGGTAATATATTATTTTGGTCATGCACTGAGTTTTGCAAAATCTATCACAGATCTGTTATATTTTGTTAACTATCGTACTTTTGAGAGACACGTATTTAAAGATTTGGCCAGAAAACTCGTCCTTCAAATGCCGATCGATTTAAATGACACTTATCTTGTTAACAACAATAAAAACAAAAAATAACAAAACAAAAAAAAAAAACCCTCTCAAACGTGGAACCTCAAATGACCCTCATCTTGGCAAAAAATCTTAAACCTGGGACTACGCGAGGTCTTTTAAGTCGATTGATATTTGAAGGACGAGTTTTCTGGCCAATTTTTTAAATACTTGTCTTTCCAGAGAACGGCAGCTAACCGGTTAAAGGTACCGTGATGTGAAACTTTTATTGCTTTAAGTCACATTTAAAAAAAAAAGAAATGACTATAGATCATGTACAGCTAACGGAAGTAGACTGCAAAAGCAATTTGACATTAACTTTAAATACTCTTCAACAGTCGTAACGTCAATTCCTTCCGTATGACGCATGGTAACTACGTAACACTGGCTCTAAACTATCGGAACGATGGCGGACGCCCGTATGACATTTTTCTCCGGCGAGCATAAAGGCGTATCCAGAGGAGAAAAAAAAAACATAAATTTGATCAGGTTTTGACTTTTACACATTCTGATCACAAGGCATATGAAAAGTTCTAACCAGCATGAAGAATAAAAAGTAATGATTTTCTTTGTTTAGAACCAAGATGGCCGCCGTTGCCGGGCGGCGTGACATCAGACTACTGAATCCAATTGAGACAATTTAAAAGTCTTATCATGACATAAAAACAGGATACAGCAAAAAGGGATATATTCCATTACTTACATTATATACGAGTAATACCCCCTCTCCTCTAATAAAATGATAGAGATAGTTTACAAGGGATAAGCTATTATCTCCTAGATTAATAACTTATAGATTTGACTCTTTCTCTTTACTCCTAAATCCTAGCCAAGGTTAGGTCAAAACCAAGTAGTCTGATTCCAAGATAAAGACAAAAAAATATGTTCGAGTATTTGTTTGTTTTCTAAACCATCTATATGGAATTATTCTAAAGACCTAATTTACTGATAGAGGAGAAGGATTAAATTTGCTTGCTGTAGCATCTGATATTACCGTTATCCCTGGGGAATAATATGGATCTTTTATTGAGAGGTCTATCCATACACATTGCCTCTGGGCTACGTCACCTATTAGCAGGTCTGATAGCCGAACGCATTTATGGGCTCGATTTAACATGGGCAAAATAATGGGTAAAATGTTGCGTTGGTTTGAGAGTATTCCATTACAATGAGACCATAACAATTTAGGTTATTAGACCTACGAATACGTTTACTTCGCCTGTAGGTCAATACATGTCGTCAACTCATAAAAGATGCACTTTGCCTGTTCCGTCATGTAGCTGTGGGATATTTTGAAAGCAATTTTTAATATGTTTTGATTACGTCGAAATGCCACTCTTTATGTATTACTTTCTTACTAGTGTGTCCAAAGTAGTCTTTTAGAGTCATGAAGCCCGTGCAGTCGAAATTAATGTATCCGTGTTTCCAGAGCGTTACCAGAACTATAACAATTCCTTGGTACCCTTTGAATAAAACACTAGCTATCGCAAATTACAGACCCAGTGCGTAATCACTGCTGGTGGGACCGAGTGGTTAAGAATTAATAATGTCGACATCGGTCCATTTGCCGGTGAGTCCAATACCCTCCAACTGGGCTATGGGGAAGCCCACATATTTAAATATGATATTCTCTGCAATTCCTTTATTGCCAGAGAGGCCATAATTCTGGTATCTATTCCTGATTCTGTAGAATTAAATCTACATTAGAAATATTTGTTTACGAAATTAGACGCTGGCCTATTATACAATAATGTTCGTAAAGTTAAACTGAGATTTTGATAGGTTGACTGAAAAGAGGTGAAAAACTTTCTCATCACAGCATCGAACTCAGGTTGTTTGAATGGCAATTACAATTCAACTATTTGAAGGCAGGGTCGACTTTAATCAAGCCTAAAATAACATATGACCTGTAACGAAGCCCAAGACACATCATTATGTAAGGTCTACTTGTAACAAAAAATCTTGAGCTTTTATATAGGGCAATATCCACTAAACGTGCTCAAAGCGCTTTTCAAGGGGTCCCTGGCCAACAGCAACACTTAACATGTAGGACGTGACATGACGCCTGTTAGGCAACATGCCAATTTTTTTTCGGACAGAGACAACGCTGTCAACAACCAGGTACTCATTTTATACCCGAGTACGGTGAGAGAAAATGAGTAAAGAGTCTTTTCCAAGGACTCAACTATGCGCCGTGCGAGGCTCGAACCCAGAACCTTCCGATCCGAAAGCCAGTGTCATATCACAAGACCACATAGCCACACAAAGTACGGATAAGCCATCGGTTAATGGCATTTACTTTCTTCAAACTAGCCATTTTCAGAATTACCCCCCAAACTTCAGACACACCCAACTCAATAATTGATTATTCTTATTCGAACAAAAGAAAAAAAAAACCCAACAAGTACATTTTATACATAATATCGTTCAATAAAATGAGATCACAACACAGTTTCAATATTTTATAGTAATAACTAAAAGATCTATTTAAATTATATGAGGTGCTAAAGAAATTAGAATGATAAAATTGTTGATTGCATCGTAAAGAATGAGATGATTTTCCTTTGGTTGGTAAGGAGAGGGTTAACGCCCTAATTCATCATGCTTATTTATGTAAAAAATCAATGGGATGTTAAAAATAATCTGAAAAGAAACCCCGAAGCCTTTTTATTGTTTCATTTTTATTGTTACAATAAATTTGTAGTATAATGTACTGAAATATTGCATTTGAAATTCGAATTTTTGTTTGTTTGTTTTGTTCCTACGTTCCTTCTTTTTCTTCTTTGTCTTTATTTACTCGTTCAGATGACGTTTTAGCAGTAGTTTGTATTTGACTATAATATGCTATACGTAGAATTATTGTATCATACAACTTGTCAAGGGCAATTATTTCATCATTCATAATCCTTTCTTTATAAGCCGCTTAATTTCTTTGGTTTTTATTGATATTGTTTCATCATATCAAGTCTTTATAACATTATTGTCCATAGTTACATTATCGATCTGTCCAATCCCTTGTCCAATAGATTTGTTGTTGTTTTGTGTAGTAGGCAGTTTCTTTTATGGAACCGAGCAGGGATAATTGTCAAGGTTGCTGTTCGGACAGAAAATATATCGCTCGTAAATGTGGTCAAGTAGAATGCTTACCAGTGTCCTGTCTGCCAAAAACAAGCGCATTAATCTAGTGTTCCTATTACGTTCGGGATGAACACGGTTCGAGGACTTTTGCTAGTCTACAAATGAAATAATTAGAATTTTTTTTGGTAGTTTTTGGAACTACAGACACGTTCCATAGTTAACACATTTGTATTGTCTTTAATTTTATATTTTTTAAAAAAATAATTAATTAAATTCCCTTTAGTAATTCCACAAAAGGAAATTACTATTTATGGTCTTTTCGAAGTGAAGACTGGAATGACCTAGGCATCAGCCGCAGTGCAGCGCCGCAAATTGAGCGAGGGCGAGGTGACTTGCTCAAGGTCTCACATTAATATTCTGAATTGAATTTACAGTCTCAGGCTTATCCCGACATAATACCGGATAGATCAGACCGGTCACAATCATTCTACACATCCCTTCGTTCTAAGAAGACGCAAGCAGAAATCTGCTGATTTGGGCTTGCCACACTTTATTGATCATATCACAATTTGTGACCCATTCCGTCGATGTGGTATTATGTCGGAATGAACTAACAAAAATTTCAAATTTCATATTAACTCAAAATGATAATAATAATAATGATAATAATAATAATAATAATAATAATAATAATAATAATAATAATAATAATAATAATAATAATAATAATAATAATAATAATAATAATTATTATTATTATTATTATTATTATAATAATAGTAATAGTAATAATCATAATATTAATAATAATAATAGTAATAATAATAATAATGATAATAGTAATAATAATAATAATAATAATAATAATAATAATAATAATAATAATAATAATAATAATAATAATAATAATAGTAATAATAATAATAATAGTAATAATAATAATAATAATAATAATAATAATAATAATAATAATAATAATAATAATAATAATAATAATAATTAGAAAATTTCCTTTTTTCTGTAAAAGAAACAAAACACAATTTATTCAACAGGTGCATTTTTAAAAGCTCAAATTGTTAAAAGACAAGCTTTTAAACCATCCAGTTTGTCCCCACATAATATCGTTTTGAGAGGATCGGTCACATTTGCGTTGTCTTTGTTCTTGGTTGAGGACAAGTTTAAGCCCCCAAAGTTCCTTTGCGATTTTTGGTTTTATTCAATACTTTTAGGATTTCGTTAAATTCCTCATGCGTTCGAGTGATCAAAGTTCATAAGCTATATTTCTTAAAGATCGATAGAATATGAAGAATATATCACTTATAAGGCAAATTAATGTTATTCACTATTTATTTGTTTCGCGTTTAGTTGTTAAAAATTGTCTCAATTTGTTTTTACTACAATTGATACTCCAATGTTTATTTCTGTTCACATTATATGCCTGGATTACCTCAGCGGTATTAGTAGGTATTATATTATCTCAAAAACTCTAACCCACACAGATTTGAGACTCTTTGCCAAGATGAGGGTCATTTAAATCGATCGATATTTGAAGAACGAGGTTTCTGGCCAAATTTTTTAAAAATTACGTGGTTTTTTTTTCGGATTGCGGCAGTCAACTGGTTTAGGATTTTATCAGCTGGCCCAAGTGAGGCTCTAACCTGAATACCGACTGTTTACAATGAAAGCCCATTATCCATTCCCTCAACCCATCATATCTCTCTCTCTCTCTCACTCTTCCCCCCCCCCTCCCCCCAACTCTCCCCCGCTCCCCCTGTCCAGTCCTAAGAGACATAATTAAATGGATGTAAATCTGCAAATATTGTCTCCAATTTAACAAAAGTATAATATGTCTCTGATGCTTTTATCAATCGATCAAAATAATCTTCATTGAGTCAATAGTCGCAATACTCCTAGACTTGCATTTTGTTTTTGTTTTGTTTTTCTTTCATAAAGGCCCCTTGAGGATTTAACGGTGAATATCTTCAAAATAAAATTTTAAACAACCTCATAAAACTCTCCAATAGTAAGACGAACTGAAGATATTGTGTGTTTTTAGAAATAATTGTTAAAACTGAAGACCTCTCAAATATAAAATAAATTTATTCCCCCTTCAACTTCAATTATTGTCGGATGATATTTAAGTGTTTGCTCGGAAGATGTGTGTGGTATTAGAAGGAAAGATAATACTCTTTCTCTTGGATTGAGCTGTTTATCGAAATCCAGAGCTAAGTTAGGATTAGAACGACCCGGTCTATTGATTGTGTTGTCTTTTCTGCTCCGGAAGACGGAAAGACTGATTTGAGCAGTAAAGGCGCTCTGAAAACTTTGCTATGTGTGTATAAACTTCCCATCTATTCCAAAGTGAAAACCACATCTCTCTCTCTCTCTCTCTCTCTCTCTCTCTCTCTCTGTCTCTCTCTCTGTCTCTCTCTCTCTATCTATCTATCTCTCTCCCTCTCTCCATCTCCCCCCCTCTCTCTCTCTCTCTCTATCTATCTCTCTCTCTCTCTGTTTCTTTTTTTTTCTTCTTCTTTTTCTCTCTATTACTCTCCTTTTTATCTATCTATCTAAGCTCAGCATTAATAATTTTGAAAATTTGAAGGTCATTTTAATTCATCCATATTTGAGGAAAATAGTTTTTCTGGACAAAATGACAAAAAGCGATTTGTCTTTAAGGGCAATACATTTTAAAGCAAAATTCCTAAAGAGTTTACGGAATGAACAAAACTATTAAATCCCACAATTGAAAAATCAATACGCAGACATATCGCTATGTTTGGGTCCTTCAGAGTTATAACACGTACGGCATCAGAGTTTCAGTAGTATTAAGAACAGTGACAACTGCTTGCTAATCTTTTGAATAAGATGATCATCTATCGGAAGATTATTTTCCACCAGATCTAGCAGACCCAGCGACCCAATCACTTCTGTGTGGGCAACGAAAATCATGTAGGAAATGCCTCACATGAGAGCATACTGTCGATGTGCTTAATTACAAAGCTTCAATCCTTTGCCGTAATTCGTCTTTGTATTCAGTGCAAAACTGCACCAGCGGCATACTGTACGATGTAACAATTACATTTGTAATTACATTGTGCGGCTATGTGGTCGTGTAGTATGACACTCGCTTTCGTATCGGAAGGTCCTGGATTTGAGCCTCGCTCGGTGCATAATTGAGTCCTATAAAAAGGCTCTTTACTCTCTCAACGTACTCAGGCGTAAAATGAGTACCTGGCCGTTAACAGCGTTGTCTCTGTCCGAAAAAAATGTAATATCGCCTAACAGGCGTCATATCCCGTCCTACATGTTAAATGTTGCTGTTGGTCAGGGACCCCTTGTAAAGCTCTTTGAGCAAGTTTAGTTGATATTACGCTATATAAAAAGCTCAATTTGTAACAATTACATTTTCTCAGTATATATCCTGTCATTTCTCAAATTTCAGGAACCTTGTTTTTAAAATTCAACTTTTTCTCCCCTTCATCTTTCTATTAATCAAATAAAAATGTTTCCCGAAGAAAAGCCTTTACATTGTAGAAAAAATATAGCCTTTTGTTACAGATTTATTATTACAATTATATAATAGACATAATGAATCTCAATTGGTCTTACACAAGATATTTTCTGCAAGATTTTCGACACAGGCATTCCTCCACAGGCTATTAATGATACCTGAAAAAAATATTTCTTATTTGCGTGAATTGGAACTCGTGTTATTTGTGTGTTAATCCGATTCTCTTGTAACTGAATCATTGCCTCTGGCTTTATTAACCCGTTAACTGCCGTACTCTGGAAAAACATGTATTTAAAAAATTTGGCCAGAAAACCCGTCCTTCAAATATCGATCGATTTAAATGACTTCGCGAAGTCCCAGGTTTAAGAGTTTGAGGGTCATTAAATCGATCAATATTTAAAGGACGAGTTTTCTGGCCGAATTTTTGAATACATATTTTTTTCAGAGTACGGTAGTCAAGTGGTTAAAGAGCAGGATGATTAATTCACAGATGTAAAGCCTAGCGGGATATTTGATATTAAAAGATTATAAGCCAAGAATCAATATATTACATTCGTTAATTAATTATGTTTCATTCATGATTTCAATCAAGTTGCCGCATCTTAGCTAGAGAGGTTTTTCACAATGAGCCAAATTAAAAGTCCAATAACATCTGCTGCCAGTCGGGTATAAGGTACCGACACATATAACTATGGGTAACCTTAGAATTAAGTGTGAGTTACTCACGAAAACGCTAGCTAAAAACAATAACAAAGAGCTGAATGACGTCAATTTCGTTCCTTCTATAATAATAATAATAATAATAATAATAATAATAATAATAATAATAATAATAATAATAGATCTTTATTGTCCATAAATATGGCAATTTGTCATTTAGTTACACTTGTTATAACGTTATATGATAACTATAACATTGAACAGATATTTCACTCCTACTTATTCTCTCTCTCTCCCTCTCTCTCTCTCTCTCTCTCTCTCTCTCTCTTTCTCTCTCTCTCTTCCTCTCTTTCTTTCACGCGTGCGATATACACAACATAAACATATTCATTTCATTTTCAATTCGTTACATTTTTGGCAATTCAACATCAAATATTATCATCATTATCAATTGGTCACTTAATCTAACATTAAATAAATTAATCAGTCAATCAGTCAACGTATCAATCCTTGGTTTTGCTGTACCATATGAAATATTCAACATTTTTATTGCTGATGGAACCAACGTTGATTTATACTTGTTAGTTCTACAAAATCTTCTCCCAGATGGTAAAATACTAAATTCATAGATATCGTTACGAACGATGGGTTACGTTATAAAAAATGGATGTGTCTTATAAAAATGATTTTGTTCATTTTGGTTGTTGAAAAAGTGCTCGAGTGAATTAGGACATACGCTGTGCTGTGAGCATTATTCTAATATTATCATCATTAACATCCAGTTTGCTGGGTGATTGTTGACATGGGTCGTCGTTGTTTTGTTGCTTACCTAAATCTAGTTCTTTATGGTATTCTTAACCCTATCCTTACCAACTATAGGAATATCGTCACATTCGTTACGATACAACCAACATTTTTCATATTCAAATTTCTTTTGTACATCATATAGTTTAAAGAAAATGAACAGTGGGTTGTAGAGCATGTTTTGCTAAAGAAATTATGCATGGCAAGAACTTACTGCTATTGTGTTTGAGTGGTAAAAAATCTATTTTTGTATTAGTTAGGTGTGAAATTTTGGGGGAAATCCTGAAAATGTTTGGTAAGGAGATAGTTAAACGACGGCATATTACAATGTCGAGCGGAAGACCCTAATTTATTATAATTTTTTTTTTGTGGTCAGTGTTTCAGTACATCGATTAATTGTCTTGTCTGTTGCCGACATTGACGATCACGTCTCCCCAATCGTCTGGCATCTGCTGCCCTCTTGAAAAACTATCAACTCTATTATATCTCCCATCCGTACGCCCACTCATTATTCAGTGAGTGGCTCTAATTCTATACTAATTTTTCATTCTTCTCCACAATATTTTAAATCCTTTTCTATAAAGTATTTCAGAACATTAGCAGCTACTTTCCATGAGTCTTATTTAACGAGGCGTAGGTGTGTGTTATAGGTTAGGCACTTGCTTCCTAAACGTGAATGTATTGAGCGCGATCCTGGTGGAGATACCCTCGTATTATTAGCAAAAACTCTCGAGGTCCCAGGTTTGAGCGTTACTGCTAAAATTTTTAATCGATCGATACTTGAAGGACGAATTTTGTGCGGCTTTGAGGTCTAGCGCTTTCCTGGGTTCGAGCCTCGCTCGGCACATAGTTGAGTCCTTGGAGAGGCTCTTTACTCACATTCTCTCACCGTACTCAGGTGTAAAGCGTTGTCTCTGTTCGAAAAAAAATGGTAATATCGCCTAACAGGCGTCATGTCCTGTCCTAAATGTTATATGTTTCTGTTGGCCAGGGACCCCTTGTAATGCGCGTTGAGCACGTTTAGTGGATACTGCGCTATATAAAAGCTCAAAGCTCAATTTAGTTTTCCGCCCAACTTTTTAAATACGTTTTTTTCGGAGTACGGCTATTGAGTGAATGAATATGGCTGCGCTGTCTCTATGGACGCTTGTCGTGAATGGGTGTGTGTGTGTGTGTCACTTCGAGTTTGTCAGTCTGTTTCAAGTATCCAGTTAGTAATTTGTTTCCATAAATTCTCTGTCCAGCGCAAGCGTTCTTAGCTTTTGAATGTCATCATGTGTGTTAAGGTGCTGAGGCAATTGGATGTTTCCTTGTGTTGTTGAAATCAGTTCTTCGGATGTTGTTTCTAAATATATTTGATGTTTTTTGAGGTCTTGATTCAATGTTGTTGGAAGTGAAGGTGGTGTACGTCCTCTGGATTTGGCTGCTTGTTTGAAGTAATCATCCATT
>NC_088361.1:126818357-126845857 GCF_034508935.2 Berghia stephanieae
TGTGGACAAAATATGGTTGAAATAGTTTCTGGAAATGTTAACTAAAAAGAAGAGAGACTTTGTTGCTCGAAATGTACGACAAAAGAAACTATAGTTTCTCTCCTTGTTGTGTTTTTCGGTCTTTTATATATTACAAGGCCAAATGCAGCTTTTAGAGTAAAAATAAAAGGGAAACTTCTGCACCTCCTTTGAGGTCTAACGTTATCCTGCGTTTGTGATTAGTGATTAGCCCACTCTCAAATTTGAAGCTAAGCAAATTATCCATGCATACATAGAGTACTTGCTCATAGAAGACGGACACATTACATAGAAAATGGACAGGCCAAACTACCAAAGCACCAGTCGTCTTTATCGATTAATTAGCACAGAAGATGACCAGTAAAGACCGGGTAATGAGTATTGATACTCATTGTCATGATTTACCCAAGGTTTGTGTGACCAATTGATGACACAAGAGAGACATCTAAAACAGTCTGATGCTCATAAAATGTAATAATTCCTTATTATGAGGAAATAATTAAAAGGTTTATAATGTGTTTTAACTTCCTCCACAACAAAAATAGACTCACAATACTTACAACGTCCGCCAGCCCGATATAACGTACCGACACATATAAATATTTGTAACCATGAACGTGTATAATCTAATAATCTGATTTATATAGATAGTATGCGCTTGGCTAAGGAGTTCACAACATTGCCATCCGGAAGTATAACGGACCAACACACAAAACTGTGTGCAACCATGAACGTTTATAGGCAGTTTAATAGATCAGTAAAATTAGGTGCCCCAAACGTAAACAATAACAAGTTGCTAGTGATTTCCGTTAGGGACCGGAATAATTTACGCACAATATAGGTCTCCCAATTTTGTAGTTTGAGTTGTAGGCAATACACTTTCAGTATTGAAAATATGTTTACATAAAATCTAACAGTTGCAGAAATAATAATATAAGGCTAAATTATTATGAAAATCAGGCTCCGAATAATTCTCGTTTTGTTCACACCAGCGCAATAATTTGCTCTGGTCTAAAAATAGATAGACTGTAACTTTTGATAAATTTTACCTTTTGTTCCATAAAATATCCATATCTAGACATTATTTGATGCATGATCGAGTATTTATGAATATGTGTTTCTTTTGCCACCTAGCAGCCAAATTTTAAAGGTTATTTTTTTCTATTATTTACATTGGAACGTGAGCTGTCAAGACAGGAACATGTGGTTTGCCATGTGCTTCTCGACCTTTGTTTACGTTTGGGGCACCTAATTTTACTGCTCTATACATTTTAGCGAGATTACTCACAAAACGCGGATGGCAAAAACAATAACAAAGACCTGAGTGACGTCATCTTCGAACTATCTATAATTTAGTGAAAAATAATCATCAAAATGGCTGTCTTAAAACAATATCAATGAGCTGAGTGACGTCAATTGCATTCCTTCTATCAAATTTATGCATGAATATGTAGGATATGCCGGAGTAAAAATTACAGTCTTTTTTCTAACAGCTTATATAACTCTGCATGTTTTTTTTTCGTTGTTTTTTTATTTTGAGAAATTGAGTACATCGTTATATTGTTTCTTGCACATGCATGTAAGAATATTACGCCTAACTTTCTCGAAACTCGTTTGTGATAGGCCCGCTCTCGAATTTAAAGCAAAGCAAATTATAATCCATAAAGTACTTACTCGTAGAAGAGGTATACAATAAGTAGAATTTGGACAGGCCAAACTACCAAAACAACAGTCGTCTTTATTGATTAATCGGCACGGAACATGACTAGTAAAGACCGGGTAATAAGTATCGATACTCATTGTCGTGATTTACCCAAGGTTTTCGTGACCATAATAGGGAAGAAAAGTGGTGACGTCATGCCTTCTACTTTTATGGTTCCGATTTCCTTGGAAGTGTGTATCTAACCAGTTCTTCGGGGTACAAATGATGAATAGGTTACGTTTTGAATCATAAAGTGACATAACTACTTCAGTAACAGATAATATAAGAATAACGAGACGTAAAAGAGCGAGGATGGTTGACCTTTATTGACACGCCAGTATATATTTAGACCAGGAAATATGATGTCATCACTCTGAAACCAGAAGATCGTTTACACTTGATATGTATTCAGGCCTCCAGAAAAGTAGTTTTACACTTCCAATGAGATAGGAACCAATATTTTGACATCAGACTTTTCTTCCTGTCTTAAACAGTCGGCTGGTCATGTGATGTGGTTGTTCCTGGTTATGATAAAACAATTTAAAGGCCTGAAATGTGTTTTAACTTAAACAAAAATAGCTTGACATATTCATAAGTAAAACTGCTTAATTAGTTGATCGTTTAGCGCAGTTCTCAATGACTGCTATACGATGTGCCTGAAATCGACGTGTACCTATTTGCAGATCTGATAACGAAACTTGTTGTGTTCTCATAGGTGTAATGGAAAAACTCCCAAACCGACGCAAAGTATTGTTCTTTACAACAATGTTCAATCTGGCCCATAATTGCGTTCAATTATCAGACTCGTTTCATATGTGCAACTTACCTGGAATCTTTATTGACACAGGAAAGCGACATTTTCCTTGACACCGGATGCGACTAATCACTTTATATCAGTTATAACCTCCTACTGTATCTGTATGGCTTCTGTGGCTCAAATCAAGCAAAATAAACTTGAGCTTTTAAAGGCGCAATTTCCACTAAACATGCTCAAGGCGCTTTACAACGGGTCCCTGTCAAACAGACAACACGTAACATGTAGAACGAGACACGACGCCATTTAGGCGATATTAATTTTGTTTTCCGACAGAGACAACCCTGTTATCGACCAGGTACTCATTTTACAGCTGAATACGGCGAGAGAATGCGAGTAAAAAGTCTTTTCCAAGTCCTCAACCATACGCCCGAAAGCCAGTGTCAAACCACAAGACCACGTAGCTGCTGAATGGCACAATGCATTGTGTTGTAACAAACTCATTGGGTTATTAAGTGTAGTCAGTGACCGATGAATGAAAATAATTGCAAATTTTGGTCCCCCGACATCGTGTCATTGGGTAACGCGCTTTACACACATTACATACTTACTGCCCATGTAGGACAGCAACTAAGGACCCCCGTCTTCCTCTGTCTGTGGCCATCATCTTTAGGAAGCTCCATGTCTCCCCCCCCCCCTCCCCCGACATACACATACACACTATCTCTCATCTCTACTGTTCCCCTCTAGGTTATCCGGGGCTTTCCCCTTCTTCTCTTTTCTTCTTGGGCCGTTTTCATAAACGCGGTCTAGCGATTGGTCTCTGAGTATCTCTGACTTTAATCAAGGATTTGAAAAAATCGGATTTCATGTGAGCTGACTAAGCAAGTCCCAGACTAAAGTCACGGCACCTTCGGACTAAGTTTGGCCAAGTTTTAGTTATTTGTTGAGGCAGGATTTCACAAGCTGAGACTGAGACTAGTTACTAGGATACGTCATAACGTCAACAAGATAGCAGCTATTTTTAGATGAGAGAGCTTCGATCGGAAGGAAAATACGTTGGTTACCAATGACAGAGGCAAAGGTGTCCTGTTGCTATTGCCACTGGATTAAAAAAAAAAACTATAAGATAAGTGCAGATCGTTGAGAGTACATATTTTTGTGAGTAAAAACTAAAAAAAAAACTGAATCTAATTGGCTCGTGAGTTGCGAGTTAAATGGAGACTGGAAATCGAAGGATTTGCGTCAAAGAACAACCCCCCAAAAATGATTAGAAAATATAGTGGAGACAAAAGTAATTCTGCTGGCAGTGTAGCTGACTGAAATAATGTGATTCATCAGAACACACTTTCTCTTTTTTTCTTTTTTTTTTTTTTTGGGGGGGGGGTTGTTTATTTTTGGTTCAATTTGTTTGAGCTTCAATGAAACTTTCATTGGCCTAAACATAAAATTGACAGTCGATGATGGACATCATTGTAGTCTATCAGTCGACAGTCAATATCACGTGATTTGATTCATCATGGCAAAAGTAAGTTTAAATGAGAAAAGGAACGAAATATTATATGTATACCAGATGCGTTGCTAATTTCCTCTTTGGAAATCTTTTACGTTGAAAGTATGAAGGCTGGTATCTTACTTACTGTCGTGTACTAGAGGACGTGATGTTACCCGCACAAAATAGCCGAATAAGTTCCCGTCTTTATAACGCCCACTTCTGGGCAAGAAACGAGCTAGTCAGAGACTAGAAAACGTTCATGAAATCCGATTTTTAGCCACTTGCTTTGCCTAGGCTTAAGGCTAGCAAATCATTTACTAGACTAGTAAATAACTATAAATCTATTCAAGAAACTAGCTAGTTTGAGATTAGAAACCGTTCATGAAATCCGATTTTTAGTCACTTGCTTTGCATAGGCTTAAGACTAGCAAGTCATTTACTAGACTAGTAAATAACTAAATCTAGTCCGCGTTCATGAAAACGGCCCCAGGTGTACAGTGGAGGCGAGTATTGATGATGTTTCCCTCCTCCTTTGTCAAAACATGTCCTATCCATCTCCACCCTCTCATGATGATGCCCTTCATGTCTTCCAGTCCACATCGATCTAGAACTCTTTCATTTTTAATTCTATTCGGCCACTATGACAAATATTACACTCCGGTATAAATGGTTACTTGGCTTTGTTCAATGATGAATATTGTAGGGATGCGAGTGCAAAAAGGGACAAATAATACAACAAATAAAGACATTGAGTGTGGCAGCAAATGACACTGAAACATTTAAAGGGAAATAATGGCAATGAATTAGAATACAGGCAAGCCAAGAGCATATATCAAGAGACACTAAATATTTACTGGCTAATTATATTGACGATGAGATCAATACCTGTGATTACGTTGAACACTCGACGTTATGGTGAAGACGATAATGATGAGAGCGATAAAATCAACAATGGTTGCGTTTATTTATTTGTACACGACAGTTATGCCAAAGGATGCTATGACAAATAAAAACTAAATTTTAAAGTAACTCCACAAATCATCAAAGACATAATTGTTTTGGTTATAATACAGTTGAAAAAGAGAAGTTGCACCGATAACCTTGTCTATCCGCCCTTTTAATAAGCCACAAGACAATTATCGATGTTAGGAAACCTCTCCTACTGATCATTAACTACTTAACTGCCGTACTGTGTTTGGAAAGAAACGCATTTTTTAAAAATGGCCAGAAAACTCGTCCTCCAAAGAACAATCGATTTAATGACCCTTTAATGACCTCGCGAGGTCTCAGGTTTGAGAGTTTTTGCCAAGATAAGGGTCGTGTAAATCGATCGACATTTGAAGGACAAGATTTCTGGGCAAATTTTTAAATACTTATCTTTCCAGAGAGCGTCAGTGAACTGGTTTTGGACACAGCCATACACAATAACCAACCAAATCCCGCACAAACACAATGGCACCAACACGCAGATGGCTTTACAGACAGCAAGCGAGTTTGACTGTCATCCATGTCATGATTACAAAATATAATACTATTCATCGACTGCTGTACATTATAGAAGGCAAGAAATTGATGTCACTCAGCTCCTTGTTCTGGTTTTTAGACGAGACATTTCTGTGATAAGTTCTCACTAAATTATATCAATCAGAATGTCAACGTTCAAGGTTATACACAGTCTTGTGTGTTGGTACGTTATATCCGACTAGCCGGTGTTGTGAGCATTTTACCTAAACGCATAGCATCAATTGTTGTTTTCTGGCAAAACATCTTTTTCTTGTTTTGACTTGAATGCCTCTACCGTTTAAGTCGATACGAAAAATTATGTTTTGTCAAATAATGACAATTTATGTAAATAGCGTATGCGTGTTATGTGTGTATGCATGTGTGTGTGTGCGTGTGTGCGTGTGTGTGATGAGTGTAGAGGAGGAAAATGGGATGGTGACAGCTGTAATCGGATTCAATAGTCTGATGTCACGTCGCCCAGCAACGGCGGCCATCGTGGTTCTAAACAAAGATAATCGGTACTTTTTATTCTTCATGCTGGCTAGAACTTTTCATATGTCATGTGATCAGAATGTGTAAAAGTCAAAACATGATCATATTTATAATGTTTTTTTTCCCTTTGGGTACGCTTTTATGCTCGTCGGAGAAATATTCCATAAGGGCGACCGCCATTGTTCCGATAGTTTAGAGTAGTGCGGGGCGGTCCTTGGCAAGCTTAAGGACCACGGTCCTACGGTCCTTGGGAAATGAAGACCGCAAGGACCGGTCTCTAGACCGGTCCGTTCATTCTTGAACCGTTAAAGACCGCTACACGATGAAAACCGTGGCCTACAGGAGTAAAACACACTAGTGCGGGGCGGTCCTTGGCAAGCTTAAGGACCACGGTCCTACGGTCCTTGGGAAATGAAGACCGCAAGGACCGGTCTCTAGACCGGTCCGTTCATTCTTGAACCGTTAAAGACCGCTACACGATGAAAACCGTGGCCTACAGGAGTAAAACACACGGAGTAGTCACACTCATTTCAAATTGTAACCTAATTAGAGAAGAGGGGTGATGCCTTCTTTATTTGCTCACCGTACTTCATTGTTACTTCGATAATTTAATAAAATTTGAAATTTATCCCCATTAACGGAGATAATGGCATCGCCCAAGGCGTTGATCGAGTTGTTCGTGGCGTTGATACACACACGCAACTCCTACCCCCCCCTCCCCCCCCCCCCCCCACACACACACATTAGAGGGCAGCGAGCATTGAAGAGTAAGAGAGAGACGTGAAGTTATAATAAGAGGGGGTGGATGAGGTGATAAGAGGGGTCGATGGTGACTTTTCGCCAGATCTAACAAACTCAGCTACCCATTCATTGCTGAGTAGACAGGGATTCAGAAAAAAATCGACTGCACCCGGGATCGATCTCTGGCCCTTTGCGTATAAAGAGAGTGCTCTATCAACTGAGCTATCGGGGTCCCCAAATATTCTATTGGACCTTTTAAAAATACAGACGTTATAACTGGTTTTTTTGGACGGAAGAAACTAATGAAACTCATATTACTTGATTAGTTAAAACACCAAACGAAATTTTAATATTATTGTATTATTTTAAATGACAACAATGCGATAGAAAGGAGTGGCGACAAGAGATGGACAAAAGAAAACAAAAAATCAGACTTGCAACTTGCTAGGTTCGACACACACACACACACACACACACACACACACACATCTTTAGTAGTCACATACATTTCAAACAATAACCCATTAGAGAAGAGGGTCATGCCTTCATCATAGATCATTGTCATTGCGATCATTATGGTGTAGTAAATTTTGAAATTTACCCCGTATAATGGAATCGTCCAAGGCGTGCGCCTCCTGTTCCCCCCATCTCACACACGAAAGGGCGGTTTGCGGAGTGGAGGGAGGTGGTCGTCTGCCTCTATGGTCGTCTGTGTCGTTTAGTGTATGGCAAAGGGGGGTGGGTGCGATTAATTAAGTGGGATGGGTGGTGATTGGTGGAAGATAGGCAAAGGACCGAGGCAACGAATCGCTGGGGAAGTAGTATGGCGCGAGACCGTTGAAAGGTGATAAGAAGTGAGGACCGCCGGCGGTCTTCCTCTTTGGGACTGGACCACGGTTCACAGCTAAAAGACCGTGGGACCGGTCCTCGGTCCGGTCCTCAGCGCGGCACTAGTTTAGAGCCAGTTACTAAGTTACCATGCGTCATTACGAGGGAAGTGACGTTACGACTGTTGAAGCGTATTAGCGTGAATTTTACAATGACAACAATAAAACTTTAGCACTTAATCGCCATCTGACACTCCTGTGGCCAGACTACATTCTCCATCTCATCGATATAGAATCTCTAGTAACCAGCGAACTACCGTAATCTGGAAAGACAAGAATTTAAAATTTTGGCCAGAAAACTCGTCCTTCAAATATATCGATCGATTTAAATAACCCTCGTCTTGGCAAAAAACTCTCAGTCCTGGGACTTCGCATGACTTTTTCCAGAGTTATTTTGTTTCCAAGATGAGGGTCATTTAAATCAATCGATATAATTTGACGGACGAGTTTTCTGGCCAGATTTTTAAAATACGTGTCTTTTTCCAGAGTACGGCAGTTAAAGGGTTAAATTCCTAGGCTTTTTACATTTGTGTGGATTGATGATCTACGAAATTGACCTTTTAAGGTTGTGTTGAATTTCAACGTAGAGTATTGTGAATCAACATTTCAAGTATCTTTGACAGTCATCGAGGCGATGAGTTTCCACATCAGTCGGTCTAATCATAGATATCATTCAACATACGTTTAAAGTGATACTAGGCTGCTAGAAGATGTGGACTGTAAAAAGTAAGAAACAAAAATGAATATAACAACTTCAAAACAAAGAACAAAATACCAAACACGGAACGTTTCGGGCTCAAATCCCTTCTTCAGCCAACAACAACAAAAAAACAATAAAGACATAAATGCATTCCTAAATTCCAGGTAGTCTAGGAATTTCTGGAATTTATAGTAATGTATTTATGTCTTTATTTGAAATTGAAACTAAAGTTGTCGCAATGACTTGAAATAGTTGTTGCCATTTTAGGGTAAGATCTCGTCGGCTTGTGATTCAACCCTTCTTAACGGCATTATCTGATAGATTGATTTTCCTACCGAGTTCAGAATTATCAGATTATTAATGCCTTTGTAATTTTTGTTCGAAAACCCCCTCACCATGCTGCCGTATTCTGAAATGAACAACACGTATTTAAAATTTTGGCCAGAAAACTCGTCCAAATATCGATCGATTTATATGATCCCCATCGTGTCAAAAACTCACAAGTCTTAGACGTCAGTGAATTCCCAGGTTTGAGAGTTTTTGACAAGATGAAGATCATTTTAATCGACAAGGAAGAGTTTTCTGGCCAAATTTTTAAATACATGTTTTTTTTTTCATTGTACAGCAGCATAGCAGTTGATGAATTCCATGTCAGAAGGTAAGCTTTGAGAGAGGATAAGAGCAATCCTAATTGTATGCCATTCATAAAGGACGATGATAGTTCATATAATTTTTGCGAATGTCTGTGCTTGGTATAATATGTACAGTGTTCGATGGGTTCTACCATGCCTTGGAAACGCCAAAACGCGTGTTAGAATTCAAGCGTGCCGAAATCCAGTGCTCATGTAAGGTTGCGACATTATTTTATAGAGAATATTTCAGTCATCCCGCTCTATCATTGTTGATCCTTGCACAATTTTGTCTCGCACAGACTGACTCGAAATTAATCCTTTTATGCAAAGTTCAACTTTACTCTATCCACTCATCGAACCTTATTGTTTTCACAGGATGGCCGATGGTACTCGACGTTCATTAAGGTCAAAGTTGCAGTTACTGCTCTATTTCTAAAAGAAATGGTTAGATCTGCACAAGAAATAAATTTTGTCCGATCGCACACTGATGTTCACGCATTCTGTCAGCAAAATAACAAAATATTTTTAATCACTCCACAGACCACCGCAGTACAACCCTTTCTACACCAGCATAGACAGCATGCCTGAGATCAAACCACGAAGGAAAAGTATTCCACTCGTCAGTGACTTGGTAAGTTCAAATTATTTTGCAGGTGCTTTAGTAGTTTCGTGAGTGCTACGACTACTACCTTGAAGGAAAACTGCGATGACGTAATACGCTTTTCCCACACGTCCATCCCAACTCCCCAATTGCTTTGCATATCCCTCACTTATGTTAAGCAAATGTAAGGAAAATGTTTTATTTTAAGAACGATTTTGAATTGTACGAGGAGCTTTAGAAAAGTATCTCTATGTAATACTAAAGTGCTAAAAATAAAACACTTTCACGCTTATCTCGTGTTCGATTAAGGAGAAATTGTTCTGTTTGATTTCTGAGTTATAGGAATAGATGCAGTAACAGATGATAAAATCTATTTTCTCCATATTGGTCTATAGACGTGTACAGTATTTAAGGAAAGACTTGTCTGAAAGTCTTGAGCAGATGACTTCACAGAAATCTTCATCTTTTCGTCAAGCTTATGGATACCTTAATCTATGCACTCGTATAAAGTAAACATTTTCTTAACAAAAGAAAAACAAGTGTTTAGTTATTAGAATTGGTTCTTTGGCGCTCACACTTGGGCAATTTGTCCGACCTAGGATTTTACTATTTTAAAAAAACCTGAGCTTTTATATAGAGCAATATTCACTAAACGTGCTCAAAGTGCTTTACAAGGGGTCCCTAGCCACAGCAACATTTAATATGTTATAGGACAAGACACAACGCCTGCTAGGCGATATTGCAATTCTTCCGACAGATAAATCTTTGTTAACGGGCAGTTACTCATTTTACACCTAAGTATGGTGAGAGAATGTGAGTAAGAGGCTTTTCAAACTATTCGCCGCTCAGAGTTGTACTCAAACCCAGGAGCTTCCGACCCGAAGGCGAGTGTCATACAACATAGCCACACAACCTTTATGAATCAGATTGCTGATTATTGAAATATTTGGAAGTTTATTGTGTTTTAATTTGTTGACATTCATGAAAGTATGAACGTGCGCCGGAGATCGACCACTAGTAGCACGCTACTTGAGACGTCCTGAAAAGTACACCAGTACAAATGATATCAGTATCAGTCATAAAAGAATTGTTTCTTTACAATGTTATTATTAACAAAGACATCCTGTTCGTTTTCTATAAATAAACCCATATCCAATTTGAATATCTTAATACTTTAAGGAATCGTCGTGATTTTAACTTTTAATTCTATTTATTAAAATGAACTAGAGACGTAAGCGATAGTTATCTTAAAGCTCACGTTGCGGGTGTCGACAAATTTAATCTTATTCCTAATCCAAAAAAAGCTGATTTAATTATTTGTGAGATACAAAAATATCTTTACTCATGTAATCATCTATAAAAACCAGGCTGAATATTTATATGAAAAAACTGTAAACCGTGCTTCGGAAAATATGTAAGCTTAATTGTCAATAATAATTTGCTTACAGCAATCTGACTAATAGATTTGCTTAAATTCAAGTGCCAATTTTCAAAGATAAAAGGAAATATTATAATCAGTAAACCAAACATAAAATGTTGGAATTGATATAATGATATATAATTGATATAATGGCGATATGTGAGGAAGCCCTGGAATTTTAGTTCATATTTCACGGCTCTGGATATTGGGGAATGTCAGATAAAGGAGCGCTGGCATCAGTGGTGGTAGATAGTATGTTTAGACCTTTGTCCTTCTTTCGTGCGAGCAAATATTTCAAATTAGAGAGCATTCCAGAGCTATTGTGGTCCACCATATTTGTATTGTTCCATCGATGCTTTTGCTTCGCTTTTTCCTCGCTCTGTATGGGATTTTGACAATAACAACTGTGACTGGAGGACACTAACCGTGTTTCTTACAATTTAATGAGAAATTGATCGGATACAGTTAAAACTCCGCTTTTGTAAATTAAAAAAAAAGATTTGAATTTGTAATTGATAAACTTAGTTTATTGATGGAACTTGTTATGGTTAAAATGTTTTGATTGTTTTCTGGGGATTTTTTTTTCTTGTTGTTTTGTTTTGTGGGTTTTTTTAAAACATGAGAACGATATAAACGTATACTTTTGCCATGTATACATATTATAGCGTTGTCATTAAGACATATAAAATAGTCTTTGTTCATCATCTCCTTTGTAGACTTGATACGTGAGGAAGGTCATGCCCGGTTTATCCTATTTGTCACCAGATTAATCAGTATTATAATACGGTATCAGACGAAAATGAAATCATAATATCAAGACAAGAAACGTAATGCAATGCCAAATCGGTAATCATGGCATTTCAGTAATGATGGTATGCGTCACCTTCAAACTTCAAAGTATATAACCTGTTTGGGAGAATTTAATGAGACCTAATCACCCAACTGAAGGTTGAACAACCGTGCCAAATTTAAGTTATATTACAAATAAATATATGGGTAACTTGATAGGGCCTAATCAAGATACGAGTCACCTACTATTAAAACCTTTTGCCACTCGCGAAGTTACTTGTTTATTTATTTCAGTCTTGGGTATCAGCACAGTATGCAAATATCAGCCTAGAACGAAAGAAGGAAATGTTTGCAAAGGGTTATAATCACTTCCTTGATATCAGATTAATGGGAAAAACGTTTTTTTTATTTTCAAAGTGTTGGGGGTCGTGATTTTTAGGGCTTCCGTATTATCTTTATTCTCTGTTTCAATTTTGGCACGCCAATTTTATTTTTGCATAAATTATTATCATTAGACTAGAGACATTAAATAAGAAAACCAAATGATGCAAATTCTAAAAGCCATTTACCTAAGACGATACTTATATTTTTGTTTCATGATGCTAAGCCCTGTAGTAACTGTCAGTTCGCACAATGACAATAATATCATTATCTGCACTTAGTAACATCTTCAGTCATTCCATTGAGCTCACGAGCCAGCAATTATCTAATGTAATAATATCCCTTATTCCTTGATCTTCCACAACAGGTGATGAAGGTAGAGATGTCTTGTCTATTTCATTTCTATCGTAGTCTTATATTTCCAGTAGTTGATATTTTCTTCTATCTAGTTGTTCAACATATTTTTCATTATTTTATTTTTCGTTTATTTGTTTGATACCCAATGTTTCACTGTAGTTCAATGTCACTGTCAATCTGGATGCTGTTTATATGGACATACAGACCTCTTAGTGTTGGGGTCTCGTTCATTTAGCCAATAAGCATTTATAATATTATCTCAATGTACACAGCCAATTAGATATTTTTCTTGACTTAAACCCCACCTCAATTATTACTCCTTAAAGCTGTCCGCTCTACTAGCTTACATTATATATATATATATATATATATATATATATATATATATATATATATATATATGTGTGTGTGTGTGTGTGTGTGTGTGTGTGTTTTGTTTTATGTTTTGTTTTTTTAATCATTTATTTTTTGGTATGCTTTTTCTTAAAGTTGGAGGGGGGGGGGGGAGGGAGGGGTTGGATAGTTTTTTTTTTTTTTCAAACTATTTTTTTTTCTAAAATATCATAAGTTTGATTTACTCTTTAATTTCATCTCAGATTAAACAATGTTTTATGTTTTAAGTGCATTCACTTGTACCACTGGGTATCAGCTAGTTTTGTTTTCCCTTGAAGCTTACTGTCAATATGCGGTTGGCTTTCTCATTACTACAGATGCTCGCTTTTTTATTGAGACAATTTCATCACTGATATGAGTAGTCATTGGCATTTACTCTGTTGTACACATGTTCTCAAATTGTTTTCTTTACTTTTTTCACGCATGATATAAAAAAAAATCATCATATTTTAGATAGAAACATTAATAACGCTCTAGATATTTTTGCTATCTATTTCCTCGGTGTTTTCGGTGTAGATATTTCAAATGATATTTTTTTTAATCCTGTGTTTTCATTTGGGGCTCGTAACATATTCACTAAAAATTGTTTTTTCAATATTACTTTTAATACAACGTGACACAAAAATACAGCTCCTACCTTTAGTTCGATCAAATTTATACTAATCGAAGTAACGTCTTGAAAATTTTAGGATCTGTGATGAGTTCTGTATTTAAAGAACTTGACAGTTTCATAGCATTGAGATCATTACAATCTAATCAGTGCTTTTTTATTTTTGCTTTTTAAAAATAAAATCATCATACTTCTCCTTCACGCATTTTTCTCCCAATACCAAATGAAGAGTTTTAAAGTTTATACAGGCATCTAAGAGCATAAAAAGACCTGTTTTGTTTGTTTTTTCTTATCAATTTAACATCTTTACGTTGAATCCTTGGAATATATGTGACCCTTCGCTTCAAAACGGTATTAAGTCGGTATGGTTAAGATGTTGAAAATTGAATTTAAAGCCAGAAATATCAGACTTGTGTTGAGTTTGTATGTTTCATTGAGGAGAATGGATACCGTATTTTAGGGTGCAAATGCCAACAATTTATATTTTTGACCAGTTTAATATTTAATTTGGCTTTTAAGCATGTGGTTCGTTCCGACATAATACCGTTTTGAGACGATGGGTCACATATTTGAATTATGTATAATATTAAATCGATTTTATTTCTTGCTCTAATGCCATGGTTAGCAAAACGGGCGGATTTGCCGGGGAGGATTATTTAAAATTAAACTTTTAAGAAAAGACAAAGACAAACCCAATGTCGCTTCTAGATCAAAGCTACCAATCAAATCTTAAATTCATAGATGGATAAAAAAAAAGTTTATCATAATTAACGTATTAGGAAATTACACATCGTTACTCGTTCACAGCCGTACGTCCATTCCATTTTATATTTTACCGTATTGCTTTTCCGTATTTTCCTGATTTTCATATGTTCTGCTAATCGTTGTAGTAATAACTTTTTCCCTGTTAATGTTTATTTTTCAAATGTCATATCGCCTTGCAGAAATAAATAAAACTTATGTTTTAGTTCTTTTTTGTTTTTTTAAAAAAATATTGATGATCATTGATGCAATATCCTTGATGTTACTGCTATCACAAAAACGATAGATTTTATATAATTTTTATGCCACCTGGTATCTAAATACTAATCACCGTGTGTTTTCCTCATTGTTAAAAAATGCTTCTCATAATGTTGAAAGGAAAAAAAAGAACAAAGCTAGCTCCATAAATTGCTAATTCATATTGTTCATTTTTTTTAAAATTGGGAATTTCCGATACCTTTTTCTCTGAAAAGCGGAATCTAAGTAAGGAATCTAGAGGCGAGATACTGTTGACTTGGCAATCATTGCAGCTGGTTCCTTGTCCTGTAATACAAAGAGATAGAACAGACTCTTTGTTGCATTTGCATCATGAAATTATGGTAAAATCGGATTTTAAGAGCTCATCTCTTCTACAGATATTTAATAAATCTTGAACGTTAGGCATATCGTTTGCGAGATGGTCAATTGGATTCAATAGTCAGATGTCACGTCGCCCAACGTCGTTCTAAACAAAGATAATCGGTACTTTTTATTCTTCATGCTGGCTAGAACTTTTCATATGTCTTGTGATCAGAATGTGTAAAAGTCAAAACATGATCAGATTTATAATGTTTTTCCCTCTGGATACGCTGTTATGCTCGTCGGAGAAATCTTTCATAAGGGAGCCCGCCATTGTTCCGATAGTTTAGAGCCAGTTACTAAGTTACCATGCGTCATTGCGAGGGAAGTGACGTTAAGACTGTTGAAGCATGTTGTACTTACACCTAGAGCACTCAGGCTCAGCATCTCGATTTCTTCTCGAGCAATAAACTTAGCTCTTATTGGTTACTTCGTGGCGCTGCGCTTCGGCTGATATCTAAGCTTTCTTGGTCGTACTTTACGAGAAAGAACCTAAAGGCAAATTTCTCCTTGAAATGCAATGTGATTTATTAAAATTCTCAACTCCGCTCAAACAATCTACAGTGTATTTTTATATTTGATTCTAATTCTTCTTTTAGACCATCTATAAGTATTCAAACAAAAACAAGGGATTAGAGATAAAACCTATAACAAACACTTCGCAAATCTGTTCTTTTATGATCTATTTTTATAAACAACGCATGACTGAAAAAAGATGTAATTTTCTGTTTCATAATAATATTTAGTATTGTACAATTATTTTTCAGCTTAATATATTTCAGAGACAATATTTATTTATTTAATGTATTATTCGATATTACTTAATTTTATGATCTTTTGTTGATTAAGTTGTTTTTGTTGTCGTTGTTTCTGTTGTCATTGTATTGTTGCTGAAATTTGTTTTTGGTGTCGTTGTATTTGTATAATTTTTGTATGGATAAATTCTATTGATGTGGGAATATTTTACTCACTCACAATGAGTTACTTTATTTTGTTCATCAGTTTATTTTCAACAGTAGATATTTCTCTGTCTTTTTGTGTTCCTGGCCTGTTGGTGTTTTTTAACTGTCGTTCTTTCGTTGATTACTTATATCAATTTTATATTTCTCGTGGTTTTGACTCGATCGGGGTTTAGTAATATTTCTTGGATATTTAGAAAACAGGTCGTCATAAACAGGATTTAAACTAAATATCAATGTTAGTGTCGTAAACACTCTTAAGTTGTTACAGAAAGAAAGAAATAACAACGATGAATTGGATACTAAGCAAACACGTATCATTGAATGAATTTGATGGTCATAATGATGTGGTGATGATGATGATGATGATGATGATGATGATGATGATGATGATGATGATGATGATGATGATAATGATGATGGTGATGTTGGGAAATGATATGATGATGAGGAGGAGGAGGAGGAGGGGGAGGAGGGAGGAGAAGGAGGAGGAGGAGAAGGAGAAGGAGGAGGAGGAGAAGGAGGAGGAGGAGAAGGAGGAGGACGACGACGACTATGATGATGATGATGATGATGATGATGATGATGATGATGATGA
Organism: Berghia stephanieae; assembly: GCF_034508935.2. Classification (NCBI taxonomy): domain Eukaryota; kingdom Metazoa; phylum Mollusca; class Gastropoda; order Nudibranchia; family Aeolidiidae; genus Berghia; species Berghia stephanieae. The sequence goes on from NC_088361.1 coordinate 126,834,770, forward strand.
TGATGATGATGATGATGATGATGATGATGAATTTGGTGTTGTTAGTATAACTGAAAATGATATTGGTGAGTGTGTGTGTGTGCGTGGGGGGTGGGGGGGGGGGTGGTAGACATTCTGCGCTATCAAACAGCTACATGTTTTGCTGAGAGGTGGTTCAATGAACAATACCTCAACATCATATGCATTTTAAGGGATGTTTATTTCGTTATCTACAGATTCCATAGAATGTCAACTGCGTATTAAGTGGATAGCATGCAATTCTGTAGGCAATTAATTGATTAAGGATATTAGTAATTAATTGTTAGATCTTGCAGCGTTTCAAACGCTATTCTATACATTAAACGTTTATATGCGATTCGAAATAATAATCATTGTACGATATAATTGCGATGCTAAAAACCAGGATTGATACGTGTGTTTAACACACCAGAAAAACATGTTCACAACTAGATGTTTACATTTTCATAGAATTCAGTCTCTCATATGTTTTGTTAGTACAATGTGATTTCATAGCATTCTTTACAAATGGAAAGAGTTGAATATTGCTTGTGAGTTGTTGGTTTGTTTCGTTATGCTTTTTAAATATAATCTTACATGGTAAAGGTTGGTGACCGATGAAAGTAAGATAAAGAAATGAAATCGATAATCAATAACGAAATCTAGAATCAATAAATCTGTTAATCCATTGGGCATTATAATATTCCCCTCTCCCTATCTCTCTATCTCTCTACTCTTCCTAACCCAACTATCAATCTAGACTCTCTCTAACTCTCTCTCTCTAACTCTCTCTCTCTCTCTCTCTCTCTCTCTCTCTCTCTCTCTCTCTCTCTCTCTCTCTCTTAGCCATCTCTAATATAGTTATTATATTCAGAGTAGAAATAACAGCGGTTATTTTCATTGACAAAATTATTTTTCTTTTGTTTCTAATTATGTTAATTTCTTTTTATTAAACATTATATTTCAATACGGAAATTTTTTATTAAAATCTTCTTTTACTAACAAACAAGACAGCAATGCTTAGTAGCAGGGGGGGGGGGGGGAAATCGATAAATAATGTCATTTTAAGAGTTTAGGGATTTTCAATATTATTTTAATTTCCAATCTTACATTTGATCCTCAACTCACACAGGATTTAAAACTTCATTATTAGTGGAAAGCATGTTATTGAGGTCTCTTTATGGATAACCATGATCAACAATCGCTCACTCTTTCATGAGTCCATCGATTCAAACAGCACTCTGTCCACCTACCTAGTCTACTTTTCATTATACGTATTTACTCATTTGGCCCTCCTTGAGCCTTGGGGCGCACAAGATAATTCACTCGAGACCTTCACTGATTATGGTTGGCTGTTTGTGCTCGGCTATTATGTTCCATGTCTCCTTGAGCTAAACAGTCGCCAAATTGTATTCATAAATCTCTAAATCTCTTCTGCCACCTATTTTTGTATAAACCATTTATTAACCTATTTCTCTATCTATATTATTTGTATCATTCTTTTGTTAAAGAATCTCTTGCTATTTTTGACAATTTGTATATCAATCAGTATCTATCTATCTGTCTAACTATCTATCTATCAATTATATATATATATATATATATATATATATATATATATATATATATATATGCGAGCGCCCCAAATTTTAGTCCCAAGTCACTTTTGTGAAACGGCGTCTAATAATTAATCCCGATGCCACTGTACAAAATTAGTGACAAAAGACCAAAATAACGGTCCGTATACATTCTACCAAATATGAAAGTTTCAGGAGAAATGCGGAGTTATTTTCGTAAATCAATGGCATGAAACGCGGCTCGCAATTTTTAAGCATTTTAAAAACGTGTCAGTTCTGTTAACATAACTCTATTTGCCGGGCTAAAAGCACTTTAAATAACGAATAGAAAAACTCTAGGACATTTCTAAACAAAAAGTTTTTAACCAAATCATGTAAAGAAGACTTTTAACTGCGATTTTCTAAGATACCACTAGTCGTGAATTCAATATTCATTTTCCATCACAACGAAAGAAGGCATTGAAAATGTCTCCATGGAAACGGCGTCATCTTTTGATTTCAATATTATTTCAAAATTAGTCCCAAATCTATGACGTGTTAAAACAAATTCTTGAAAAATAAATTTTAGATAAATCTTGAAAAAAAGTGATTCTCATTCTTTGTTGTGAACTATATTATTGTCACTCTCTCTCTCTCTCTCTCTCTCTCTCTCTCTCTCTCTCTCTCTTCTCTCTCTCTCTCTCTCTCTCTCTCTCTCTCTCTCTCTCTCCCTATTTATATATTTATCATCTGTATATTTTCCTATCTATCTATCGCTCGATCTCTCGCTTTTATTTATCGATCAATAATACAGCACATCTATATATATATATATATATATATATATATATATATATATATATATATATATTACAATCCTCTCCTTCTCCCCCCCCCCTTTCTCTCTCTCTCTCTTTCTCTCTCTCTCTCTCTATCTCTCTCTCTCTCTCTCTCTCTCTCTCTCTCCCTATTTTTTTCTTTCTCTGTATTTCTCTTACTCTCTACCTGTCTCTTTCCCTTCAATATTAAAATGATTAAAAATGTTCTACAGACCCTCAAACACACACTGACACCCCCCCCCCCCCCCCCCTCACCCCGCACGCGCACGCACACACACACACACACACACACACACACACATTCAATTAGTGTCGTTTGTAACATATTTTAATCAGAGTATATTGACCCCCCCCCCCTCCTTAACCAATTTATATATAACTCCTTCTATTTTTCAAACCACCCACTCGGTTATCTTCAATTTCTTTTCTCTAGATTATTTTCAAGTAATCAAATGAATGTTTAGTTGTATTTTGGTATACTTTTCCTACTCATTTCCTACTTAAACTTACGCAATACATTTCATATAAAATATCACCCGTAGTTGTTACCTAATAAATTATTCTATATCCCAATTATGTTGACTCCCATTATATTTTTATATTGATAATACTATGTATCACAAATTAGTTGCACACATTAACAGGTTTGATAACCAAGCTTGATTATGGGCCTGATTTCACACCGTTGTAATGGACAACATATTGCGTTACTTTGTCAGTCTTTCCTTAGAAACAATGAGACTTAATCAATTCGGATTATCAGACTTGCAAAGAAATATATACGTCCATCACAGCGCATAAATAAATAGTTTTAGATGCATAGGATGTAACCGATCTTATGACGTGAGTAAACTTGATGTGTATCAAAACATAACAATCACCAAGGTTAAAATAAGGGGTCAAGCAGACTTCTTATGTTTAAGTGAAGATTGCTTTTTTTTTTTTACACAACGAAATTAATTTTAACATGAAAAAAATAAGTATTTTTGCAACTGCAGAGCGAGAGGTTCTGATAATGGTTTAGATAATTAATTAAGCCAAACTAAGACAATCACTCAAAACGTGAACGACTTATGAAAATACCTACAACCTTTTTTTTATTGAAGTGAAAGTAAGGACCCACCTACAAAAAGGCAAAGTTTTATTCAAACCGTAATATTAGGGTGAAATGAAGACAGAATGAAGAGTCACCCATTAACTGGCAAAGTTTGGTTCATTGTCAGAGTATGAAATAGACCTCTGATTATTAAACAACTTATCAACTGAAATGTGTAATATTCAAATCATCTCTATCTATACAAAACCATATTTTGTTTTGAAGGGAGTAGATGTACTAAGTAACTCCAACCTGTGAATTGTATTGAACCAAAATGAACAATTTAATCCCCCCCCCCCCCCCCCAGGAGTAATACTTGACATGGACCAGTTGGGGATCAAAAGCCTTGTTCAGGCGATAGCAAAAGTAAAATAATGGTAGAATCGAGCATGATGAAATATCAAGTTTTCGCAAGCCTTGAGCTCAAAATGATCCTTTTAGTTTGTTTGTTGTTTTTTTTTCCTCTTTTTGGAACTGTTTAATTCATTTTGTTGAATATGTTTTGTTGTGATTAAGTTTGATTATCAATATGATTGATACATACACTAATACTAAGAGCATCAAGTATTAAGGTGTCTGAAACGAATGGTTTAACCGATGAGTCTGCCTATTTTACAACTGTTAAACCAGTTAACTGCCGAACTCTGAAAATCTCATATTCAAAAATTTGGCTAGAAAACTCGTCCTTTTTGAAACATAGATCGATTTTTAAAAAACCCTCATCTTGGTAATTTTTTCCTCAGAGAACGGATGTTAACCGGATAAAGGAACGAAGAATGTCAAATTAAATGTCAAATAATTTTTTTGTTCACATCGTAGATAAATGGGATACTCTGAAATAGTCACGTCATTTATTTTTTGTTAATTGAATCAGAGCTTATATATTCGAATTCACCATTGGTTTATTTTCTTAGATAACAAGCATGTATGTCAATCTCTGGTGTGTTCGATGTTTTAATTATCTTACCATACCCATTATAATACGAGTCTCACTGGTGTTTTGTAACTCAAGATATTCTTAACCAGTTAACGAGCGTGATCTGGAAAATAAACTAGTTTGGCCAGAAAACCCGTCCTTCAAATATCGATCGAATTAATTTAAATCGAAGATATTTGATGGACGAGTTTTCTGGCCCAATGGGCATGATCTATAGATAGAATGCGCTTGGCCAAGGAGTTCACAACATTGCCATCCGGAAGTATAACGGACCAACACACAAACTCTGTGTAACCATGAACTTTTATAGTCTGGTTAATACAGTTTAGTGAGAACAACTCACAAACGCGGATGGCAAAAACAATAACAAAGGCCTGAGTGACGTCATCTTCGAACTTTCTATATTACATTTCCATGGTCACATTGGAATATGTGCTCAAAGTGACCCACATAGTGAAAAGTGTTCACAGTTTTTTATCACGATTGGTCATTTTGTTCAGCTTGATACATGGGTATGGTTACAACTTTCATAAACAAAGCAGCGTGTTTACATTTCTGAAGAAATATCCAATCGTTGGACAGCAACAAATCATGTGATTGATGACTTGGTTGGACGAAAACATGAATATAGATCGCTCCCATTTTTAAATACGAGTTTTTTCTAGAGTATGGCAGTGAACTAGTAAACACGGGGCTGTAATTATGTTGCATCATATATGACAATGTAACATAATACTGCAGTCATGTAATGTGTATACATATGATGAATACATTTCTTTTTACATTATTTTTATTTTCAATAAACAATGATTTAGCGTCTGGTGAGTTGTCGTTAGTCGTGCACAAGGAAACGGGTGATTTCATTGGTTGACCTATTGAATACAACTCACGATTTGTTTTCTTCTGTGGCAAAAGACTGTCATCTTGTGGTCAGTGTGAAGCTATAGATAGAATGCGCTTCGCCAAGGAGTTCACAACATTGCCATCCGGAAGTATAACGGACCAACACACAAACTCTGTGTAACCATGAGCTTTTATAGTCTGGTTAATACAGTTTAGTGAGAACAACTCACAAACGCGGATGGCAAAAACAATAACAAAGGCCTGAGTGACGTCATCTTCGAACTTTCTATATTACATTTCCATGGTCACATTGGAATATGTGCTCAAAGTGACCCACATAGTGAAAAGTGTTCACATTTTTTTTTTTTTTTTATCACGATTGGTCATTTTGTTCAGCTTGACACATGGATATATGTTTACAACTTTCATAAACAAAGCAGCGTGTTCACATTTCTGAAGAAATATCCAATCGTTGGACAGCAACATATCGTGTGATTGCTGACTTGGTTGGACGAAAACATCAATATACATAGTATGCGCTTGGCTAAGAAGCTCATAACATTGCCATCCGGAAGTATAACGGACCAACACACAAAACGGTGTGTATCCATGAACGTATATAATCAGGTTAATACAGTTCAGTGAGCATTACTCATAAACACGGATGGCAAAAAACAATAACAAAGACCTGAGTGACTTCATCTACATACTATCTATAGATCACTCCCATTTTTAAATACGAGTTTTTTTCTAGAGTATGGCAGTTAACTAGTTAACACGGGGCTGTAATTATGTTGTATCATATGTGACAATGTAACATAATACTGCAGTCATGTAATGTGTATACATATGATGAATACATTTCTTTTTACATTATTTTTATTTTCAATAAACAATGATTTAGCGTCTGGTGAGTTGTCGTTAGTAGTGCACAAGGAAACGGGTGATTTCATTGGTTGACCTATTGAATACAACTCACGATTTGTTTTCTTCTGTGGCAAAAGACTGTCATCTTGTGGTCAGTGTGAAGCTATAGATAGAATGCAGATGACGTCACTCAGGCCTTTGTTATTGTTTTTGCCATCCGCGTTTGTGAGTTGTTCTCACTAAACTGTATTAACCAGACTATAAAAGTTCATGGTTACACAGAGTTTGTGTGTTGGTCCGTTATACTTCCGGATGGCAATGTTGTGAACTCCTTGGCCAAGCGCATTCTATCTATAGATAGTTCGAAGTTGGCGTCACTCAGGTCGTTGTTATTGGGTTTTTTTTTTTTTGCCATCCGCGTTGATGAGTAATTCTCACTAATAGATAGTATGCACTTGGCTAAGAAGTTCACAACATTGCCATCCGGAAGTAAAACTAGCCAACACACAAAACCCTGTGTAACCATGAACTTTTATAACCTGGTTAATAAAGTTTGGTGAGAATTGCTCATAAACACGGATGGCAAAAAAAAAAACAATAACAAAGACCAGAGTTACGTCAACTTCATTCCATCTATAAGGGTACGATGGCGACGCTGACACTGACCAAATTACTACGTCAAAATACAAGGCGATGACCACAAAATAAAGCAAATCGTGAATTGTTTTCAATAACTCGGCGAACGTAATGGTTTGTTTCCTTGGGAAATACTAACGACAACTCACTTGGAGGGGCATTAATCTAAGATGACGTCACAATCCAAGCCCAAATGTCAGGCTATCGATGCTTCGAGCTTAGCCAAAACAGTCCACAACATTCGCCAGCCGGAAATAAAGTTCCAACAAACAGTTTAGTGAGAACTACTCATAAAAATGGCTGGCAACGAACAGTAACATAAGGGGTTTCCTCCGATTTCTTTTTCTTTTCTTTCATTTCATCTTTTTTTGTTTTGTTTTATTTATGGGTGTTTCTTTTTTAAGAATTTGTATTAAATTCTATTTCATTTTTACACTTATAGTGACGTTAATTGTATGTGTAGATCTATATAATGTGTTGTATATCTACAATGTTAATGCTTGAGTTGGTATTTTTTAAATTTGTTAATTGTAAAATATAATTTTCTTAATGAGTTCAATTGGCAATTGCTTAGTCTAAATCTTTGAACTGAAAAAGAACTTTTAAAAATATGCAGACATTATTATTATATCATGTATTTAAATATTTAGTTGTTGGGTTATTTTTTGTTTGTTTATGTATATATTTGTCTATTTAATATTGTTTTTCTTTTACGCAATGGAAAATTTACCTGAAATACAATATAGACTCAACGAGTCTATGACATTATAAAATACATGCCTAAGCTAATGTGTATAGATAACCTTACGCACTGACGAAAGAAAACAAATTAACAAACAAGCAAAAATAAACAAAACAAAACAAAGGTAAAGAAAAATAACTTTGAATTTGATTAAATTCTGAAGAAAAAAATACAATATAACTGCAGTCAATTTGTAAGATGATTGGTATCTATTGCAGATGACTCTCTCTCTCTCTCTCTCTCTCTCTCTCTCTCTCTCTTGTTATTATTACTATTATTATCAGTATTACTATCATTGTTTGCCTTGCTTTATTATTGATTTTACTTACTTGATTTGTTGATGAAAATATTATTTTCTCTATGAGTTATATTGGCAATTGCCTAAAAATAAACGTTTGAATCAATTATTTCTCTCTCTCTCTCTCTCTCTCTCTCTCTCTCTCTCTCTCCTCGATCTCTAACTACTGGCTGGGTTTCCTGACCTCTCATAGCGGGGATAGAGGCACTTACTGTGTCTTCTATCCCCCTATATGTTTTCCAACATGCTTTCTATCTTTGTTTTGGGATGAGATTACTTGGTTTTGTCCTGGCCTTTGCCGGATACCCTACCTGGGAGGGAAACAGTCAAATGTATAGTTAGAGTTTTGGGAGATGATATTTTTTGTCTTGTAAATCATCTCTCTGTTACGCATTGTATTATGTTTTATTTACATATTATTATATGTGATTTGTATACATTTGAGTGTATTCCTGAGCTTGTGTCTGGATGAGACATTTAGGTGATCTCAAACTAAGGACTTTGATATTGTGCTCTTTATAATATATTTCCCATTTCAACCAATTCCCCTTTGTCTTACCTTTTCTTGGGTGATTTAATTGTAATTCTAGACCTTTTTATTATCCCATTTTCTTCCTTTTACTGGCGCGAATATGACCTTGATGTGTTGCAAGCGCCGTAAAACCCTTAAAAACAAAACAATCTATCTATCTATCTATCTATCTATCTATCTATCTATCTATCTATCTATCTATCTATCTATCTATCTATCTATCTATCTATTATCTATCTATCTATCTATCTATCTATCTATCTGGATTTTTAGACATGATTTTACAGATAAAGCTATTTTTGTCACAGTTATTGTTTATAAATGTTCAAAATTAAGTAATAATACAAAGTCACGTTTTATAATAGTTTACAATATTTGCTTTTCAGTCATAGAATTATAATTTAGACATGCAATACTTATAACAGCTTCGAACTTTTTCATTCTCTCACACATTTATTGAAAGAAAAAATGATTTAGATACATTTTTTATCAGCTCAGCAAAGATCGTTTATTTACCACTTTTCAAATTGTTGCTTTCAGAGTTTGGCTGCAAAACGAAATGCCGGTGTGTCATCAGCGATGGTTGCCAGACAGTCTCTGAACGACGAGGAACTGGTAAACTGTTATATTATGCATTATTAGATTTTTAAAAAAGGAAAATTTAAAGTTATAATAAGCCTCAGCGGTCAATCTTCCAGGAAAATTATATGACAAACAATATTTGTCATTATTCTTTTGTTTTTCAGCTAAAAGGGGGCTTGAATCGTAAACGGTTTTCGTCATACAATTGGTTATGTCAATATCATCATGTCAATAAACATGTTATCGTCGTGTGAAGAGTATATCATAAAACGTGAATTCCGGCCTTTAAAGAATTTTATTGATGCATTCCTTATAAAAACTCATAACAATGCCAGACGGATATTCCGTACTAACACACAAAACTAGCTATGTGTATCCTTAACCGTTTATAGTCTGATTAATACAATTTAGTGAGAACTACTCATAAAAAATACCTGGCTAAAAACAATAACAAATAGCTGAGTGACGTCAAATAAGTTCCATCTATAACGATAAAGAAAAAGGAGAACATACTAAAGATTGCTTCATCAGTTGAAGACCCCGTTACTTCCTTGTATCTACTCTAATGTTTTAGCCAAGTTCAGAGGAATGTTATTAATAAAGAAATCGGTGACAACCTCGGTCGATTCTATTTTGAATTTATTTTAGCCTCGTAGGCTAACTTTGGTCAAGTAATTCAACATGCATCACGAAGTTTCAATCAACTAAGATTTGAATAAAAAATTACAACACTCTAAAAGAAATCCGCCTATGAATATCACGTTTCACTTATCATGTATCCCCCGAAAGGCTAATCAAAGTGTAAATCTTAACTCACTCAATCCTAGAGATTTTTGCTACTTTTCAAAATTGGGAAAAAAATATATTCAAAATGAGCATGTGCATAGATAGTTTTATTCAACTATCATTAACATGTTAACAAATAAAAACATTATCTTTGATACTACGCCTATAATTTGTCTCATCAATTTGTAATAAAAAGGCATGAGGTAACCCGGGTAAACTACGGACATAGTCGGTGTTAGGGTTGAGTGAGTTAATGCTGACAGATTTGTTTTGTTCACACCAAAAATAACCAGTTTATTCGATACTTACGCATATGTGATATCTATTTGCGATGCTTAGTATATATCTATGAAAATGTATAATGAAACAGTGCCAGACAAAGCAAGAAAGAAAAATGCAAGAAATACAAAAAACCTTACATCAGCCCTGCTCCCTAATGACTCTATTTGATACGTAATAAGTCGTGTGCGCTGCTACAACTTTCTATTGTCAGACTGCTGTTTATACTACCGAGTGTTGGATTATACCTCTAATGTATGGAATACGAGTATGAGTATGATCATAAAGAGGTTATAATTAAGAATCACATTGATTAAGCATTGTAATGAGAGACGTTCCAGGTTTGCCCAATGTATTCTAACCAAAAAGCCATCTTTCATCATTTGGACCAGAAAACGGATATGTTAGATATCGATCAATTACAATTACTACTTCTAACCTGCCTTAAAATGCCATACCCGAGACTTCAAAGAACTCTTTGCTTTGAGGGTTTTTGTTAAGTTGGAAGTCATCGTAACCTATTGATATTCCAGAAAAAAAAAGATGTTTAAACTAATTGAAAAAGGCGTTTTTGTTGTTGTTTTTTTTAATTTTTTGTTTGATTTTTAGTGTATGACGGAATGCTCTTCAGTGCCTATTTCTGTTAATAAAACTTATCTTTCATCTCTCATAATGAATAGAATAATGCCACTGCGTTAGCCTGTTGACCACCGTACTCTGAAAAAAGAAAAACCACGCATTTATAAATTTGGCCAGAAAACTCGTCCTTCAAATATTGATCGATTTAAATGACTCTCATCTTGGCAAAAACTCTCAAACCTAGGACTTCGCCAAAGTCCCAGTTTTCAGAGTCTTTGACAAGATGAGGGCCATTTAAATCGATCGATATTTGAAGGACGCGTTTTCTGGCCAATTTTATAAATCCGAGTTTTTCCAGAGTACGGGAGTTGACTGGTTAATGGTGACTAATGAAATATTTGACATTTTGTAAAGCGTAGGATAAGAACGTACGTATTGTTGAGTAATTATATTGGTAATCACTCCTATCAATTTAATCAAATCATATCGTGGGAAGTTGTGATTATTGTCATCATCTTC
>NC_088361.1:126850857-126870857 GCF_034508935.2 Berghia stephanieae
AGATGACAAAGCCCACAACATCATCATGGCAATGAAGGAACGAATGAAGATCAGGGAGAAGAACAAACCAGAGATATTTGAAATGATCAGGTAACTTTCTAGTTCATTCCCTTTATGATAACTGCTTTAAGATCTGACAGCAAATTGTACTAATCAGGCAATATATATATATATATATATATATATATATATATATATATATATATATATATATATATATATATATATATATATATATGACACACAGAATTTTAAATCTTGAGCAACTGTATTTTTTCAACATAATATAAAGAATGTAAAATGAAAGACCTTTCGTCGTAAATCAAGTAAATTCATGTTGGTCGGGTCAGAGTAGACCTTTTTGGGTACAACAGATCTAAAGACAAGTTTCGTGTCATCACGATCTAAATTCGAATCCACTCCTTTTGGGGGAAAAAGATGAAAACATGTGTTCTTCTACTTCAAAAGCTGGTTCTGATATTATTAACAAGCACAGCCAGAAAGGTCAACAAAGGAGGCACTAATCATGATAAACATATAAATAGTGACGGAATAATATGCCTTTTTATCTGTCATGTATCAATAAAACATGGCCCTGATATGAATGGGTACCACGGGTACCATCAAGGAGAAAAACGAGTCGTGGGGTATTTGTTGACATATTGAATTTCATGCTGTTCGGTATATCAATCAATCCTGCACTGCTGATGTGCAATGACAAAACGCCTATTTATCATTTGGTCAGAAAATGTTTGCCTTCATACATCGATAGAGTATTCTATAGATTAAAATGCCCCCAATCTTGTCAATGAACTCCAAAGAATGCATCGGTTTTAAGACTATTTGTCAATTTAGGAGTCATATATTATAACTATTTCGTGCCACAATACAAACAGGCGTTTTCAATTGGTAGATATTGTCCATTTAAATGTGGCAGAAAGTTTGAATGTTTCTCATGATTAAAACTGCTAAACGATGGTCGTTCTATCCCATTAAAATATAAACAACAAGGTTCCTTATAATACGATGAAGTCAGTGTAATAAAGCATATTATAACAACATGCTAACATTCCGACATGGAACTCATCAACGACCGTTTTGGACCAAAAAAAAACTGAATCGACTGGTGTATCCTTAGTTGTTAGGCTATACGATAGTAATATTTTATGGAGTATCAGCCCATCGTTTCTCACAAATAATGTATCCAAGCATGTCAAGGACACTATCAATCAAGATTATTAAAAACTCCCACAATAATATATTCTTTTCCGTAAAGATTTAATTAAAACTAGGACATTTGATCACCATCATCATCATCATCATCATTATCATCATCGTCATCATTATTATCACCATCATCATCATCGTTGTCGTTATCGTTGTCATCATCGTCATCATCATCATCATCATCATCATCATCATCATCATTATCATCATGATGATCATCATGATGATGATGATCATCATCATCATCATCATCATCATCATCATCATCATCATCATCATCATCATCACCATCATCGTCATCATCATCATCATCATCATCATCCCATTATATAAGTTTGTGCCCTTAAGGACTATCAAACATACTGTCTGGAAAGCCAGGAAGTCTAATATGTTCGTATAAGTATGTTCCAAATCAAATGTTAAATAACGATAAATCCATCCCGACAACACTATTTCCTCTCTGTACACTGCTGCTCTCAGACAAGTTTTTAACGTTGATAAAAAGTCCCATTCCGGCCACATGAAAGCCGTTAAGCAAAGCGTGCTTGACGGCACATCAAAGTGGTCCGCCAAAATAGCTATAACTGGTAAGCTCTTTCCTTCTTCTTAAATCAAAATCAATCTGTGCAATGTTTTGGTAAAAATCCTCACCTGGGACATTTATATTTGTAAAGTTGGAGATTTAATTTTGTTTTTCTCATTTTATGTCGTTCTCGCCTAAACGGAATAAAGATGAATAAGCGGGGACAGGCAGAATGTGTTAGTAAGAGAAACAGATATATATATATATATATATATATATATATATATATATATATATATATATATATAGAGAGAGAGAGAGAGAGAGAGAGAGAGAGAGAGGGGGGGGGGGGGAGTCATTCAATTATAGTCCGGTTAGAATAAAACTTTATTATAATTTTCTGGTAAAGTTGTAGACGAAATCGTACAATGTTTTTCACACTTCTCATTAAAACATGCCATGGCTAAATTAGAACATGGATTTAATGTATAAAACTGTGTCTTCTCCCCACACACATAGATCTAGCCATCTCTCAGAAATAGTCGATAAAATATTGAATTTTGAAAGAAATGAATGACATGAAAACAAAACAAAACACGCGATTGTTAATCCTGGACTCGTTCTACATTGTCAATGGTCTCTGAGGATTTTTACCTTTTCTATCCAGCTTTATATATTCCACATATAATTTTTAAAAATATTGTATGACTGTTGTATCATTTTAAAGACCTGGTTTTCTTTTCAACGTGACTTTTGAAATATTCGTCGTTGTCATTAGATATTCTGCATTAATCATCATTATATATTTATTGTTTCATTTATGAATATGGTATTCTTTAAATCTATATTATTTGTGATTTTGATAACACATAGCTTCTATCTGCTCTTGATTTTACTTTATCAGGATTTGTTACCCTTTTAACAGTTTTAGCGAGATTCAATTAATAGTCGCCTACTATTTAAAATTAGAGGCTAGGAATAAGAAATGAAGTGAGTAGGAAAGTGCCAGAAGACAATAGAGAATAAACATTTTGCGGCGGCGATGGGGGCTCGAACTCGCGACCTTACTGATACGACAACTCCGCCTGGCCGGGGAGATCGTCTTCTTGAGGGCACGGGTTCAACACACACAAACGCCGAGAAGGAATAGAAGTTTAAAAGGTATGTGTCGTTGCCCTTAAGCTTCAGAGAATTATAAGGGGTATTCAAGGAGAAAAGAATATTTGTATTATACGTTCACAAATTACGTTTGAAAAATCGATAATGGGGAAATAGTGGTGAATAAAACGTGTAAATATATTTTTTAAAATGGGACAATTCATCGACGGGGTGTGTAGTAGTGCGGGGCGGTCCTTGGCAAGCTTAAGGACCACGGTCCTACGGTCCTTGGGAAATGAAGACCGCAAGGACCGGTCCTAGACCGGTCCGTTCATTCTTGAACCGTTAAAGACCGCTACACGATGAAAACCGTGGCCTACAGGAGTAAAACACACGGAGTAGTCACACTCATTTCAAATTGTAACCTAATTAGAGAAGAGGGGTGATGCCTTCTTTATTTGCTCACCGTACTTCATTGTTACTTCGATAATTTAATAAAATTTGAAATTTATCCCCATTAACGGAGATAATGGCATCGCCCAAGGCGTTGATCGAGTTGTTCGTGGCGTTGATACACACACGCAACTCCTACCCCCCCCCCCTCCCCCCCCCCCACACACACACACACATTAGAGGGCAGCGAGCATTGAAGAGTAAGAGAGAGACGTGAAGTTATAATAAGAGGGGGTGGATGAGGTGATAAGAGGGGTCGATGGTGACTTTTCGCCAGATCTAACAAACTCAGCTACCATTCATTGCTGAGTAGACAGGGATTCAGAAAAAAATCGACTGCACCCGGGATCGATCTCTGGCCCTTTGCGTATAAAGAGAGTGCTCTATCAACTGAGCTATCGGGGTCCCAAATATTCTATTGGACTTTTTTAAAATTCAGACGTTATAACTGGGTTTTTTGGAAGGAAGAAACTAATGAAACTCATATTATTTGATTAGTAAAAACACCAAACGAAATTTTAATATTATTGTATTATTTTAAATGACAACACTGCGATAGAAAGGAGTGGTGACAGGAGATGGACAAAAGAAAACAAAAAATCGGATTTGCTACTTGCTAGGTTCGACACACACACACACACACACACACACACACACAAACACACACATCTTTTGTAGTCACATACATTTCAAACAATAACCCATTAGAGAAGAGGGGTCATGCCTTCACCATAGATCATTGTCATTGCGATCATTATGGTGTAGTAAATTTTGAAATTTACCCCGTATAATGGAATCGTCCAAGGCGTGCGCCTCCTGTTCCCCCATCTCACACACGAAAGGGCGGTTTGCGGAGTGGAGGTTGGTGGTCGTCTGCCTGTATGGTCGTCTGTGTCGTTTAGTGTATGGCAAAGGGGGGTGGGTGCGATTAATTAAGTGGGATGGGTGGTGATTGGTGGAAGATAGGCAACCGAAGCAACGAATCGCTGGGGAAGTAGTAGGCTATGGCGCGAGACCGTAGGACCGTGGTCCTTGCAAGGACCGCCCCGCACTAGTTGAGTTGAAAGGTGATAAGAAGTGAGGACCGCCGCCGATCTTCCCCTCTGGGACCGATCTTCGGTTCACAGCTAAAAGACCGTCGGACCGCGGTCTAGACCGGTCTTCAGCGCGGCACTAGTGTGTAGCTATCGCTTTAAAATGTATCTGGTTTGCATCTGTCTTGGGGGTCCCGGTAACTCAGTTGGTAGAGCTCTCGCTTCACAATGCAAAGGAGCCAAGATCAATTGGAGGTAAAGTGGAGCACTGGTTGGGTAGCTGGGTCGGTTAGATCTGGCGGAAAGTACATTGCACTAGATTCGCGTCCTTTACAAAGGGGAGAAAGGAAATGCTATTGTCAGTTTTACGCAATAAAAACGGGATTAAACTACGGCCCCGTGTAGCTAATGGCTGTGAAAGACTCTTGTTTTGCATCTATCTTAATGGTATTTATTAAGTGATTACCATGGCGGTAGGACTTCTCTCAAACCCCCCGTATTAAGCTCTCGATCTTGCGTCATTTTCTGATTTATATAGATACCCCCCCCCCCCCTATTGATATAATAAGGCTTGAATTATTTTTTTCTTGTCGTTTTCTTCTAACCTTCTGTTTAATAATGTCGCATAGTTTGTTCGTCACAAGATATTATTTTGATGTTTTGACCTGCACGGCAACGCTAAGCAGCTTTCACCACCACCTTGATGTTAGATATCGTTTAAATATCACTTGAAATGCATGTACTTTTTTTTTACAAAACTTGTCACTTGCCAATTTCTAAAATGAACCTTAGGTCTATATTTTATTTATAGATTCATTCGCACCGATTCAAGTAAAATCTTTATAATGCCATACATTATAGATACTATTCACCGATAAAATTACTTCAAAGAAGCTGTATCTTGTCGATTAACTGATGTCAGTGCCTTATTGTTACGTCTTCTCATGATAATGTCGAGATGCACTTGTATGGGCATTTGGCAAGTATAAAACCGAAATTTTAATGTTGTTTTATAGCTTACTTCTTGTGCATCACCATTAAATTTAAACTGAAAACACCTATTTTAACTTTAAGTTAGAAAAAAAAATAGCAATGCATTGTGGTGATGTTGAATCATATTATTTATTTATTGGTGGGTAAATTTATTTATTTTCATTTATTTCTGCATTTGTTTGGGTTTTTTACATATTTGGGTAATGGCAGATTTTTTAAAAGTGAAAGAAGCAAAGTGACAAGGGTTTTTTTCTTCATAAAATATGACTTACAGTCCCAAAACGGTTTTCTGTGGGGATGAATCGGATCACAAAAAAATGAATATAGGATTGAAATGACAGAAATTTCGAACTTTTAGAAATTTGCAATGTAATAAATTATGTATATATATATATATATATATATATATATATATATATATATATATATTATTGGTATTTAAAAAAAAAAGAAATAAAAGTGCTCGACTTTAATATCAAAGGAGCGGTAAATATGTATAATTAAATATAAATAGTTATTCATATGCATGTATATATATATATATATATATATATATATATATATATATATATATATATGTATATATATATATATATATATATATATATATATTACTATTATATCTTATATATTCCTCTACTCTAATCAATAGAAACCAACCCTAAGTTTCATATTTGCGGTTATCAATTCAAGTTCCAGCACCTAGTTCATCTCGACATTATGCCGCTTTGAGACGGCGGGTCACAAATTATGCATGTTGTATTTGTATGAGTGTGAGTGTGTTTCAGTGTGGTAATCATCCTTGACTCCCCTAATCCCCATTTCCTTAGACGTATATTTGATGTAGACCCCATGTCCCACCATGGCCATCTCAAGGCAGCACAGCAAATGGTACTGGATGGTACCTCCAAGTGGTCGGCCAGAATCAGCATCAAAGGTATAACAACATTTAGGTTAATCAGGAAATGAACTTTAAATAGCGCAATATTCACTCAAGTGCTCAAAGCGCTTTACAAGGAGTCCATGGCCAACAGCAACATTTAACATTTAGAACGAGATAGGCGATAGTACATTTTTTATCCGACAGAGACAACGCTGTTAACGGCCATGTACTCATTTTACACCTGAGTACGGTGAGAGAATGTGAGTAAAGAGCCTTTTCCAATCCTTCAACTATGCGCCGAGCGAGGCTCGAACCCAGGACCTTCCGATCCGAAAGCGAGTATCATACCACTAGGCCACATACCACTGGCCGCAAATGATAAGTAGTTGGAAGCTCTGGACCATGGTATACAATTTTTTTAAGGGGGGGGGGGGGGGGTATCAAATCTCTCTACCCAATTTCGTATAATATTACCGTCAACGTGAAAAAAAACTGTTCGGGTCCGATCCGTAAACATTGGAACCAACGCTGACAAAACTGAATAGATTAAAAGTGATATCATAGACCCTATATGTCGTGGTGCAATGGCATTGGCCATCGTTAACTAAAAGCCTGACACTGACCCAAAGAAATGACGTCAAAAAGACAAGTCTTTGGTACAAAAGAAAACAAATTATGAGTTGTGTTCAATTGTTCAACCAATGGAATCACTCGTTTCCTCGAGCTCTACTAACGACAACTCACTAGATGCTACATAAACCTAAATAATGACGTCAAACTAGAAGCCCTAGAGGGTTCTAGTGTCAGGCTATCATGTTAACGATGGCTACGATTGGTCTGAGGGCTCGAGATGTGTATTTAGAACCTTACTTTTGAAGGGTTAGAGAAGAGCAACAGTTGGGAGCCTACTTGGATTAGGCATAGTCCGATCTTTCGAGGCTTTTGCTCGTTCAACGATCGTAATATTATATAGGAAAATATAATGCGTATACAAATATATTAGTTTATTAACTTTTTGATTAATTTACTTAAATTAGTAAGACGCCTCATTGTCAACTCTATCCGTGACCTTTGGATCTATGCAATTTATTTAATTTACATCGCTAGTAACTAAAAACAAACAAAAATAAAAACAAAAGAAAACCAAAAATAGAAAACCAAAAAAAAAAATTAAAAAATACCAAAACAAAAAGAACAACAAAATAATTAAAGCTCTCACGTCATCAAAACACTGACCCATTGCAGGAATATACGAAGGTCGGCCAGTAAATACTCTTGTTTCACAATTCACTGGCCCACGTTGTAAGGATGATACGTGATGAAATGTCAGATTTCACATATCATCTATCTCTAATTTTCATGTTAAAAAACCCCCTGTTTGACAAGTTACACTTTTTAGTACCGTCAACTGGGGAAACTTTGCCTCTCTGAATTTTGTTGTTGCTGTTTTGGTGTGTTTTGTTTTATATAGTCAGTTTTTTGTTTACTTTTTAAATATTCTTTTTCGAGGGGGAGGGGTGGGGGAATTATATTTTATCTATTCCCAACTCATTTTTTTTTGTGGTTTCTAAAATATTTACAGAGCATACCATGTGGCATGATCAAAATTATAGAATCTGTCGTCGATAAGATTACGGTCATAAAAGACTCCATCATCGAAATAAAAATATTTAATTTCTCCCACAGTTCGAACTATTAACTTCGAAACAAAACAAACAAAACAAGCAAAAACAATATTTAAAAGAACTGCGAATGAAAAGGGAAGTGTTAAATAGCCACCATTTATGCCTGAAGATAATCAAAAGCTTAAAACAAATCATTTTATTTTGGACCAAGACTGGATATGACAGAACTATTATTATATTGTGTACTTTACTAACACAACGAGTGTACGGCTCAGACAATAAGATCTTTAAAATGTTGTGATCACGTCCAAATATGAATTTTTGATATCAAATAGCCTAGTTTTGTAATGTGTTTTTGTTTAATTTTAGATATTTATTGTTAAAAAAAACATCATATCGGATATCAGTAACCTTTTATGACAACAGTAATGGAAAATGGAGAAGTATATTTTATTTTGCTATTGTATTTATTTTTTACTCCTTGTGTCCGCTATTTATGTTTTAATATGCGTCAAATAATGGGTGATTTAATATCATTTGAAAATTATCAAACCACCTACGCACGTCATTATTATGAGACACCATTAAAATGCATGTCAATATATATTACAGCAAAGAATCCACGAAATGCTTACAGTTGATTGAATCACCCACTATCGCGTGTGTTTGCTTATTACATGTTACTCACGATTTCCTTTCTTGTTGTCAGTCCTTTGTTTCTTTTTCAAATTATCGTTTTTGTGAAAAGCAAAAACATCAAACTCTGATGTTATAAACAAGTTTTGAATAACATTGAAAATAATACTATAATGTATTTTTTTATAATGATAATCAAATGTTGTCTGTTACAGAATATGTGAATCATTTTAGAATTAAAAGTGCAACGTGAAATATTTCAAAATTTAAATTTTCCTTGGGCCTGTTTTTTTTCTCAAACTATTTAAATCTACGTGTACTAATTTTCAGGTCTGATAACCCACTTTCTTATGGACTCATTGTTGTAATGGAAATCTCAAAAAAATGACAAAATATTGTCCATTACAATGTTAAACTAAGTCTATAAATGGGTTGGATGTCAGACCTGCATATATGTACACGTCGGTTTAAGTCATTTTATAGCATAATGAGTGAAATGTTGTAACACCTACAACCAAAAGTTGTAGCAAATGTCAAATGTGGTGTGCTTAAAATAGATATCAGTTTGTCTTTACTAATTATCCATATAAAACTTGTCATATTTAGTCATCATTCACACAATTAACTTCTGTACTTTGGTTAATTTTTTTGTTAATGAGATGTACTGTTTTGTCGTACGTTGATTATAAGCTTAATAGCCTTTTGTCAGAATAAGAAAGCTTGGATTGTGGAATCACGTATACAAAATGAATTCCTTTCTTATTTTCAAATTCCAAGAATGTCGCTGAATTGTCACATTTGAATTAATTTTGTTTTCTCGACTGTCAATGATGAGTGATGACGAGTGAAGCCTTTGATTTCCTTTTCAGTGATATCGGCCCAAGGGCTGACGGGTAAAGACAAGACCGGAACTAGTGATCCTTACGTCACAGTTCAAGTGGGAAAGGTCAAGAAGAGAACAAAAACTGTGCCACAGGATCTCAACCCAGAATGGAACGAGAAATTTTATTTGTAAGTTGTTTATAAATATATTTTGGCATTGATTGTGATCGTGTAACAGTTTACTACGAGTAATACTAGTTTTAACTTGATTCAAATAATTTTTTAATCACTTAGATCTTAAGACTGGAAGAATGTAAAAACAAGTTATCTGTCAATATAATATTGTGTCATTGTATACGTGCGATCACTTTACTTTAATACAAACGAAATTTATTTCAATTTGAATCAATTCTTTTTATTTAACTATCATTTATCATCAAAAACTCAAGGGTTTAGAGTCCGTTTTCCATTTATGATTTTTTTAAATTTCGCTTCAGCAGCGTTTGTTATTCATGTGATAAATAAATGGAATTGCTGTCAACTAACTGTCAACTATAATTCTGACTCCTTTATATACAGTACTTTAAGGTTAATACAAGGCTGGAATGTATCAAACAGAACTATGAAAGACAAAACTACTTAAATTGATAATGTGGCTTGCAAATGTGGCTTGCAAAAGTGGCTTACAAACGATAGCGTGTCAAAATGACAATTTGGACATATGAAGTCATAAATCAGCATGTACAAAATAATATATTTGAAATGTCTTACTTATTTCAGTGAGTGCCACAATTCTTCCGACAGAATAAAAGTACGAGTTTGGTAAGTTCTTTTGCTTTTTTATTATTACTTTCGTAGTAACTCTTTGCTCAATAAAGCGTGTACGCGTAATTCTGTAATATGCGTATCTTTAAGAAACGCATTGCTCGTATTATAAACTGTCAAATGCGTAAGAAAAAGATATTGAAATATCTTCTGTTATTTAACTCCATTAAAATTGATTAAAACACTACGACAAAGAACTTTACTGGCTTTCATTAATAAATGGAGAAAAAAAAAAAAAAAAAACAAACAAACAAAGTTTACTGAGCGTAGTTCTGCATTTTTCGGCTCCAATCGTATAGAATTCTTTACCACCTAAAACCCGACAATGTGAAAGTCGACCTGTCGTCATCAAACGGTATTTAAAAAACCAATCTTTTTTATTCTGCTTATCGTGGTTCTATTTGAACTTCGAACAAGATATTAGGTGTGTAACTGTTGTAGTGATTTTGCAGTCGAATGAATGAACTTGTGTGATACCAAAAAAAAAAACTATTGTAAGGCACCTCTGAGCACTATTTTGTGGATACTGGCGCTATATCAAATAATAATTATTTTTAAAAGTTTAAATTACATTATTTTTAATTATCCATTGAAAGAAAAGTAATATGATTATACAGAAAGGAGGGGAGGTGGAGGGCGTGAAGACATTATTTCAAAAACTATCCGGCCCATCTCACCTCCCCTCACCTCACTCCACCTCACTCTCCGGACCGAGGTGAGGTGGTCGGAGAGGAGACATGAGAGATGCCTTTGCAGTAAGCGCCCATATTCCTAAACTTTCCCCAATATAGCCCGTTCCACAACCCGTGCGCACACGTTGACGTTGATATCTTTACAACCTTCTGATGGATTTTAATGATAATTGGCTCGAACACTAGAATTGTTCGTGACATTAAGCCGAATTGTTTGGGTCGCATACAGTGCAACCTTTGGGATGTTTCTTCTTTACGGTTTATATACAAAAAACGAAGGGTCTGGGATGGGTGAACATTTGGATGGTTTAGGGGCTCAGCGTGGCTCAGTGGTACGGTCTTTGCTTCGTGCCGAAAGGTACCGAGTTTGATCACCCGCCGCTGCGCTGAGCAAGTCACCTCGCCCTACTGGGTGGGGGTTCTTGACCTCCCTAGTGGGCAGGGGGATACATACTGTGTCTTCTATCCCCTTATATCTGTTTACCAATATGCTTTCTGTCTTTGTCTTAGAATGAGATTACTTGGCTTTGTCCTGGCCCTGGCCAGAGTCCTAGCTGGGAGGGAAACAGTCAAATGCATAGTTATTGTTTTGGGAGATTATATTTTTTTCCTTGTAAATCATCTCTCTTTTATGTATTATTATATTTGTTATTTTTAATGTATAACGTAAGCATTTGAGTGTATTACTCTTTTTTTGATTTTGTGCTTGTGTCCGGATGAGACTTATAGGTGATCTCAAACTAAGAATATTGGTGGTGTGCTTGGAATCTACATCTGATCCCTATTTGTTCCCAGTACCCCTATGTGTTACTTTTTCTTGGGTGCTTTAATTATAATTCTGGAACTTTTTACTATCCCATTTTCTTCCTTTTTACTGGCACTGACATAACCTAAATGTGTTGCAAGCGCCGTAAAACCCTTAAAAACAAAAACAATCACCTCGCCCTAGCTCGATTTGCGGCGCTGCACTACGGCTAACGCCTGGGTTATTCCAGTTTTCCCTTGGAATAGTCCGTAGAGACAAATTTCCCCTATGGGATGAATAAAGGAGAATCTTATTTTTTACAATAACAATATTATACACAGTGAATTCAGTTGTGATTACGATCACTAAACTCCCCACAGGCTTGGCAAGGGGTTTACTTTTCACGAGATTCATATGCGCTACACACTCACATTGCCACCCTGGGTCCAAATTGACACAGCAAAATGTACACTTCGTACACACTTGACAAAGACAATTGTTACAATCGATAGTTAAAATCTAGAGGCGTAGTTTCCTGTTGTGATTTCTACATTCATAAAAACTGATAACAATATGGATTAAACATACACAAATTGTCAAAGTGGGATTATAGCACTGAAAATTTACAAGTATTTCTCCAGAGAGGCTAAGTACCAAAATTGTTTTCATGGCATGCGGTGAATAGCAATACTGTTAACAGATGGCACACAACCAGGAACTCGGAGTGGGAAGGTCAAATTAATAATTTTGATTATGCATTTTTTGTATTTAAAAACTGCAGTTCCTTTGACAGTTTATATACTGTACAAAACAAATGGAATCTGCTAGGTGTTAAAGAAGTTTAGATTCAGTGATATTTCACATTATTGTATTCTAGGCGTCCCCCAGTGGATATAATTCAAGAATAGCAGACATGTACCGTGCTCGATGGGTAACCACTGGTTTTTGTGACATGTTTTGTGTGACCTTTATGAGTTTTCTTTGCTCAACAGTACGTATTTATGTCATTTTGAAAGGTATTTCTCCTCGTTCTAACGAGGACTGGCATCAATGTCCTTGACCGGAAAAAAATTATAAGCACCTAACGGGCTGCTTGTATCGTCCAATATGTGCTTTGTCCACAAGGGAAGAGATACATTATAAAGCGCTGTGGGCCTGTTTTCATGCTGTGAACTACAATACAAACGATCTCTATTCTTACACTATTTGATATAACCCAAAAATATTTGCTGAGCTACGCCACTGAATGAAGCTTTGTTATGATTAATTTTTGTACGGGAAAGAGAATAAACACACCATTACTGTAAATGTTTTAAAGTTTAACTCATATTTTATTGCAAACGTTGCAAAGATCAAATGAATTTGGCATTGTGATAAAACTGTTTCGTCTATCCCAATCGGTATTCAAAATTCGTAACGTCACTTAAAATTCTAAGCCTTAATGCAAAAATCACATCACCACATTTCGTAACTTTGGAGGAATTTGCAATATTCCGTGCGCACGGGACTTGGAAATTGGGTTATCCATCCTTGTCCATTTCTTTACATTAACTATTCAGAACTTTGTTTGCCAACCTCTCCTTCTGCCTTTATCCAATGTCCCTTGCATAATGGTTTTTCCCAATGTCTCATGGAGATAAACATTACAAAACCAAGATAATTTTCTTCTTTTGACTATGGACAGGACCGATTCCTGTGGTCCTGTTATAGAGACAACTCTTCTGTAAACTCGTCATTGGATGTATGGACTGTCCAGCTAATACTGTAATATACAGATTAAATAATATGATTCGATTAAGCGTGGATAATTCAATTCATTTGACTTACTTTCCAATGATCCAAAACCCAATGATGTGGAATCTGCTCTCGATGAAGAGAAGCCAGTCGTTAGTATTAAGTGTTGATGGTTAAATATGATAACGATATCAAAAGACTTTTTGAGGTCATCTGAATTCATTGATAGACAGGCTTTTACAAAAGAAACTAGACAGTTTTATTCCGCTAATAGTTCAATACTCGTTGGAACAAATACAATGACATATACATATTTGGAATCTAGACAAAACTAGTTTTCTTTTGTTGTATGATTTATTGAAATTGTGTAAACTGTTGAAAAGTTACTGATATTTAAGACCAGTCTTTGAGAAATCGAGCACAAAATTGATATCAGCGCGCATGACGCACTTCAGTTTTCTGTATTTTCACTTTTAGAATTGATCAATGCTAAACTCTTTGCCTCGTTGATGATGTTAGCTGATTGACTGTTTCTGCTGGTATATCACCACAATGCATTTAGTATTTCGAATAGTTCATCGAATTGTATACAGCTTTCTGAGAATTTTGTTCTTCTCTTTTTATTAGCTTTCCTTTCATAAAATTCCTCGTTTTATATTAAATGGGGTTCATATCACTCTTACATTTGAATAATTTGAATCTATGTACCGAGGGGTTATCAAACTGGAATAGCACCATTTGATTATTCTGATTCCGAATAAACGGGACGACCATTGGCTCAAGTATATCACTGCACTGATCTATAGGTCTGAGTTGAGTCATTGTTTTGATACGTATTAGCTCAGTTTTCTGCAACTAATGATCACTCCCCACACCATTAAAACTCCATATGCTCGATATTTTACTTCAATGATGGTTTGGCCATTGAAACGTTCACCGCGTCATCGATAGCATGAATTAACTTCAAAAACGCGATTCTTCTGTAAACAGAATCCTGTTCCACAAATTCTGATCCCAGTCCTGGTATGCATGGGCCCATCTCATTCGAGCAACTCTGTGCAAAAGGGGGGTATCTTTGGCCGAAATACAATAAGCGTGAACTTTTGGTACGGCATCTGCTGCGTAGCAAGTGAAATAAATATCTGAACTATTTTTGGTATGCATTTACATGTAACTTTTGTACTGACCTGTTTGGCTGTCCGCATCTGCTCCTCATTTGTGTCAATAAAGGCATGCGAGATATCAACAGAAAAAAGAAATTGTCTCCTTTTTAAAGACATATCCCACAAACCAATAAGTTTACTTTTATGAGATAATAGCAAATTAAACTGTCTAGTTTCTTTTTTTTTTAATGACTATACAAAGTAAAAGCTGTATGACCAAAACGAAAATGTTTGACCGTGTGCGGCAGTTTTATTTTGTTATCATTTATCGTTTACGTTTAAAAACATGACAACCACGATACAATTCTTACAATCTAATCCTTCACTTTTTCAGGGATGAAGACAACGATTTAAAGTCCAAACTCCGCCAGAAGCTAACAAGAGAGTCAGATGATTTCCTGGGCCAAACAATCATCGAGGTCAGGACTCTGTCTGGAGAGATGGACGTCTGGTACAGTTTAGGTGAGCAAGTCATCCTATTGATTAATCTATCTTTCCCATATATTAAGGTTCCCGTTAAGATATTGTAACTTTTCGGACATTTATTTCTAAACGAAAGAAATACAATATAAATAGTGTGTTTTTTCTTCGAGAGACACAATTCTAATATCTTATATATAATATGTTGGATTGAACAATAACTTTTTAAAAATTACCTAAGATCTTTACCTATTTAAAGGTTTTAAGAATTTGGAGCACGTTTTTATCTTCTATGTTTATTTACATTGAAAGTGAAATGCCATTCAAAAGATATTACTTTTTCCTAACCTTATCGAAAATAACTATGATATGAAATAATTGGCTTGCTGTGAAATTTATAGTTTTAGATCATGGCAATTATTTCCTGATACTTAACTATTTTTTTAGTTGTACAGTAAGTCGCTGGTCTTTTGCTGAGAGGAGGTCTCGAATAGATCTAAACAAAAAATAAGGCAAACTCTTCAATTTTCTAGTTGTTCAAAGTATGATTTAATCATGGAAAGAGCATATTATGTTCTTTAAGGATGTGGTGATGTGGGGTATTTTTTCTTCTCTTGGAAGGGCTGGTTGTGGTTTGTTTAATCTAAGGTTGGATTAATTTGTTTACACTTCTTATTGATTTTGTCATTTATTCTTTTTAGAGAAGAGAACAGACAAGTCGGCGGTATCTGGTGCCATCCGCCTACACATAAGTGTAGAGATCAAGGGAGAGGAGAAAGTTGCTCCTTACCATGTACAATACACTTGTTTACATGAGGTAGGATTTTTTTCTACTCTTTTTTCTTTTTGCTTGTCATTTTATCATCAATCATATGAAGTCTACGAGCTATTTAACGTTTTTGATTTAAAATATCTAATCTTTCAATTGGAGATACAAAGGACTTTTTCTCCAAATGGATAACCGACCTCCAGTGTCTCTGAATTTCTTTTTTAAAAGTCGCATCAATTAAAAGAAAAGAATATTTCGATGTTTCCATTTATTGATGAATATGTGCATACTATATAGATACATGAGTTTAAAACAAACACTGATCAATCGTAAATATTTATGAACCGCATTCTTCTTCTACTCATTCTAGAACCTATTCCATTATTTGTGTGAACAAGCAGGCGGTGAGGTCAAGTTGCCAAATTCAAAAGGGGTGAGTTTACTACAGATAATGCTTTAATCTATAGAAGGAACGAAATTGACGTCCCTCAGTTCTTTGTTATTATTTTTAGACAGTTATTTTAATTATTAGTTCTCACTAAATTATAGCAATCAGACTATAAACGTTTAAAAGTTACGCTGGTGGATGTTATGGGCATTTTACCTAAACTCAAGCATTACTTGCGAGGTCTATTTGCTAGCATTCTACTGTGATTTGGGAATTACCGCCTTTTTCTAAGTACGATAATCTTCTCGCTTTATCACTTTCAACTTTTCTTCTTTCTTTTTCTATCAGTTTTGATTCGACTCCCCAAAATCTTTATTGCCTCTTGTGTATGCCCTTTTCTTTTTTCTTTTTTTTTATTTGTTCTATTTTGTTCTACTAGGGCAGTTTATAAAGTTCCAATTGTCATTGGAATCTCTTGAAATTGTAAAAGTAAAGCGCTTTGAGCACGGTTAGTGGATATGCGCTATGTAAAAGCTCAAGTTTTTTGGGTTTTTTAAAAATATAAATAGGTCACTAAGATTTGAGGAGACCATCAAGTATTGCCACGTAGTTTTATCGTCTATATAAACAAAAGGGAGACAGAAATGAAAAAAAAAAAAGAAAAGAAATTGAAAGAAAGAAAGAAATAGAAAAATGGAGGTAGTAATAATATGATACATTATTTGGGGGGGGGGGGGTATTTTGATCATTTATAATTTATGGAGATCACTGGTTTACATCATTTATATATTTATTCACCGGTTACAATTGAAAAAAAAACCCCCAGAAATGCCAAGGAACATCATTTTATATATTGAATTACCGCCACAGTATCAAATAGAAACAACCATTTTGAACTAGATCACAGCGCTTTGTCCTGCCTGACCGAGGATGAGAAATGATACTGGTTGATAACCGTAAAAAAAAGAGAAGATATGAAAAATCACGAAGAAAAATAGAAATAAACAATGCAAGACAAAACAAAATACCTGAAATGCAGTTGTTGTTTTTTACTGATTATTTTATGTAAGCCTTTACTTTTTTCATTTTTTTATAGTATTATCACAGGTTATTTGCCCAACTCGGTCATCGCGACACTTTAAAAATAGTTTATTGATATATCATTGTACAGTGGCTTGTATGTATTGCTTTCTTTGTCTTGCAATTGAATCTCAAGGGTGATTTTATCATTCAATTTACCGATATATTCCCAACCTTTCGCAGCAGACACCTTAAGTCGTATGTCGCAGCAATGAACTCCTAATTAGGTTACGCGACTTGTTACGGGAAAAAATAAACAATAAAAACAATAAAAACTGCAGCTTTTATATTGCGCATTATCCACTAAACGTGCTCAAAGGGCTTTACAATGGGTCCTGACGAATAGCAACACGTAACATGTAGAACGAGATCTGACGCCTGTAAGGCCATATTACAATTTTATTTCAGACAGAGACAACGCTGTTAACGGCCAGCTATTCACTTTACACCTGAGTACGGTAAGAGAATGTGAGTAAAGAGGCTTTTCCAATGCCTCAACTATGCCCCGAGCGAGCCTCGAACTCAGGACCTTCCGATCCGAATGGTATAGTCATACCACGAGACCACAAAGCCCCGTTGATACGGGGGTAGGGGGGGGGGGGTTCTGTGACGTGTACACAATATTTGATGAGATATGGATAAGTGCAGAAGGGTTTACTGCCCCACTGTCGGCATCTCAACTTATCCTGGAGAAAGAAACTTAGCTCCATATTGTTTACTTTGCAGCGCTGCATTGTTGCTAACCCTTTGACCATCCCGGTCTTTTCAGGAGAATGACTCGAAGAAAAGTTTCCCCTGAGGATGAATGAAGGGAGGGTTTTTCATTTATTTATTTTATTCTTTTTATAATATAAAAAATGCATCTCCACTGAGAAAGGTTTTTTAGAAATTATTTTTTGTTGTCGTTTCGCTATGTCACAATAGACACCTTTATTCTCATTAGCAGATCGTCTATTCGTTCAGACGTTGCAAAACACGTCCAAGTTATAGATCTATATTAACCTTATTTCTATCAATTTATTTTACAGAGTGACGAATCTTGGAAAGTTTATTTTGACGAGCCAGGCGGGGAGATCGTGGACGAATTTGCGATGCGGTACGGCATTGAGTCTATCTATCAAGCCATGACGTGAGTTCTTTAATATTATTTAATCCTTGTTCACTCGTGACGAATAAATTAAATATTTTCATGATTAGAAATGCGACTTTAAATTGAATTTTGTTTAAAACACTCATAAGAGATCCACCATCTCAAAATGGGGTTCTGTCGGAATGGATCGAACCTCTAAAACTGAATTAATAATAATAATAATAATAATAATAATAATAATAATAATAATAATAATAATAATAATAATAGTATTATAATAATATTAATAATAATAATAATAATAATAATAATAATAATAATAATAATAATAATAATAATAATAGTAATGATAATGATGATGATGATAATAAGAATAATAATAATGGAGGGCTCATGGCACATAACAAAGATTCAGCCCTAACACAGTACACGAATAACGCTAATTATACATATAATTTAAAGAAAGTCTTTCTAAATAAAAATGTCTTCAATCGCCACTAGAAGTCCTTTAGTGAAGACGCTGACGGTATCTCATGTTGTAGCGAATTCCACAACCCTGGACCAGAATGCTGAAAAGCGCGTTCACTAGCCTTCACTCTACTGCCGAGTGTTTTCAATTTGAGGTCGTTCTGATAAGCAATACAAGCTTTTAGTGTCCTGCAATGTCAGAAATTGTTTTTATTCTCCACCATGATGAATAGCAATTAACTCCCAGTTTCAAATCTGTGACTATGGGTGAATTCATTTTCCCGCAATCAGTTCATCCCGACATTTATTTTGAACGAAATGTTCATAAAGTGCGCGACTATTTTTGAGATAATTCTATCCCTAGTTTCAATTATTGCATTCAGTTTAGACGTCTATATCAGCTTTTCATTCACTTATTTTCACACCATAGCCACTAGCATCGATGTGAACTTATTTACAGGTCTAAAACCCAATTTGTTATGAGCTCATTGTTGGAATGGAAATACTCTCAAATCAACGCAAAACATTGTCCGCGTGAAACGATGTTAAAAAATGCGTTGGGTTATCAGACCTACATACATGTGCACGTAGAATAGCATCATTGATGCATATTCTTATTTTATTTCTTTCCCCCAGTCACTTTTCCTGCCTGTCCTGTAAGTACATGTGTGCCGGCGTACCCGCTCTGATGAGTACTCTGCTGGCCAACATCAATGCCTTCTACGCACATACGGCCGCCACCACTGCTGTCTCGGCCAGTGATCGGTTTGCAGCTTCCAATTTTGGGGTAAGGAATGAGAATTTCTTATTTATATCAACAAGACCAGTTGTGGTATAGATATTCTATGAGATTGCCGGAGCTTATTCCTATCTTGAACTGGCGTTTACAGAGAGAGAGAGAGAGAAGCTTATTCAATATCTTAACAGGAATGCAGTCTGTTGTTGAGATTATTGTAATTATCGGACCGTTTTATTAAATTGCTTTAATGACGTGTTTCAGGATATTTCGATAAATTTATTGTCTGCTTGAAGTTATATTGCATGTTCAAGAGCCTCTTATTTTCCGAGTTAATAGGAATAGTGAAAAAACATATTCCACATTGTCATTCTAGTTCAAAATGACTGCTGTAACTTCCGAACCATTCAACAGCTCTGCCATACTCTGGAAAAAACAATATTTAAAAATTTGGCCAGAAAACTCGTCCTTCAAATATCGATCGATTTAAATGACCCTCATCTTGGAAAAAAAAACTATCACACCTGGAACCTCGCGAAGTCCCAGGTTTGAGAGTTTTTTTGTCAAGATGAGGGTCATTTAAATCGATCGATATT
>NC_088361.1:126883357-126925857 GCF_034508935.2 Berghia stephanieae
TATATATATATATATATATATATATTCATTCATTCAACATATTCATATTCACCATTCCATCATTTCCAAATTGTTTATTTTTTTAATACAATTTTCAAGGGTGACCTTTGTCTACAACTAGGATTCCCTATTTCATAACTATTCCCTCATTTTGTCTAATTCGAGGACCCTGGCTTCTTTTGATTTTATTTCCCCCCGTATCTTAAAGTAATGAGATCGGTACATTAGATACAATAAGGATTCGGATTTATTAAAATACACGAGCCTTTCTAGATAAAACCTAACAGAAATCATCGTTGAAAGATTGACATTTTGGCTACAAAACTAATTTCCAGCATAATCTGACAAAACACTTTTTTTTCATTTTCGCAAGAAAAAAATATGTTTTTTTAAAAATATCAATAAAATTGTTTAACGCCGTACTCTGGAAAAAACGTGTATTCGTAAATTTGCCCAGATAACACGTCCTTCAACAATCGATCGATTTTAATGACAGTCATCTTGGGAAAAAAAATCTCAAACCTGGTACCTCGAGATCGATAAATTGAAGGACGAGTTTTCTGGCCAAATTTTTAAATACGTGTCATTCCAGAGAACGGCAGTTAACATGGTTATAGGCTCAAATGTGGTGTTTTTGACAAGATTACTGGCTGGTCAAAATGAAAAAAAGAAATGTGCTGTATCAGAGCACAGCACAATATTATGTGTAACCAGCGTTTTCCTGTGCATATGGATGGTGATTATGCATTGAATGTAATTATTAAATAATTGAATCATTTCTGTCAGTTTTTTGGCTGGGAAGAAGTGGTAAGTTTGCTGAAACGGCGTAGATCAAGGGGGTACAGATTAGAATGAAAATCAACCCACAGCAGCCTTTTAATTTTGATGCATATTATTGTCAGAAATTTACCTTTTTATTTTTTGTTTGTTTTGTATTTGTGCTGTGTCTGGTGAATAGGGAACGAGATTAGCGGAAGAGTAGCGTCCCTTGGTTGGACGTCACCCATAGTCTGTGACGTCACCGGCGGGAAAGTTATTAGAGAGAGAACGTCATGTTGGTTGTGCGCATGCGTCTCTCGTCCTCGCGGACTAACTTTTCCGCCAGTGACGTCACAGACTATGGGTGACGTCCAACCAAGGGACGCTACTCTTCCGCTAATCTCATTCCCTATAGATCCAATTCCGTGACAGAGGTGTAAATCCTTTTTTCCCCTTTCAGTTTAGACCGATGTGTACACAAATGCACATAAGTGCACGTCGGTTTATACCAATCATACCTAACTATTTTAAAACTTGATCTATTCTCATGATAATTTTACTATAGAATATTTGGATATAAATTGTGTTCCAATTCGTGGACTCTAGACATAGGCATTGATTTCAATGTAAAACAAGTCTTAATTTTTTATTGATGTAAGGATGAAATGCCCAACCAATGACTCACATATTCTTTGCTCATAAAGTAATTAAATCTCCATTAGTTAGATTAGATTATAATGAACACATTATTAGTTTGAATAAATTTGATACCTTTAAAGTCTACTAAATGATTATATATATATATATATATATATATATATATATATATATATATATATATATATATATGTATATATATATATATATATATATGTATATATATATATATATATGTATATTATATATATATATATATATATATATATATATATATATATATATATATATATATATATATATATATATTCAGTTTCAACAAATTTTCTGTCAATTTCTTTCTTTACATAATGTCTCAGCTTTTTAAAATGTTTGTAGGTATGTCCTTAATTTAAATCAATTTGTAAAAGATTTTCCTCAGTTCAATCCTTTTACCATCTTTGTCCAAAATGTTTTATAATTCATTGCTCAAAAGAGTTCATTTGTTTGATGTCGATTGTCTAAACATTCGTTTGCTCTTCCAACGAATACCTTTTTGTTTTATTACCATGCCACTGACAACGTTGGGTGATGGTTCTATCCTTTTGTCTTGCAAACAGCTTTTGCCTCTTCCAAGCAACGCGCAAGCCAAGATCGAGGATATGTCTCGCATCTTGCTCAATCACGTGAGCAGCATGCCCATGAATACGCCCATGAACAAAGTCAAAAGCATCCAGGCGACTTTCTTGGTACTTTAAACGTCTCGATGTTGTCTGCCTGATCTGTGTATTGATAATAATATTATATCAAATGTAATATTCATTGGTTGGTGTTTAACGTTGTGTGGTTAATCCGTCTTAAGTCTCAGTGTGATTTCTTTTCATGACATTATAAATAGTTTGCCTCCTCTTGTCTCAAGCGTATGTATTTATGTAAACAGACTAGATGTAAATTTACCGATGCCCCCACCCCCTTTTTGGTAAAATATTTTTAACTCTCTCCTTACCAGCCATTTTCAGGATTTTCCCCAAAACTTCCCACCAAACTAACACACAAAAAAAATGTTTATCGCTCAAACACAATAGCAGTAAGTTCTTGTCTACATAATGCTCTACAACACACTGTACATTTTCTTTAAATGTTATGATGTACAAAAGAAATTTGAAAAAGAAAAATATTGGTTGTATAGTAACGAATGTGACGATTTTCCTGTAGTTGGTAAGGAGAGAGTTAAAGGACCACATTTAAACAAACTATTGTTTCAGCACCAGCATGCCCTTTGACTCAAAATCGTGCTCCATCATAACACTGGAACTTTGCTGGGTCTTAAAATTTTGTGATTCGTAAAAATTATTTTTAATGTGCTTTAACCACTGATAAATACAAATCCCATGTAGAAACGTTTATTGAAATGTCATTTCGGACAGGAAATTCTTTAATTTTATGTCCAATTATTCAAATATGCAAGAAATGCTTCACTGCAAAATATGCCTCTCAGCTAAAAGCATGTGGGCAACGAAAAACTTATATCGATATTTTCTTTCGTTTCACAATTATATTTATACGTGTGACACTCTCACTTTTAAATTTCTTCTTAAATGGGTTTCCTCTTGTTTGTAATAATAACATTAAAGGGAAAAATATTCCATTAATTGTTTTTTTTTTTTTATATATTGATAACTCTGTGTTAAATACACTTAACCCCATAACGGCGAGACGGGTTTTCTCTGAATCGAAGACACTCATATTATTTATCTGGTTACCCCCCTTTAGACTAAACCGTTATAACTTTTAACATGTGTAATGATGGTTCTTCGGGTAACAATGGTAAGACATGATAATAGGCACGAGTTAATTCAAACTTTGTCTTTAAGGGGTTAAAATTTTAACTGCAGATCATCACATCATGACTTTGCGTCTTTGTCTGTAGAATAGTTTTCGGTCCTTAATAGGCTTCAACAGTCGTGATGTCACTTCCCTCGTAATGAAGCATAGTAACTTAGTAACTGGTTCTAAACTATCAGAACAATTGCGGACGCCTTTATGAAATACTTCTCCGACGAGCATAAAAGTGTATCCAGAGGAGAAAAATATTATAAATCTGATCATGTTTTGACTTTTATACATTCTGATCACATGACATGTGAAAAGTTCTAGCCAACATGAAGAATAAGAAGTAGCGATTTTCTTTGTTTAGAACCAAGAGGCTCGTTGCTGGGCTGACGTGACATTAGACTAGTGAATCCTATTGATTGATGCTTTACTCCCCAAGATTTTGTGAGCGTTTTATTCTTTTAACCTGATTTTCATTTTCAGATGTTCTCGTATTTATAATCTTTCCATTGATGAATGTTATATTTGTGAAGTATCCACAATTATTTTTGAAATTATGATGGTAAATATATTAAACAGATATTAAAATTTTCCATCTGTTCATTAGAGATACATAATGTATTAAAATTGTGACTTACACAGCTCCAAAAAAGGTTGTTCTTCCCTGGGTCCAATATGAATAATCTAATATGATCTAAATACTTAAATTACAGGAAATTCAAAAATTTGATCATATCATTATAAGGTACCGACCACTCGTAATACATTTTAAAAAATCAACGAATTACTCCTTGATGAGAACAAAATTATTGTAGATTAACCAAGCAAAAATTTTAAAAATTTGGTTTTATGTACAAAACAAAAACAAATTTAGAATTAAAATTCGCTCGAATAATTTAATTAGAGATTGCAACACTTTTATAGGAATGGTGTATAGACCCATCTGTGTATTTATATGCTTTTCTTTCTTCTTTTTTTCTCTAAAATCGCATTGTTTTGGCAATTACATTGGATTTTTCTTGAAGTTAAAGGTCACCTATTTAAAAGAAAAAAAAACCACATTCACAATGTTATTTTGCAATAAAGTAAATTTTGTGAGCTCAAAGTAGTATTTTACGCGCATACTTTTTTTTTCCTGCCATAGGGCTCAGGCAGAGAGGATCGTGTGTCAGCATGCCCTCAAGTCAGCAACCACAAAAGATTGGTTGTAAAATTGAGTTACATTTTATAACATCCACACTGGTTTTCACGGCAATAAATATTGTAACACCAGAATAAATCCTTGATGATGCCCCATCCGTTATCTGTCGAGTATTTTAATATTCATACATAGTTATCTTTTCATTCCAATATATATATATAATTTATGTGAAGGCTTTACTTAAAATCTAATGGATGCAAAATTAATTTCGCAGTCACCACTCACTTAAGTTAAACATTCTCTTGCTATTGGTGTCGAATGGCCCATAACGGATGAAGACTGTTGTGATTTTTCAAGTGGGTTTGTAAAGTTGATATATATATATATATATATATATATATATATATATATATATATATATATATATATATATATATATATATATATATATATATATACACACACACACACACACACACATATATATATATATATATATATATATATATATATATATATATATATATATATATATATATATATATACACACCCCTCCCCCTCTTACAACACCCATTTCCTATTTGTTGGCCCTTTTTAAAATATCCCCCACCACAAAATTTATGTGAATTGCATGCATTTATTTGTAGGCCAGAAAGAATAATTCTAGGATTAATACACATACTTTAATGTTACGTGGACTGTTTGTCACTGTTGTTTGATAAGTACAATAAATCAATGTAAAGAGTAGTTGTGGATGTTGCTGTTGCTGTTGTTGTTGTTGTTGTGTTTGTTGTTGCTGTTATTGTTGTAGCAACAGTAATCGCAATAACAATAGTAGTGGTGCTTGTATTAGTAGTAGTAGTAGAAGTAGTAGTAGTAGTAGTAGTAGTAGTAGTAATAGTAATAGTAGTAGTAGTAGTAGTAGTAGTAGTAGTAGTAGTAGTAGTAGTAGTTGGATAAGAAGTTAATGTTGCTATATTTTTGTTTGTTTGTTTTTTTCTATATGATACGGGTTTTTTTATGACACTGTTTCTTACATTTAGTAAACAGTAGACATTACAACTACCATTACCAATTTGTCCTCAGAACGTTAAAACAAAATCGTTGTATATTAGCCCAATTATATATACTAGCTCTGGAATGAGAACTTCAAGATACTTTATTGAATTAAAGATCTATATTTAGTTCTTTGGTTAGAACCAAAGATTGGTAATATTACAATTTTTTTGTAGTAGCAGGAGGTCTGCTTTACCCAAATATAACCCATTCAATATCGTATGCCATCATACTAGGTAATTGGTAAATGTGTTTGTCTTTAACATGAACCTTATCCTGAAATGATGTTAGCAGAACCATGCACTCATGACAGACTAAACACGTGAGATGAAAAGTGAATACTTACCACACGAATACATGTGTTACTTAGACAAAAAAAAAGGCGTGCTTTAAGTATAACAAAGGTGTAAATATCATTTTGGTTTATTTCATCAGGACATGTCAAAAGAAGCAGAGAAGAATCTGAGTCCGAGACAATGTGCAGTTCTGGATATGGCCTTGGATACCATCAAACAATACTTCCACGCTGGTGGTCAGGGCTTGAAGAAGACGTTCTTGGACAAGAGCCCAGAATTGCAGTCGTTGCGTTATGCCCTCAGTCTCTACACCCAAACAACAGACACACTCATCAAGACATTTGTCAACACACAGACCCAACAAGGTCAATATAGTATACAATTATAACTTTAATCTATATCTATCAGTATCATAACATTCAATTCATTGCGGCTCAATCCTTAGGAAGCGCTCACAACAAAACAAGTAGTTGTTTCAATAATTCTAACTTAATGGAGTAGCATTTTGACATAACTTATTTATTCAAATAAGTGGAAGTGATTTCTTTGTTACATTTTCATTGATACCATCGAATAGGGAACAAACGTGTCTAAAAACTGGTTCCTATTTCATTGGAAGTGTAAAATCATTCTTCCGGTGGACTGCATACACACATTGTATAATCGATGTTCTGGTTTCAGATTGATGGTATCTTATTTTCTGTACTAAATATATGCTGGTCGTCAATAAAGATCATCCACCATCGTTCTTTTACTTTCCGTAATTCTAAAAATCTACCAATACACACTGCTACTGAAATAGATATGCCACTTTTATGTAACTTATTCATTAGTAGTACTCCGAAGAACTGGTTACATAACACTGCCGAGGAATAGGAACCACAAGAGTGGGAGGTTTGGTTTGATGTCACGACTTTTCTTTCCAATTGTCAATATAAAAAAGCATTTGTAAATCATGTATACTGTGTCCATTTCCAACAGAAAAACCAGGATCCGAAGATCCGGTGGGCGAGGTCTCCATCCAGGTTGATTTCAACACTCATCCTGGCACAGGCGACCACAAAGTCAACGTCAGAGGTAGGTGGACACATTTCTATAAGGCCAGCCAGTATGGACTTATCAACTTCAACGTTTTTCTTATTTCTGTTGTCAACATTAATCATTTACTCTCTTTATATAAAAAATGACCCAAAAAAATATATGAGAAGTAGATAGATGGTTTAATTTTTATTGATTTTTAAATTCTTTTTTTTTTTTTTTTTTTGGGGGGGGGGGGGGGGCGGGGGGTTGTTAGTTTATTTTTATTTTTTTAATTCCCGTTCGAGGATTTTGTTGTTGTTTGATTTTTTTGTGCTGTTATATAATCTTTTCATACACATTGGGCCCAGTTCAAATTCATATAATATAACATTTTTTAAAATGACATATATAACATATCACGGCAATTTGGTATTGTGTGGAACTGAAGCAGAGTAGGAAAGTATAGATTCATGTCCAAATAATAAGAATTCGATCGAAATTAAAGTGTTTAGATGTTTAAGAAAGAAACCTACTCTCTTCAATAAAAGGAGTAGCTATATTATTTAAACTTAAATTCTATAAATTAAGCCTTAAGTGAAGTATCAGGTTCAAACAGACATAATACCTTTTTGAAACGATAGGTCACATTATGATTTTTTTTTTTGATGATTTGATCTTTTTCTTGCATTCTGGAGCTATTGGAATTTTTAAAAACAAATATTATGCTAAATTGTGTCCAAAATATAAAGTTTTTTTTTTTTTTAGATTTGAGCTTCTATACAGCAAAATATCAAGGCGCTTTACAAGTGATCCCTAGCCAACGGCAGCATTTAACATGTAGGACGAGATATGACGGGTGTTTGGCGATATTGCATTTTTCTTCGGACAGAAACAACGCTGTTCACGGCCAGGTACTCATTTTACACCGGAGTACGGTGAGAGAATGAGAGTAAAAATAATTTTTCTAAGGACTTGACTATGCTCGAGTCTCGCTCAGAGCGCGACTCGAACTCAGAACCTTCCGATCCAAAGGCGACTGTTATACCTCTAGCCACGCATATTTTATTATCATGTTTTCCCGAGGCAATTCAGAAAATGTGCAAATGCGTTATCTGTTTAAAATCCTCAGTTGTGGCTTGTAATGATCTGAAATGGAGAACGACTGGGATGTTCAGGCCGTTTGTAGAAGTTCATCTGATTGGTCCACATCTCAACGACAAAAGGCGGAAGCACTCGTCCAAGTCCAAATCTAACAACTGGAGCCCGAAATATAACGAAACGTTTCAGTTGTAAGTAAAGTCTAGATTGAAGCAGATAGAAGTTAAATGAAATAGATGTGTAGATTTATATTCGCTAATTTCCACAAATTCACCGTACTCAATGAATGCATATCTGTAATACTACTACTACTACTACTACTACTACTACTACTACTACTACTACTACTACTACTACTACTATTACTACTACTACTACTACTACTACGACTACTACTACTACTACTACTACTACTACTACTACTACTACTACTACTACTACTACTAATAATAATAATAATAATAATAATAATAATAATAATAATAATAATACTAGTTACTTGTTGAGCGCTTTCCGTGAATCTAACATTTCAAAGCGCTTTACAGATAAATAATTAAGTTACGAACACATGTAGTCAAGCTAAACATGGAAACGAAGACCATTGTGCTAAAATAATAGTATCCAAACATCTTCTTTTTTTTTTTTACTCAGTCCATTACGGTATTCATAATTAATTGTCTTTAATTTCACTCCAAGCTTGCATCCGCGTTTTAGTTTTCTCTAATCATTGTTGCTTTTGCTGTCGTAATTGTTATTATCCTGTGAATGCGATTTCGTCCACATTTCAAAATACTATACCTTTCTCCAATCCATTCATTTCCAGCAACCTTGGTAATGAAGATGACCCCTACTCCTACGAGCTCCAATTCTGCGTCAAAGATTATTGCTTTGCCAGGGAAGACCGTCTCATAGGCATTGCTCTTATGCAGCTCCGGGACATTATCGAGCAGGGAAGCTGTGCCTGCTGGGTGGCTTTGGGCAAACGGGTGCATCTCGACGATACTGGCTTTACAGTCTTACGCATTTTGTCTCAACGGACCAACGACGAAGTGGCCAAAGAATTTGTCAAGTTGAAATCGGAGTGTCGACACTTAGAGGATGTCCAGTCCTGATAGAATCCGTTATTATGTTATGTTTTATTTTGCTTACATTTGAATCAGTTGTTTATTCAATATCCTAGGAGAACGGTCTAAGAGGTTGCTGGTGAGTGTCAGGAGAAAGAGATGTTTGAATAATCACAAGAATTATGATATCTGATGATTATGGAAGAAACTAGTAGAAATTAATTTGGTCATCCAAATGCTCCAGATATTTAGATTAATTCTTTCTATTAAAACTAGAAAATAATGGTTGCTATAGCCCTTCAAAAGATTACTGGAAACAATATAAATTGTGATACAATTAAATGAATGTATAAAAAGAATACAAAAAAAAAAAAAAACACCCCGAAAGTATTAGCATGCCCACATCTGACATGAGACTCACCATCTACTGTTAAGTTTTAGTTGCCAAAAAATTACAACGGCATTCACAAAACTCTAAATAGGCGAAATTCCAACGAGTGATATCTTTCATAGATCGTGTGTAATTTGTGTAAGTATGCAGTAAGCTTTGTACGGGATCAGATACGTCAACAGCCCCGTATGTTTTTATAATATGTTAATTCCTCCCGCTTTCGATATGAATGTGGAAGACGAATAATATATTGTGATGTTCGAAACTTTTGTATATAAAAATGAATAAATATATAAATAATACATACTACTGTGATGGTGATGGGATCAAACATTATACTGCAAAGGTTTGTTTTGTTATATTGATTCATGGCCCAATCCCTATGGGATACTAATTATTTTGTCGTGTTCCATAAAGTACTTTTTTTGTTTTTGTGATTTTTGTTGTTGTTTTATAAAGTTGTTTTTGTTGACTGTGTTTATAGACTGGACAGAAAGGAGGAGGAGAATGCCATACTATTTATAGGCAATGAAAATGGTTTATAGTATGGACATAATAATTACAGATTGACAAATCAGACTCAATTGTAAAAATCAATGCGCATAAAAAACGAATTTGAAAGTGAGCGAGAGGAGGAGGGAGATTGAGACTGATAAAGAGAGAAGGAGAGAGAGAGAGAGAGAGAGAGTGTGTGTGTGTGAGTGTGTGTGGGACTGTAGTGTGTCTTAGTGTTTGTATGAAAGGAAGATAAGAATGACAATAAGAGAGACAAATAGAGAGAGAGAGAGAGATAGAGAGAGAGAGAGAGAGAGAGAGGTATAAGACTTGTGATAAACTTATAATGTACTGCTGTAACATTTATATATTAACATTCAATTACATTTTTAATCTTATTTCTAGGACTAGTCTTTTAACTCCATACCTTAAAAGCCTTAACTATAATATTATATAATTCACTGTATATTTAAAAGCGGTTTTGTTGTTTTTTCTAACGCAGTAAATGTTTGAAATGTTAACCCTTTGCAGACGAGATTCGATTTTTACTTAAGCTTAATTCAATATCTAACCATTTTAATCAAGAGAGCAGCAAAACTGAAACAACTATTTTGTCTTTCTTGTAACGGTTAGGTCTTCAGTTAGCCAAATGGATAATCGAATTTATGAAATTCATCTCCGTTGTTAAAGGGTTAAAAATTGTGTATAAATATCTCTTTATATAAATATGTTTGTATTATCTTTTTACTGGTAACCGTTTAAGTTGTTCGATTATTTCTAAAATGTGGGTAGAGATGATTTTCTTCTGTTAGCTTTAATTTCCCGAATCTCTTATTTTTAGAGCTGCTTCTGACATTTGACTCTTGTTGAGTAATCTGTTCAGTAAATGTGTTTTATATCAATGGTAAATGTTGGGGGAGAGAAGATAAAATAAAAGTAGTTTTGAAATGGCCCGTTTAATTCTATGAATGGCCCTCATAACAATATGACTTTGAAAAAATACGATATGATTAATGTACGAAGTCGTTAATATCAAAATAATCAATGTTTAATTGTTTATGTGCGTAGGGAATAGACCTTTATTGCGTAGGGCTACATACAATTGTTTATTTTAAATTGTAGGATTTGCAGGTAGATTGCCTTTGGTCAGAACCCACGTGCATATTTAGCAGGTCCAATAACCGAATTAATTATGTTGTTGTAACGGCCAATATTTTGCATTGGATTGAGAGTAAATCCATGACAACAATGGGCCCACAGTCATTTGAGTTATCAGACGTTCAAATAGGTGCACGTCGGGCCAAACAGATTAGAATTGTCCTGTTTTTTCACTGACATAACTCCTTTGTTACAATGTTTGCCAGAAAAGTTTGACTTTATTTTATATCGATACTTCAAGGTGTCCCCAAATTTGACGAGTTTGGGTTTGAGAGCCATCTTTATCATTAATATCTGTAGACAAACTTTCAATTGGCGGGAAAGAGGAAAAAGGGACGTTCAAAGACAAGATGGTTTGATAAGGTAAAGGACGATATGAAGGAACTGGGCCGGGAGGAAGATGATGCTCTGAACCGAGATGCATGGAGATGTGGCATTCATTATGGCAACCCTGCAAAATGCGGGATAAAGAAGAAGAAGAAGAAGAAGTCAAACTTTTCTGGCCAAAATGAGAAAAGGGCATTTTTTTTCCGAGTTTGGCATCTAAGGACCCTTTCCCAGTTATTATTATAATACGATAAATAGGCCTTTGAAGTATTTGTTAGACGACATACTAGTAGATACTAGTCATAACAAAATGGCCGTGGCACTAAGACCTTTTCTATGAATTTGTTTTCCCTTTTGCCCACAAATCCACTGCTATTCCTGAATAATTGTATGTCTACCTCATTGTCTTTATCTAAATATGTAATAAATAGCCTTATTAGTTAATTTATCGGTTTATTGCTTTTGGGTATCTTTTTTCTTTCTTTTTTTTTTTCCTTGTGATTTTTATTTGGGGAGTTTAATTGAAAATAGTATTCGCTTTTCTCAAATTTTATTCCATGCATGCGACAGGTTTCGACATTGCCCATCCGACTAAGTTTATACTCTAAGTTATGTCTCCCTTTAAGTCTGAAGTGTCATTTTCAGTATCATCTTTACAAAACATTCCATGACAATAACTCATCAACTTCTTTGGATGAAAGGTAGAAACCCTTTATTTTCTAAATCAGAATTCCCCAGAAAAAGAAAAGTTTGTTTCATAAAGTCGAATGAAGTCAAACAAAACAGCAAATAGATGAAGAAGATATAAAAACAAATTATTAGTTATAGATTCCAATTGTTAACCGTTAGTGCATGGTTCGAAAATGATTTTGTTTTCCAGTGCAATATGCTGTCTTTCTACACTCCTCGTGTTCATTGCATTTCAAGTTTCGACTTCTTTTTTTTCATAATCCTGTTTTTCATTTCTATCGTCAGTTACAATTTTGTGTAAATCATCACAAACTTAGTGGAATTTATCAACTGTTTATAATGCATAACTTTTGTTGTTGTTGTTGTTGTTGTTGTTGTTGTTGTTGTTGTTGTTGTTAAAAAGTACTCGATTTCATTTATTAAAGTGGAAGAGGTAAATAATGAGTATATGGATGAGAATGAGTGAATATAAATAACTTCTAAAAACGTACTGCTTGAAGGTTTTATCATTTATAAATACAATGTAAATTGTTTGATAATAAGCAGCAATTTAGCGTATCAATTGTTTTTCTCCAAAAATTAGGACTGATGCACTCTCCTTACCGACCATTTTCATGACTTTTACAGAAATGCTATACCTAACCAACTCAGAACTTGACTTTTTACTCTCAAACTCATGAGAAATAAGTACCTACTAGATAAGCACATTATTTTTGTGTAGATTAACACGCTTTATAAAACAAAGAATTTTCTTACATGTTTTTTGATGTGCAAAACAAAACTGATTAAGAAAAATGTTCATTGTATCGTAACAAATGTGACGATTTTCATGTATTTGGTAAGGAGAGGGTTAACGGCCGTTGTTTTGAATAGTCTTGAGATGCAATTATGGAACAGTTTTTCTTTTCTCTCTAACCAATGGTTGAAAGATCTAAAGACCACTTCTAATCTAAGTGCAAATCTCCTGCTTAGACCTCCCATCCCTCTCCGAAATAGATTTATATAGAATACAGTATTTATTTTAGAATTAATTGCTCCAACTCACAACCAATAGTTCTTTAGCCATGGAAAAAGCCCTGTATGCCTTTATAAAATTGAGGTGAGAAAAGATTATATAAATTATGTGTGTGTGTGTGTATGTGTGTGTGTGTGTGTTTACCATCTTTGTTTCTTCGAAGAGAGGGCAATGTGTTCTTATCTTTCACTGAAATCCAACACACAACTTACCAGACTGAGAATGTTAAGCTCGTGTTCGGATAATAATTCATGGTTGTAACCATTAATGTTCATTTCTCACTGGTTGTGTCACTTTCTGGTGATAATATTTACGTGGCTATAATTTACCACTTATCCTGTTTTGCCTTATATAACTTTATACCTGTGTAATCGAAGGCTGCGACTATTTAAAATCTCATCGTCTTGGGCTTTACCCTTTTATCACAAATTCCAAGTTACATATTATGCCTGGATTCTTTTTCTGTCTCCTTGATTTTATAAAACAGAATTTTCCTGATCTGAGTATTGGTCTTCCCTACTTTTTGATGGCCTGAAACCTCGACAACCTAAATTGAGATAAAATGACACATAACACAGCTCACGTCTTTACAGTGCTCGCTGGATTCCAGCACATTCGCCAAACTCCAGCACGTTCGCCGAACTCCAGCACGCTCTGTAATACGACTCGCTGGAGCTGGGTGACCGAATGTGTTAGTTTCCTTCCATGAACATCGGATTTCGACACGCTCGGATTCCAGCACGCTTTTTGGCT
Organism: Berghia stephanieae; assembly: GCF_034508935.2. Lineage (NCBI taxonomy): Eukaryota > Metazoa > Mollusca > Gastropoda > Nudibranchia > Aeolidiidae > Berghia > Berghia stephanieae. The sequence goes on from NC_088361.1 coordinate 126,897,091, forward strand.
TCTCTTGAGATCGTGCTAGAATCAGCGAGTACTGTATCTTCTTATTTTACCTCAATCTTAATCGTCTGTTTGGCATACAACAGCGCAATGCTTTCTTATCACTTTCTGCTAGGTTCCAATGCAAATTTTAGGATATGTTTTCATTCGTTTAAAAAAAGACTTGATAGCAGTGGTGCAGGTGTGACGCGGGGCGGCGAGGCGGTGTGTATGTGCATGTGAACGTTGTCTGTATGTTGTCCATCTGACTTCCGGCTAATTGAGCAAAAACGAGTCAATCCAATCCTTTTGGCTTTCATCAAAAACAAATGATATTACTTAACTGAGAGATTAGTTCTACATAACTGTCAAAATAGTCCAATTTGTAGAATGGATATTATTTTGTCTTGGAACCCACACGAGTAAATCTCCCCATTTTAATACATGTATATAAAAAAGAGAAAGATTCGGAGAGAGAGAGAGAGAGAGAGAGAGAGAGAGAGAGAGAGAGAGAGAGAGAGAGAGAGAGAGAGGGGGGATGCAAAAAAATAAAAGAAAGTATTGCACTGAATGTTACCTTACTCCCAACTCTCTCTCTCTCTCTCTCTCTCTCTCTCTCTCTCTCTCTCTCTCTCTCTCTCTCTTTCTCACTCTTAAAAAAAACCAATATTTTCTACATACTATGGGTATTTATATTTATTAAAATCATTGCCAACAAATGTCCTCAAATATGTTGCGTCATTTCAAAACAATGATCTGATGATCAGACCACTGCTTTTGGTCAAGTTATAATTTCAATATTATTTCCCAGTTAAAAGAAATAAAGCCTAGAAACTAAAAAAACATTTCTGGATGGGGATCCTGACCTCCCATAGTGGGCAGGGAGGCACATACTGCGTCTTCTATCCCCCTATATCTGTTTTCCAACTTGCTTTCTGTCTTTGTCTTGAAATGAGATTACTTGGTTTTGTCATGGCCCTGGCTGGATATCCTGGCTGGGAGGGGAACAGTCAAATGTATAGTCAGTTTTGGGAGAGATCTTTTTTTCCCTTGTAAATCATCTCTTTGTTATGCAATGTACAGTGCACTCTGGATACGTCGACGTTGCCTAAGTCGATTTTTACCCAAGTCGATTTTTTTTCTTGGTCCCTCCCCCTTCTTCCTATATAACATTAGTAAAAAAAAAAAAAACTCCACATAAGTCAATGTCGCTTAAGTCGATGTTCTTATCACTCATGACTACAAAAAAAATCACAAATGAACAAGTATTTCCATTGGTTAAAAAAGCTACCAGTAAGAATTTTAAGTGGTTAAGAATATTCGTGAACGATTGGCGCACATCGATGTGATGTAGGTGCTTTACCTGACGTCCGTGTCACAATGTACATGAGCAGTATTGAATAACTTTAATTTCTCCATCTCAAATTTTACATTGTCGCAACTTCAAGTTCAAGATTTTTTTGGTTCTAATCCTATGTAATGACCCTCTTAATTAGTATCAATTTTATGAAGAGGAATTCAAGTCAAGTCTACAACTACAATGGCAAACCTATCGCGGAAAAGGAAGATTCGATGCATTTGGAAAGTTTGGCATGCGACAGAAAATCATCGCATAGGAAATTGGCATACCAGCTATTTCTGTCTCGACGATTTACCAGAAGCATGACCTTGAGGCTCCTACCCTTCCGCTTTTCGCGGAATAATTTCACTTAATTGGTATACATTCCACATTCAAGGCATACTCATCGAGGAAATTTTTTTAAAAAAATCTCTAGCGAAAAAAAAGTGAGCTATGGCTTATTTCGTCATCTCCTATGGTCAATCAACACACATTTTGTGTGTCTGATTAGTCTCTTCAAAGTGTGTGCTGCTGATGTCGGATAATATTATATGTTTGGGAGGGGGTTGACCGAAGTATTATTATTATTATTGTGACTCCAATTCGTGAGGTCAATGACCTTGGTAATATTATTTGTTGGCTTCAATCGGTAATAATATTATTTGAGTACGGTCAGCTTCTTTCCCTATTTAATTTTAGCCCTGTGTCCGTGTGTGTGTACCGGCACGCGCGTTTGCTTGATTAGGTGTGTGTGTGTGGGGGGGGGGGGAGAGGGTCCTGACAAGGTTAAATCCATCCATTCAATGCTTTGCTCTCAGACGGCCAGGACCTGTGTGTTCTCTATTATTATTTGACCCCATTCTTAGTCTTTACACAATCTGTACATTTTTACACATTTTTTATTTTTAATCATTTGAGTACTTTTGGATGGTCTATTACTATTACATTTTCTGTTGCAAAGTATGTCATAGTAAATAACAGTAAGTTGATTCCGCTTTTTTATCTCAAATTCCGATTTTTATGTATTCTGATTCCTCTATGGGACTATTGGGGGTAGGAGCCTCTCATGACCACTACAGAGACCGCTCGATATGAAGGGACATACTTATTCTAGATTGGTTTGCTGTGTTCAAATGAGATTTTGCTCATTTGGTTACACTCCGGTTAAGTTGATTTTCGGATAAGTCGATTTTTTCTCGGTTCCCCTGGGCATCGTCTTATCCGGAGTCCACTGTATTACTTTTTTTTTCCTTTTACATATGCTTGATTTGTAAACAATTGAGTGTGTTCCTCTTGGCGGGGACCTTTGCTTGTGTCTGGATGAGACTTTTTAGGTGATCTCAAACTACGTACTTTGATAGTGTGCTCTTGGAATTACATCTATTTCCTATTTTAACCAATTCCCCTTTGTCTTACCTTTTCTTGGGTGGTTTAATTGTAATTCTAAAACTTTTTACTATTCCATTTTCTTCCTTTTTATTGGCGTTGATATGACCTTAATGTGTTGTAAGCGCCGTAAAACCCTTAAAATAAAAAAAAAAAAAAAATTAAAGTCCATTTCGACTCTATAAAACTTATAATGCAGACCTCCCTGACGACAAATTCGTAGAATTAGGAAATCTTGCCTTCAATTTCAGAATTGCATGAGCATCTCTAAGTCACTAAGACTTAAAAATTGATGCCAGACTACATATTTTAAAGGATTTTGAAGTGTTATTTATTGTAATCTTTGTGAGGATCAACTATAGCGACTACAATTTCATTCTCCCAAAAATTGCGATTTTTTTTCAAGCAGGGAGGTCTGATAGTGTTATGTATTTTAAAAAAAACAAAAAGGAAAATGACAAGATAACGGGAATGTCTCTCGTGAACTGTACGTTGAGTAAACTTATTCAATGACTTTTTGTCAACAGTTTCGTTTTAAAGTATTTCATTTTAAATTGATACGGGAATTATGTCAATCTTGAACCCGAGTCTGCTGAGAATATTATTGATTCTCATTGAAATACGACGTATTTTACGACTTTTTAACTTCAACACTTGTGATAAATGTACATCCACCACCCCCTTTCCCCTTTCAAGAGAAACAATACCTGAAACCTATTTATTGGAAAATGTCTCTGTGATTTAAAATAAATATTATTATTAATACTCTCGTCACTCATTTACACGGGGATCGAATTTCTTATCAATATTATCTAATTATTATTATTATTATTATTATTATTATTATTATTATTATTATTATTATTATTATTATCATTATTATTATTATTATTATTATTATTATTATTATTGAATTATGATGAATTTTAATGATAAAAATTACATTTTCAATTTAATTTACCAATGTTTTTGTCTTCCTTCCGTCGAGAGCTATGCATGACATGACTGTAAAGCATTTTGAGTGGGGTGGGATTATGATACAAAGTCCGCCGTACAATGAGAACGCAATAATTTTATTTTACTTTAACTTTTTATTATAGTGATAGATTCAGATAACCCCATGTTATAGTGATAGATTCGGATCCCACATTATAGTGATAGATTCAGATAACCCCATGTTATAGTGATAGATTCAGATAACCCCACATTATAGCGATAGATTCAGATAACCCCATGTTATAGTGATAGATTCAGATAACCCCACATTATAGTGATAGATTCAGATAACCCCACATTATAGTGATAGATTCAGACAACCCCACATTATAGTGATAGATTCAGATAACCCCACATTATAGTGATAGATTCAGATAACCCCTTGGTTGTTGCAAGTCTTTAAGTTAAAGCTAAGATTTATTTACACTTGGCTGGGAGGGAAACATTCGAATGTAATGTATAGTTATAGTTTAGGGAGATGATATGTTATTTTTTTAATTTCTAACATATGCTTTGTAAACATTTGAGTGTATTCCTCTTAGTGGGTACTTGTGCTAGTGTCTGGGTGAGACTTTTAGGTGATCTCAAACTAAGTACACTGACAGTGTGCTCTTGGAATCTACATCCGTTCCCTAGTTGAACCATTCCCCTTATGTCTTACTTTTTCCTCAAGTCCTTTAAAGTGTAGCTACATCTAAAATGTTTTTACTATAGAATTTTCTTTCTTTTTTCATTGGCGCTGATATGACCTAAATGTGTTGCAAGCGCCGAAAAACTCTTAAAAACACACAAAAACAAACTTCGTGAAGTCCCGGGTTTGAGAGTTTGTGCCCAGATGAGGGTCATTTAAAATCGATCTATATTTTAATAGTTTTCTGAACAAATTTTGAAATATAAGCTGTTTTTTGTTTTTTTTTTAAGAGTGCGGCAGTTCACTGTTAAAGGAACAAACTCGTCCTCTTCAATGAAGCTTTTCATGTCAACAACATAATTTATCAATTAAGAGCCTGAAAAGTCCGTTTACTTTAACCATCAGCTTCGACCGCTTTAAGACAATTGGTCATCTGTGAAGAAGGGAAAAAAAAGTTGCCCAAATTATTGTTTAAAATGTATTATCACTGCACGGCTGCATTGCTGTCTCAATTTTGATTTTATTTAGTAAGTCAATTTTTATTTTTATTTAGTAAGTCAATGTTGATTTTACTTAGTAAGTTTTCGTTCAAGTCGATGTGTATTTATTTGCAGGTCTGATAACCCAATTTGTTATGGGCTCATTGGTAAAGGAAATTCTTTCAAATCGACGCAAAATAGTCTACATTACAACAATGTTATATAATCGCATCCGGTTATCAGATCTGAAAATATGTGCAACTAGGCTTATACGAATATGTAACAATGAATCCAAAACAAATCTACAGTCTGCTGTCATTGCTTTGACACAATTTATGACGATTTTTATTTTAAAATTTTACTTTTTATTATTACCACTCAACCCGACTTGCACTTTTTTGCAGGTCTGATAGCCCAATTCCTTATGGGCTCATTACTGTAATGCAAAACAAAAAATGACGCAAAATATTGTTCATTACAACAATGTTAAACTAGGCCCATAAGTGCGTTCGGATGTCAGACCTGCGTATATGTACACGTCGTCTTAACCAGTTGTCAGTTAATAAGTTCTTTAATATTGATTCACTGATACAAAAATACTCGATATATTGAAAATAAAGTTTTAGTACTCTTGGAAGTAATAATATGACACCAGTCTGCTCTTTTCGGTCATATAACAGTGTCAATAATTTTAAAAAATAATAATAATAATAATAATAATAATAATAATAATAATAATAATAATAATAATAATAATAATAATAATAATAATAATAGTCAAATGAAATGGAGGCTTAAATTTGATTAAGACAAAATTGTGAATGTTTCGGGTTTCCCCTTTGTCAACAAAACAGTATGAATTACCACCAGACGAATGAGGGAATGACGTGGTAGGAAATATACTGCTTCTTAGTAAGAATAAGAAAACACAAATTAAAATAGAAAACAATAAATATTTATAAAACTTTTATAAGTATCTATTTATTTTATTATATTTTATCGCGTGCGTTAAAAGATGTGCAATTATTTTTATTTCTTAAAATTCCTGTCCCATCATCATTGTTTTGTTTATTCGCCATAACGACATTCTCTCATCTCTCTTTCGTCTATAGTGTTTCATTCATCATGGTTTATTGACAAAGGGGAAAACCGAAACGTCCATATTATCTGTCTTCGTGAATTAAGTTAGAGCTTCCACTCAATTTGAATATTGTTTTCTCTTCTAGCTTCGAGCAGTAACATTTGCATATTATTTGTCAAGTAAAAGCTAAAATGAAGAGGTGGTAAATAAAAAAAAATTCAAACAAAGAAATAGATTATGAGAAGATAATTTCTTTCAAACACTGAGAGAACTTTTTTTCAAGTTGACCAGAAAATGTTTACTTTATATACCAAAAAATAAGACTTCTTGGGCGCAAAGTGTACCAATCCAGTTTTACTTGAAGAAAGTTTTATCCTCTGCCCATCATTATTTTTTTGTTTTAATAAGTTAATTACTGTACTCTGGAAAAACTCGTATTTAAAAATTTGGCCAGAAAACTCGTCCTTCAAATATGGATCGATTTACATTTAAATCGATCGATATCTAGAATGCGATATAATTAATTGTTTAATTAAACTTTGTTTTTATACTCCGTTGAAGAAAATGAGAACTTCTTGCCTTTTGTTTTCTCGTGTTTTAAAAGTAATTCAATGAGATAATCCAATTTAGCTAGATAAAAACCTGTTGCTAAAAATGATCATTCAATCTTTACTAGGTACTTAATTTACAATAATACCATTATAACTGTTAGTTCGCCTATTCTAAAAACAAAATAAATACAGTATTTAATTATAAGTTGGTTAACATTCAATTTAGTAGTTACTTCAATTCAGTTTTGTATCTAAATTTAGATATTTATAGAGTGCATGAATATAAATATTCTGTGAACGGTAGAAATAATATGGTGATTTGTTCTCCTTTACATGCGATGAATGTATTAATGAATATGATAATACAATATATGCTTACTATGTACAATTTTTAAAATATATTTGAATGCCAATAAACTCCTAATGTACCTTTTATTTTTGCTTGCATTCGTTTTCAAATTTCTTCTCGCATCACCATTATCTCTCGCATCGCCATTATTGCCATTATCATTACCTGTAATGTATAATCTGGAGGCAGCAGCAGCTATTGACTCCCACTACCCACACCCCTTCTTATTATCCCGGTTTTCCATATAGTTCGCCAGACCTCACATCGAATTACCATCACCCATGAGTCTCAAACAGCACTGAGTCCAGCCTGCACCAGCGATCGGGGAGAATGCAACGGTCTAAACCTTCCCAACTACGTCAGCGGACGAAGCTCTGCACGTTTACGCGGTGGGGGGTCATCTGGGTCCCAATTACTCCTAAATGCCAGGAGTTTTGGTTCCCATTCCGGTTGCACGGGTCCGAGTCACGGGAAACTCCCATCCTCAAAGGAGATGCCACGTTCTCATATCCAAGTCACCTACATTCCTACCTACAAGGTGTTGCCCATTCTCACATTCCTACATGCAAGGAAGTGCCACATGTCCCCAATCCCCTCAGGCCGTGACCATTTGAGTGCTGCCCTTTGGGATACGTACTCTCTGTCCCCTCAGGAGCCGTATCACCAGCACGTACTGGTCCGCAAAGCCAGAGCTATCCACAGATTTGCCGAGCTTTTACGCTTGGTCATTACCACCATTAGCCCATTCACTGCCGCTGGAAAGAACATGTATTTAAACAGTTGGCCAGAAACTTGTCCTTCAAATAAGGATCGATTTAAATGACCCTCAAGGTACCAGGTTTGACAGTGTTTGCCAAGATAAGGTTCATATTGAAATTGATCATAATTTGAAGGACAAGTTTTCTGGCTAACAGCTTCTAATACCAATACAGTCATTAAGAGAGATCATATTACAAGGAAAAAAAAAATTATCTCACAGTCACAGAAAAAAACCACACTCCGTGTGACTGCTGCCCTCCTCGTGCCACGGTTTGGGGGGAAAATTTGCTCATTTCGGGTTAACTCACTCAACCCTAACACCGACTATCCCCGTAATTTACCTGAGTTACTTTTACCCCATGCCTATTTATTATTACATTTTTCTGAGACAAATTATATGCGTAGCTTCAAAGCTAATGTTTTTAGTTTTTGCATGTTAATGATAGTTGAATAAAACTATCTATGTACCTACATGCCCATTTTTAATACATTTTTTCCAATTTTGAAAAATAGCAAAAGTCTCTAGGATTGAGTGAGTTAAAAACAGTAAGTCACTGGAAAGGGACACCAACAAATTTTAAAAACAGTACGTCAATTTTAATACAAATAGATAACTGGACGCATGTTGGTTAAAACATTTATTAATGGAATACATATTAATATCAGAGACATAATGACAAAGAAAACTTGAACAAATGCAAATTGGCAATGGATCATAAATGAAAGTACATTTATAATTCTGAGCTCCTTTAATTATATTGTAAATATACTGAGCAAACATTAAAGCCACAATAATTTAAATCATGATTTGGAACGAAAAAGTTGTTTTGAGTCTTTATGAAACTTTACTTTATCGCATGGCAATCACAGGTTTTTAGTTTATTTTGTATTGTGGTTATGGTTAATCTTTTGCTCCTCATTACATTTTCATGCCATTTGTAAAAAAAAAATGAGTGCATCAAACTAGAACACGAATTTGTGAGACTTTGATTGATGGTTATATAATAACTTATTACTCCTTTGCTATATCTTTTCAATTTTTTAAATACATAGTCTTATAATTGGGCAACATTTGTGTGTTACATTTGGATTATTATTTGCCTGTAGGAAAAAAATTAACATTTGAACCAGGTGTGGCTTTAATAAAATTTTCTTTGCTCAGTATACATAACATAGCTTAGGCTAAGAATCATATAAATGGAAATTACCATTAATTAAGAATAAATAAAAAATGAGTTTGAGTGTTAATTTTGAACAGGTTTTATGGCGTTTGCAACAATTTTCAGTCACTTCAGTCCCAGGAAAAAAACAAAAACATGGTGAAACAGATCTGAGAAGAGTTTACATACACTTCCAATAGAAGCATCTGAATAAAGAAGAACCAAAGGGACTAAAACAAAACAGAAAACGGAAGAGTCTTGTTCCTTTGTGGGTTTTTACAGCACTTGCAATACTTTTAAGCCATTTCAGTAAAATGGAAGATGCTGAAACAGTAAAAAAAAAAAAGATTGATATCTAGCTATCGAGTGCCTATACTATTAAAAGAATATAAGGCGAAGGAGACGATTTTAACCTTACATGATATCAGATGTAGATCCAAGAGCAATGTATCCCTTTATCTAGTCTAAAACCAACAACATTGTTACTTGTGACTGGATCTCCGCCAATAGGGATACATTCAGATAAATACATAATATGCATTACAGTAACTATGGCCTTCTTAATGAATTAAAATTGGAACAAAATATGTTATATGCCGATTCATGTGAACACCAGAGAGTTCATCACGATCATTGACATACCAATATATATTGGACAGATGATTAACAACACAACCTCTCAAAAAAGATAAATCTATATCCTTTTTTTTTTTGTTTGTTTGTTGCTTTAGGTCTCTTCCAACACAATTGAGGTTATATGAGAGACCGCTGAAACAAAAAAACAAGCAATCCAACAAAAATAGTACAAATGTAAATCAAAATCATAACCTAAAGATATCATAAGCTAAATTATAAATAACCAAGAACAAACAGGCAGAAGATTTACTCCCCTGTCAAAAATACAATCACAAACCAAAGAAGCAGGATAGGCTAGTAAAGAGAAGAAGAAACGACATCACTATCGGATCGTACACCCATGCGAACATCATAGGTATATGATTCAAGGGTGATGCTCCCATCCAACCACCCGCAATCTATATCCTTCTCAGCCAAAGTGTCGAGGCAGGTAATCTAGTTAGTTTTCAAGAGGTTGATGGCGCTAATAACTAATAACACCACTTAGGTAATTAGAGCGCATATAAAAATAATGAAAATGGGTTCGTTCAAAAAATTTAGATTTACAATTAAAAGCAACCAGGAAAAAGAAAACACAAAGGGGACTGGACTGGATCAAATGGGGAACAGAAGTGGAATTCCAAGATCATACTATCAATGTACTCAGCTTGATATTATCTAAAAGTTTATCCAGACAACAAGCACTGGATTCCACTAAAAGGAATACACTCAAATACTTACAAATCATTACATTCAAACAAAAAATATAACGGAACATAACACAGAGATGATTTACAAAGAAAAAAGTATCCTCTCCCAAACCTTATGTTGTACTTTTGAGCGTATTACTCCCAACCCAAGGATTCTACCCAGGGCCAGGACATGATTTTTGTTTTTGTTTTACGGCACTTGCAACACATTTAGGTCGTATCAGTATCAGTGCCAGTAAAAAGGAAGAAAATTGGATAGGAAAAACATTCTAGATGTACAATAACAAGGAGAGGTAAAAGTAAGACAAAGGGGAATGATTCATATAGAGAACAGATGTAGCTTCCAAGAGCACACTATCAGTGAACTTAGTTTGAGATCATCTAAAAGTCTCACCCAGACACCAGTACAAGATCCCACTGAGAGGATTTTGTTTGTTTGTTGCTTTAGGCTTTAGGTCTCTTCCAACACAATTGAGGTTATATGAGAGACCGCTGAAACAAAAAAACAAGCAATCTAACAAAAATAGTACAAATGTAAATCAAAATCATAACCTAAAGATATAAGCTAAATTATAAATAACCAAGAACAAACAGGCAGAAGATTTACAGAAAAAAAATATCCCCTGTCAAAAATACAATCACAAACCAAAGAAGCAGGATAGCTAGTAAAGAGAAGAAGAAACGACATCACTATCGGATCGTACACCCATGCGAACATCATAGGTATATGATTCAAGGGTGATGCTCCCATCCAACCACCCGCCCACTGAGAGGAATACACTCAAATGTTTACAAATCATATGTTAAAAATAAAAAATAAAAGTACATAGAGATGATTTACAAGGAAAAAACATAATCTCCCAAAACTATAACTATACATTTGACTGTTTCCCTCCCAGCCAAGGACTCAGGGCAGGGTCGGGACAAAACTAAGTCATCTCAGTCCAAGACACGACAAAAAGCAATTGGAAAACAGATATCAGGGATATAGAAGACACTGCAAGTACCTCCCTGCCCACTATGGCGAGTCGGAGGGCCAGGACAAGGCCATGTAATCCCATTCTTAGAGAAAAGAAAAAAAAGCAACCAACCCTACCCCTACCCACTATGGGAGGTCAAGAGACCCCATGCAGAGACTTCAGGCAAAACCCAGTCAAAACAAAATGCTCTCAATCCAAAATAAGGACAGAAAGCTACAAGGGAAGGACAAAGGACATAGGGTGACAGTGATAGAGCAAACAGCAAAGGTATGGATCGATGAAACATCCACCAACCCAAGGAGGGTCCACATTCTCTGCCCTCAGGGGAATTCCATTACACCTTCCTCATCAGTCTACCTGTGTGTCTACCAAGACTAGGCATAAAAATCTCCCCAAAGGGATAAAGTCATGTATACACATACCACAACATAGATGGACAATTGATAAGAAAATTATTAGTCATCTTCCACATTCGCACACACCTATCTCCCTTTTGTCAAAATCTTCTAGTCATTGCTTAGGGGTATCCAAAAGAAAAGAAAAGAAAAATCTAGGACAGAGATAGAGATCTACATAGAAAGGGACAGAAGAGACAGCAAGAACATTAAGATTCTTTATCCAAATGAATTGCATGTAAATTCAAATGCTTCATTTTATTTTCAAAGCCTTCAAACAAAATCAAATTCAAGTTATGACATGTCAAGGTATTGTTTATCAACCATCAATGTAAAATATTTACAGTAAAATCAAAGTCAAATATGCACTTTTCACAAGGATAAAACTCCTGTAAGATCATTGTCACCGGAGAGATTAATTCATGGTATTAAGCTTTTACACTATTATTATCCAGGATCTGTGAAGCACAAGTCAGACCCTTTTAATTGGAATAACCATTGTAATAAATTAACTCCTGAGGAAACAACAAACCAGTGTCCAATAAGCTGAAAGTGCAATGAGTCTCTCATTCCAAATTTCAAAACATTCATTTTACAAAACTTAGATATATCTTAATCTCAACAAAACTATTTGGTTCTTTTTTTTATTTTTTTTTTAAAAGGAATTTTATGATACCATTGACCACAGTGGGAGACTAGTACAAGGGAAAAAACAAACAAACTAGGAAAGTAAGAGTAGATCTACTGGTCTGCAAGAAGTTGTCTTTTCAATGATGCGTACCTCACGTTTTAATGGCAACAAACAATTATGTGGAATCAAAAGAAATGTCATCCTGTTTTGATTTTTCAAAAGTTGACAGGCCTGTAAAAACAATTCCCTAATGTACATACTCGCAAACTATATTTATATAAATTTTTTCTTTCCACTGTCTCAGGACAAACCTATAATTGTCAAATAATGAGGTCATTTCAATTAAATATACAATACAAAATAAATGAACATCTCCATCTAGGTAAGTTGAATAAAATACTTTTAAAACTGATAACAACCCTGCATGACACATTTCTTTAATCATTATGAATATATGCTGACCAGTGGCGTTTTTGTTTGTTTCAGGGGTTTTAGAGCACTAACGACACATTTACATCATTTCACCACCAGTAAAAGGGAAGATGATAGGGAGAAAGCTGTAGACTTGAAGTTAAAAGCATGGGTGAACGTTCAGAGGGATCAATTTGCCCGCAAGATAAACCAACAAAGTGAATTGGCCTTAAAGGCTAATTTAGAACAAGCACCCATCACCTTAAACTAAAATGACTAGAGCTGATAAGTTTTATGACCATAAAACCTGCAATTAGCCCATGGTAAAAAGCATCAAAGAAAAAGTAAGACAAAGAGGATGACATAGTTCAAATTGGGAACAGAGGATTCCAAACTAATCCATCAATGAGCTTATTTTGACATTACCTAAAAGTCCCATCTAGGCACAAGCAAAGGATCGCTCTAAAAAGGATACACTCAAATGCTAACAAAGTACAGTATATTCAAAATTAAAAATCATAGTAGTATTAGAGAAATGATTTACATAGGAAAAAATATATAATTTCTCCCAAAAAAAAAAAAAAAAAAAAAGGAACTCTATATTTTGACTGCACCCTCTCAGGCAAAGATCCCTGTCCGGACCAAGAAAAAAAGCCTGGGCAATCTCAATCCAGAACAAAGACGAAGAGCAAACATGGAAAGGGAAGACAAGGGGATAGAAAATACAGCAAATATGGCTTTTCCACCACCAGATCAGAAGATCCCATCGACCAGCGGGAATTTACCTCGACAAAACAACTGCTTAATTCTCCTGAGCTCATATGAATAGAAAATTGAACAAATTTGTTCAATTTTCAATAATGGTGAACTCGAGGAGTTAAGAACTAAATTTTTGTCAATCAAACATTCAGCTTAACTGAACTGATAATAATCATACGTTGAGTTTAGTGCCAAAACTCGGACAGTACTCTAATTCTAAGTCTAAGGATGAACCAAATGTTAAAGTAGGTTTTACTTTTTGGAAAAATGCAAAAGCATGAAAGTTGCAATTATACGGACATGTCAAATTATGCAGGTATATCACTGACGGACTAAATAAAACAGGCAGAGCATTGTTTTGCCTATAAATATAAACAAACATAAATCCTAGGGGAACCCTTATGGATCACTGGCAAGTACATGCTCTATCAACAAACATTAAATTCCATGAAAACAGGAGAGCAACACCATTTTCCAATCGATTGTCGTGGCAAAGGTCTGCTTCTTTGACTAATCAAAACATCACCAGTCCCAAAACTGAACATTTCCATGAATACAATCTTTGAACGAGTCATAAATTCATAGTGTAGCACTATAAACAATAAACTTAAAACTGAAACTAAATTTGGATGAGCATTTACCATTTTACTATAACTGGAGGATCACCAACCAATGGATTAAGCTATTAAAATGTCAAACTTTGTGTCTATTACATCAAAACAATAAACAAAAGACAGTAGTTATTATACAACTTTTGATTAAACAGCCTTGAAAACTAAAGTGTAAAACATTTCTGAACTCTCTTTGGGAAACAACTTACATGACATTATCACTGAGTTATGGGTAAATGAGAAGAGAACAAATGATGAAAATGAGAGTACAACTACACTGTGTTATGCAGCCATGTTAAGAGACGATATAATGACTTGAAGGATTAAGAAATAGCTTTATCACTTCTTAATATAGCCTGTGCTTGTTACTTTATCCATAAGAAAGGTGGGTGGAACAGCAAGGTATTCAATAAGAAAAAGTATCAAAACCCACAAAACAACAAATTATATTCAGGGACACAGTGATATTGTCGTCAGCAATAACGCAGATCTCTTCAATTCAGTTTGGTTACAAAGTCAAATTTAGCCTGTCATCATTTGAAAAAAAAAAAAAAATCGACCACCTATTTAATCAATCACAAGGAAAACAATTAGTATAATCCTCTCTTTCTAAAAACTCCCTGGCTGAATTCTCAAACAAAAACTCATACAAATATACTTCACATTTTACTATGAAATAATGGCTTTGACATATTTTTGTAATTCATTTTGGAAATCTAACGTTCTGCAAATATATGGTGTGTAATTGTTGAAAATGTCAAAAAAAATGATCGAATAACCCATCAATTGAAAAGAATATTAACAAACAGCATTATTCCTAATAAACAAGTGTTTAGGTTTTAGAGGTTCTAGTGATACTTGCAGATCATTTCAACTGTTTACAAAGTACACAATATATTCAAAACTAAAAAACTATAATAGTACATGAAAAAGAGATGATTTACAACAAAAAAAAGACATTAAATAATTATTTTTATTTTAAAAGGACAACGTCCATTTCAAATGTTTTTTAGCCTGCCAAATCTTTTCACTCCACACGTCCTTCAAATGTTTTTTTCAAGACACAAAACTTTCAAAAGTTATGATATATATTAACGCATTGGAGGAAAAAGCAGAGGTGTACTTCCATTAGGGAATGCCTTTTTATTAGAAATAATACTGCTGTTAATGTAAACAATCATACATTCACAAATGAGTCATAAACATGAAACACACCCTTTTGCATTAAATGCCTAAGGGTGGGAAGTTAATCCTATGAACTGTCTGCAGAGTTGATTCTTGGAACTTTAGATGATGAGCTACCCTCCTGGCCATCCTGCAGATTGGCTTTCTGACTGTCTCTTTTTTTACTCACATTCTAAAAGGAGATGGGGAACAAAAGCAAAATATGTTTTACAGTTGCCAAAACAATTTTTTTTAATGGAATTAGAGAATGACGTAAGAGTCTCAAAAAAAAATGTTTTGGAAGGTATAATTATAAATGTAAACCATATCAAATATGTGATTAAATAATAAAATAAACATAATTATAAATATTCTCACAAATTAGACACATTTTTCTCAGTTGGACAATTACCTACCTTCCCGACTTCATCTCTCAATATCTAATGAATATATTAAGATATATTGATGAAATAAACTGCAAAATGTTCCAAAAAACTGCTGTACTTTCATAAACAATCAGAAAAATAACCACCTTGATCTAAAACAACCAACAATCACTCCCATTTGAATCTTATTTTTCACAATTTTATCCAAAGTCTAATTGTCCTAGTCAGATAATCACAAGCACAATGGAGGTCAATCAAGGATGAGTATGGCTAGACTCAACAAAATATAGAAAAGCCAGATGAGCTTTCATTCAAAACTGTCCGTGTTACTATATGGTTGTTAGGCCTGGGTGATGACTGCAAAACTAGAAAGGCGAATCAAGGTATTTGAGAACAAGAATTACCGGAAGATCCTTCATGTGTCATACCTGGGACATAGAACTTACAAGGATGTTCCTGAAGATGTGGTAAAGCTGGTGGGAAGACAGCATCAACTGCTTGCAATGGTTAAAAGAAAGAACCTTTCATGGCTCGGATACTTGGTCAAGACATGACACCTTGTGCAAGACAGTTATGCAGGGCACAGTGAAAGGTCAAAAGAGAAGAGAAAGACAAAAGAAATTTTGGTAGGACAACATCAAGGAATGGACATGTTTGACGTTATGTGAGCTGATAGAGAAGTCCAACGACCAAGAAAGTGGCATCAGATTATGAAGACTGCATCCCGTTAAGTCGCACCCAATCACCATTTGTTCATTGGAATGAGTGAGTGAGAATAAATCATCATCATCATTGCCTTTTTCACCCTGGATCAGGATATAGGCCACAGACAGTTTCCATCCCTCTCTATCTTGAGTAACTATTTACCTCGTTCCATGTCTTATCACTTCATTCCAAGTTTCACATCCATACAGTAGGACTGACTTCACGTTTGAGTTGAATAGCCTCAGCTTTAGTAGGAGGGAGATATCTTTAGTTCTCCAAACTCTGTTCAAAGATGTAAACGCAGCCTGTGCCTTTCCAAACCGTGCTTTTACCTCTTCTTTCGTGCCTCCATTTTTGTCCATTATACTCCCGAGATAGCAGAAAGTATCTATATCTTCAAGTTCCTGATCTTTTACTTTGATCTGCTCCCTTTGATGCATACCTATCCTAAAGACCGTTGACTTTGCAGGGTGAATTGAGAATAAATAGGTTGTTTAATTACACAAGTACGCTGTGACCAGGACCTTTATCATTTATTATGGCATTGTTTGAAATATCTTCTTTTCTAACAATAGTTTCCTGAATTGGAAGTCAAGAAATAACTGATATAGTAACATCAAATAACACATGAAATTCAAAGATATTACATAAAATTATCTGTCTACTAAAAAAAACAAACTATAAGTTCAAGTCCTGCGTCTTTGTATGTTACCTTTTTATCCCACTGTTGATGCAAGTATCGCAGCAGGATATTGGTCTTTTCTGTGGTTATCACTAAAACAAAATCAAAATAAGAGAAAAAGATTTTTCTTTACAAAGATCATGAGAAAAGCTAAAAACTATAAAACAAATCAGCATGTTTATTTTAAATGTCTAATAAATATTAAATCAATGTATTTACAATTTGAAATGGGAACCATTCCATGCCTGATGCCTAACTGTGGTAATGACTAAGCTCTGATAACTTTTTGTGCAGAGGTATTGTTTCTGCAGCTTTATGTTTATATAAAAGCTGGGAAATTCTTTATTATGTAGGGAAACGATACAACAAAATAATAATTGTTACGGGTCAATTTTTCTTCATTATATCCAGGGATGCCCTTTGACAATAAAATACAAAGAATATTTCTTGCGTAAAGACAATATGAAAATATTTTGGCAGTTTTCATCAAATGGTATTACTCTTAATTAGATAAAAAGGATAAATAGATATTTATCTGGCTTCAATTTAACATTTGCCTCTAAATGACTAATACTTTCATCTTTAAAAATAAATATCACCTCATCAATACTAACAAAGGTCACTTATCACTGCTATATCTTAAAGTATTAATTAGGTCTGAAATGGTATCAATGATCTCCTTTCCTTGCCATTTTTCTTTGACCAAAAAAGTAATTGCCAGAAAAAGACATCCCTGTATATCTTTATCAATTTGCTTTCTAATTATCAGGATTTCAGACACATAGTATAATTTTTTCTCTTGGGGTCAGACATCCAAGTCTGAATTTCAAAAATGTATAGTAATCTATGGAAAAAAATTAGTAGCACTTTGCGTCACAAAGTAAAGAATAAGAAATTATCTGAAGTGCTAAAGTCCATGAAATAATAATAATAATAATAATAATCATAATAATAATAATAATAATAATAATAATAATAATAATAATAATAATAATAATAATAATAATAATAATAATAATAATAATTATAATAATAATAATAAAAAATAAAAATTAATGACACCTGTTAATAGTTAAGCACTTTTCATGAACCAAACATCTGAAAGCGAAGATAAGCATAGTATGAATCCACAAACCTTGAATTGACTGCATCGCTGTTTTATTTTATACATAACAAATTTGATAACGAAAGAAACAAGGAGAGGAGGAAAAGCATATTTCAAAATCATGATTTTATTGAGGTCGATATCTCTTTAAAGTTGAATATGGCAAGATGATGCAAAAGTGACAAATGGACACAGACGCTGATCAAATTCCAACCAAATATGCACAGATGTACTTGCCCCAACCCTTATCTTGCTTTTTCAGGAATTAAGAAGCAATAACAACTGACTGAAAGGAGGCCCATATAATGCTATTTTATAAAACGGGAAATAAATTTGCATCAGAAAAACACTAACCAGTGTCATTGATCTCGGTATGCTGTAAAGTACTGGAGCACACTATCAACAGCTATGTTATAAAACATCCTTTCCGATATCCAGCATGGCTTCAGTGCTAATAGATTGTGTGAAACAACTGATCACCATCTGCCACAATTTCAAAAGTAGTAAAAACTATAAAGAACAAACTGCTGCTATACTACCTGACTTTTCTAGGTCTTTGACAAGTCGAGTGGCTAATTTTCAAACTGTAACTGAACAGAATTACAGAGAAAGATCTATCGAATGCCTATAAATCAAAATCACACAAAAAAGATTCATGACTACAGGCTAAATCCGAACATATAATAAGATCTTAAGAATCAAAAGACATTACAAACAACAAAAAATCTTGGAGATCATTCATGGAAACAATGAGAAGAAAAGATGAAGCTGAGGGTCGTTGATTTTTGTGTAATCTAAAAATTTTGGGTTGAAAATTTGATTGAAAAAAAAAAACCTTACCTTGTTCTGAAGGATGGTCTTTGGTTGAGATATAGACAGTGGGCCGCTGATGAAAGTAAACAAAAGAAAATAAATAAATAAATAAATCAGAAAACATGCTAAATGCAGACCTGCAACACATTTTTTTTAATCAACTATAAAATCTAAATGTACAGTCTTAATAATTTTAGAATAAGGCAAGAGAAATAAAATCAAAAGTAAAAGCAGATCAGATCAAGATAGACCCAATCAAAAGATCACATGTACCAAAGCTCATATATGAAAAGAGAACAAAAAAAAAAAACAAACCCCAAATCAAAGGACAGAATTGTTTGCTTGCTAACGAGAGTGTACTTTGTTGTAGACTGTAATGCATTGCTTAAATATGTAGTTGTAAACAGGGAGTCTCAAAAAATAAATCAATCAATTAATTAATTAACATTGCAGATATCACCGTGTTGTTCGTAAGTCTTGTTATAATCTGAAAATTTCACTGCTGACCCTATGACCACTGAAACGTCATCTCTAATATTTTCACTGCATGAACAAAATACTCATAAATTTAACTCACACTGGATCTTTGACTTGAATCTGCATGGAACTTTGTAAAGTTGTGTTCATTATAACATGGAAGACCCTCCAAAAATTCACCCTGAAAATTTAGAATAAAACTAATATATATCAAGGGCAAAACATGGAAGAATATTTCTTCCAAAAACAAAAACAAAAAATAAAATACGCGTTTTTAACATCAAAACTAGTAAAAAGAATTATAATTATTGTATGGAGAGGAATTATGGATGAAAAACTGGAATTAGCTCACATTTGTAGTGTGGAATTATTTTCTAAAAACAAAAGAGATAAAAAAACAAAATAAACAGAAACAAACGTTTAATTAACAACAACAACAAAAAATAAAAATTATCTAACTCTAGAGTGTGCTTCCTCCCTATCTTTGTAGAAATGTCAGAATGATGAAAGATGACGCCAAACTCTCGCAAATAGGTAACCCCAAAAAAATCTTGAGAATGGAAACCGGAAACTGTTAGGAGAAATAGTCACTTCGCCTGTTTGTCTTCTCTATTAGGATTAGCTCAAGGTCTGAGAGTTGGTTTTTTTCTCTATTAGGGTTAGCTCAAGGTCTGAGAGTTGGTTTTTTTCTCTATTAGGGTTAGCTCAAGGTCTGAGAGTTGGTTTTTTTTTTCTATTTGGGTTGAGTATTAGGTCATAAAAGGTCTTAGGGTTGTTTTTCCTATAATAGGGTTAGTTAAAAAGGTAGGAATACTTGGGTTGTTTCCCTTATCTCGAGAAATGTGCAGAAGGCCTCCCAGTGATTCTCTTTTCTTTTATTTTTATCCCCATCATGATGATATGATATGATATGATATAAGTCCAGATTTATGTAGGCTTTTACAGCCTTTTATCTGCTCTTGTGCATTCGTGAACGTATATAATTCAAGTCTCTCAAAACTGGGCATGCCACATGGTGGAAGGAGGTGTCTGAATTTAACTTTACAAACAGTATTTTTCTGTTTCAAAATGAGCATCAAGACGGCACTTGAATGCCTGCAATGAAGGGGCGTCGACAACTGTTGCAGGCAGGCGGTTCCATTTGTCGACTATCCTAACTGAGAAAAAGTTCTGCCTAAGGTTTAGAGAACACCTTTCTTTGGAGAGTTTGAATCTTGTCCTCTGGTGGTGCTGGTGGAATCAAGATTTAGAGGGCTCGTGCTAACATAGTATAAATTATGTGTGTATTTGTACGCTTCAATTAGGTCTCCTCTGTCTCTCCTATACTGCATGCTAGGTATTCTTATCTTTTTCAGTCTTTCTGTGTATTCTAGATCTTTGAATCCCGGAATGACCCGAATTGCGCGTCTTAGAACACTTTCTATGAGGTCTTTGTTTTTCTGTAGTCGTGGTGCCCATGCTACATTGCCAAATTCCAAGTGGGGACGTACAAGTGCAGTGAACAATTGTCTCATGTTATCTCTATCAAGATGAGTGAACGACCTCCTAATGAGGCCAACGATTCTGTTTGCTTTATTTACTTGGGTTTCTATGTGCTTAGAGAACTTCAGTTCCTGATCTACTAACACACCTAAATCTTTTTCCTCTTCAGTAGGCTGAAGTTTGACAGTCTCGCTAGAGTCATGATTTCTCATTGTGTACTGATGGTGCGGGTTTCTATATCCCAAGTGCAAGACATGGCACTTGTCTGCATTAAACCTAAGCTGCCATTTATCAGCCCACTGTACCAAGCTGTCAAGATCACTTTGGAGCTGAGTTATGAACTCTTCCTTGTCTACTCTAGAGAACACCTTAGTGTCATCTGCATACATTTGGCACAGAGAGTCCACAACGTCTGGAAGATCGTTAATAAATATTACAAACAAAACTGGACCAAGGCAGCTTCCCTACGGAACACCACTCGATACTGGTGCCCAGTCCGAAAAACTGCCGTTCACCCTAACACGCTGTCTTCTCCCAATCAGGAAATCTGAGATCCAAGCTAGCAAACATGAACTGATGCCATATGATCCAAGTTTCTTAATAAGGCGTTGATGTGGAACACTGTCAAATGCTTTGGCGAAATCAAGGTACACTGCATCGACAGGTATGCCACTGTCCAAATACCTAGTCCAAGAGTCGAGAGCAGCTAACAAATTAGTGGTACATGAGCGTTTTGATATAAAACCGTGTTGATACTCAGACAGCAACTTTTGTTCCATTAAGTATTTGACTACTTTGTCCCTAATCACGGATTCCATTATTTTGCAAATCACACACGTTAATGATACCGGACGATAGTTACTTGCTTTGCTCTTCTCACCCTTTTTAAAAAGTGGAGTTACATTTGCATCTTTCCAGATGCTGGGCAGCTTCCCTTCCCTAAGTGACTTGTTGAACAACTCTGCTAAGGGTTCTGCTAGCTGTTCTGCCAGTTCTTTTAGTACACATGGGTGTATCCCATCAGGGCCAGAGGATTTCGAGGAGCCTAAATTTTTAAGCTTATTCCACACATCTTTACAAGTGAATATAATGTCACTAAGAGAAGAGTCAACTTCAGATTTTTCACAATCAGGAATATCCCCCACTCTCTCGTTTGTGAATACACTACAGAAAAATGTATTGAGGAGGTTTGCCTTATCTTTGTCAGCTGACACAAGTTTACCGTCATTGTCCTTGAGGTCGGCTAGGCCTTCTTGCACTTTCATCTTACTCTTAGCATAGGAGAAGAATGCCTTTGGATTATTTTTCGCATCTTGCGCTATAGACTTTTCATAGTCTAGAACTGCTTTCCGGCACGCCGCTTTTGCTTGGTTCCTGGCTCTTGTGTAGGCTAGCCAGTCTCTCTGGTCTAGTGTTCCCAAGTATTTCTTGTATGTCTGTTTCTTATTACGTAACTTAGACATAGCCATCTCACTCCACCAGACAGGTGTCTTGCGTTTGCCTGCAGGCCCTGATCCACTTTTAGGAATACATTCCTCAGTTGCAGTTTCTACAGTCTTTTTGATGCAGTTCCATGTATCATTTGCATCCTTATCCTGAATTTTGGCAAGTAAATTGCTGTCATTCACACACTTTCTCAGTTTATCAAAGTCAGCTTTTTTGTAGTTATACCGTCTTTCTTTCTTTACTTCAATTTTTGTGCTACACACAAAGTTAAAAGCTAAAACATGATGATGACTTTTGCCAAGGGGAGCGTTATGAGTCAAATTTTTAACCATGCTCTCTTCAGATGATAAAACTAGGTCTATGAGTGTTGGTTTCTGATCCCCTCGAAAATGCGTTGGCGACTTAACATGCTGATAGAGGAAAGAGTCTCTATAGAACTCTAAGAATTCTAATGCTTTGTTGCCTGAGGCTGTCTCATTTACCCAATCAACATCTGGTTGATTGAAGTCACCGGTGATTAATACATATGCCCTATCCTTGGTAAGGTCCAACATAGTCTGATACAACTTATAATTGGTGTTCTCTGGGGAACTAGCTGGAGACCTATACGCACATCCAGCTAGTAATTTTTCACCATCCCTCACTTTCACTTCGATCCAAACACTCTCATTAGCTAACTTTTGGTCAGGTGTCAGGGTGATTTCTTGTGCACCTATCTCCTCTTTCACATAAATGATGATACCCCTGTGGCCGTTAATTTGGTTGTCAAAACAATTAGAAAATGAACAATAACCATCCATGTCAACTTCAGCTTTCTGTACAGCCCACTTAAAATGTTTTGGTAAAACTTCTGATACAAAGAAAATATCTGGCTGCTCATGTAAAAGAAAATGAGACAACTCTAAACGCTTGTTTAACAAAGTATCTACATTTGTACACATGCATTTTAGCATTGATTTTGGACGTCCTATTCCATCCTGTCCTTGCCCGGGTTGAGGATAACATAATTCATGTCAGTCAGTCAATGAGTTCGAGATTTTCCTATCCCCAGACATGTCAGTCATTGAGAGAGATTCTCTTACACCCTGACATGTCTATCAATAAGAAATTCATTTACCCTCAAATAAGTCAGTCACTGTCACAGTCACAGCACACACAGTCACAGGTTGACCATCAATTTCAATTACTATATATCATGATCATTTTAACAAAATTACAATTTAAGTACTTGTCTTCAATTAACTTTGGGTATAGCAAATCAGATTTTTAAAAGGCAGAATTTATAATACAAATATGAAAATGTTTGACAAAAGGTATCTATATCAAGTGTAGTAAATTATAAGTGTAATGTGTGAGCAGTGCGGTGGTGGAGACACCTGTCTGGGGATAATGACAGCCCGGAGGAAATTGACCATGTCTCGGCATGTCCACCATGTGATATGTAGTACTGCTCAAGGCTCGTGGCACCTTAATTTTTATAAATTACATATGGATTAGAATTTCGGACTTACCATTTTGATTTAAAGCCTTGTGTTAGTCTTAGCGTTAGATGATGTAAAATGTGTGTGGCTTGCTCGGAATTGGTCGCCTCTCAACAGTCACAATCACAATGACAACAATGTGGCAAGGTTAGATTCTTGGACTTGGACTAGACTTGCCTTACCTACAATGGATGATGCCTAATTTTTATAATTGATTTAATCAATTTATAAGCCTATATATAAGCTTTTGCACTTTACAGCAACATCATAATATACAGCAAGACAATAGCATAATGAGGTAAGGCGGCTCATCAGATTGCTTCTAGACGTCTATCTTTATCTAGACTATGGCACGGAAGTCAGGATTGCGAACCACGTCGAACCCCTTGCTCAGAGTTCGCAGATCGTCGTTGTCTGTGCCTTATTTGAAACAGCAAAACTCAATGAAATAATAACATAAGTTACAATAAGATCGTCTGTGCTATTCTATGAAGTGGAAAGCCGTCATTGTTTTCATCGAAGAGCTGAAGATGAGTTTATTAAAATGCTTGTGAGAATTAGTAAATAAATAGTAAACAGGCTTGGACGATGGGCTTTAAACGATATCCGTTAGGAATGGGCTCCAATCGATATCAGTAGGTACTCAGTACTTAGTAGAATGTGCAGATATTTTTTTCTATCTTAGTAAGTACAATTAAATTACTCACGACCGCTCACAACTGCCAGCCGGATATAACGTACCAACATACAGCTATGTGTAACCTTAAATGTGTATAGTCTGATTGATACATTTTAGTGAAAACTACTCATAAAAATGACTGGCTAAAAAAAAATAACAAAGAGCTCAATGATGTCTATTTCGTTGCCTGGTAGATAAATAGCAGATATAAGTTTTATGAGTTATATCAAATATTGAAACGAATTTTAGCGAATTTGTTATCAGTTTTATCCATGTATAATATGTATATATATATATATATATATATATATATATATATATATATATATATATATATATATATATATATATATATATATCATTATTGTATTCTGATGTTTTATCCCATATCGACATGTATTGATTTGCAGGTTTGACAATCCACATTGTTATGGTCCGATGTTTACTTATTTGCAGGTCTCACTGTTGTAATGGAAATAATCTCAAACCAGTGCTAATAAATTAACAGTGTCTATTACAACAATGTTAAATCATGCTCATATTGTGTTCGGTTGTCAGACCTGCAAATCTGTTCACCTTGTTCCATGCCAAAAGCTATTTATAACTAAAAAGTGTGGGGGGAAACTGGAGAAAAAATCCGTTCAAGCTTCACTACAAGGATCAAACAAATAGCATACGTAATAAACAATTAAAAATATAGAATTCATTTTTTTAAATAAAAAAATCTCGTCGACAAAGAAGTGAAGAGATAATGAATAATAAAAGCCTTCATTTTTTAAAGTGTTTTTTTTTTTTAACATGCCGAGCGAGTGTACAGTAAACCAAAACAACTCTTGACTATCGAGAGCTAAATTTTTATATAAAGGTTTTGTCCCGATCCTGAATCTAGTTGACTTACATTAAATGGTGTCAGAAGTGTTGGCACAATAGCCAGTTTCAACTTTGAATACCCCAATTCAAGACTGGGGTGCACCAGCAGGGCCCGTTTTCATGAACGCGGACTAGCGCTTAGTCTCTGACTATATATAGTTAAGGATTTAAAAAATTCCGATTTCACGTGAGCTGATCAAGAAAGTCCCAGACCAAAATTTCTGAAATGGAAGCAAATTGGTTAAAGAATCTTCTTGAACAAGGTCACCTATGACCGCATAAACCCATATTGCAACGCCCGCCCTCTTTTGTCTCTAATAGAGTGGTGACATGAAATTTTGTTCGATTGATTTCTTGAATTTACAATTTTTCGAGGTCGAAAATTTGTTGCGATTAATCGAAGTCATTTGCAGTTAACCAGTGACTTTTATATAGAATTAATTTCGTCTCTTGGGAAATATTGCGATTTACCGAAAGTTGGGAGTCTCTGTGGTGTAATGGTAGCATGTCTGGCCGATAATCAGAAGGTCAAAGGTTCGATCCCCAGTGGAGGTAGACTGATTTTTTGGGATGTTTTTTTTTTACCTGTATTTTTCTTTCTTGCCTTGTCTGGAAACCTTTCACACACACTTGTTCAGATCTTTATTAAAACAGTTATAGATTTACAATTGAAGCACACGAGAAAAGGAAAGTCAAAGGGGAAAGATTCAAATAGGGAATAGATATAGATTGCAAGAGCACACTATCGGTGTACTTAGTTTGAGATCACCTAAAATAAAAGTCTTACCCAGACACACGCACAGGTCCCCACTAAGAGGAATACACTCAAATGTTTACAAACCATTATATATAATTTAAAACAAACAACAACAAAAAACAAAACAAAAACAGAACATAACAGAGAGATGATTTACAATGAAAAAAATATCATCTCCCAAAACTATAACTACGTATACATTGGACCTCCCAGTCAAGGACTCCGGCCAGGACAAGAACAAAACCAAGTAATCCCATTCCAAAACAAAGACATAAAGCAACTCGGAAAACAGATAACTTTGGGATAGAGGACCCAGCTCATCTTGGGAGATCAAACGGCCCCACCCAGTATGTCGGATTGGCGAGAAGACCAAAATGTTGCATGTACATAAAGTTTTCGTAATGTTTAATGGTGATATTTAATTTCTATGAAAAGGTTATTATAGCCAAGATCTTTTATTGTTTCAACCGACATGCACTTATTTGCAGGTGTGATAACCCAATTCCTCATGGGCTCATTGTGATAATGAAAATCTCGAAAAATGATGCAAATTATTGTCCGTTACAAAAATGTTAAACTGGGCCCATACGTGGGCTCGGATGTCAGACCTACATATATGTACACGTCAGTTTCAACTAAATAATTACGACGATATTAGAATATTTTGGACTGTTGTTTCCCTCAAATGTTTTTAAAAAAATGTATATTAGATCTAGTTCCACTTACTAAAAATAATTCTGGCCGATTCATACGATCCTGTGATCCGGGAAACAAGTTGCCGATTCCTATGATTCGCTGCTTGCACCCAGTACCCAGGATGTATTCACCGGGTCTTCACAACTCAACTCTTGACAGGGTGTCAAGATTTTTTAATTTTTTTTTTTAGTTAAACGTCAGTTTAATTCAGGGGTGAGAATGACTGGTCACTAAAGGAGGAAATTTTTCAGCGCTTAGATCCATGCAAAAATAACCTATAAATTTAAATTTCATTAAAAGTTATTGTGATGCAATCCAAAATGTGTCTCCCAGCAATTTCTGACATCACTCGGAGGAATTTCAAAAACTGAAAGTGTAATTATAACATGGTGGTTGTAGTAATGGTAGTGGTAGGGATAATGATGTGGTGGTGGTTGTAGTAGTTGTGGTAAGGATGATGATGTGATGATGGTTGTAGTAGTAGTGGTAGTCGCCACATACATCTCCCGTATTCACAGATTCACTAATGCCCACATCCCATTGTTTCAAGTTGACCAGAGACGCCAACTTAAAATTTGGCTCACGTAAATTTCAGAAACAATTCCGAACAATTTCAATGCTTAAACAGGAATTTCTGCAAACAAAATATAACCTATTGAGATGTATAATCATCCTAATACCCCTCGTTTCAAATCAATTAAAGTTCCAAAACCAATTTATGACGTATAAAATATTAAAATGAATGCGAGGTGTGGTGGTAATAATGATATGATGGTGGCTGTTGTAATGGTGGCAGTAATGATAATGTATGTGGTTGTGGTTGTTACAGAAGTGGTGGTGGTGATATTGTTGTGTTGGAGGAGGTTGTTGTAGTGGTGGTAAGGATGTGGTAGTGATTGTTGTTTTAATGGTGATAGTGTTGTGATGATGTCGTAGTGGTGAAAAGAGAGAATGATGGCTGATGTGAAAAGGATATGATCCACTTTATAGATTTAGGTTTGTCTGACAGAAGGAAAGATAGTGTGTGTTTGTGTGTGTGTGTGTGTGTGTGTGTTTTGTTTGTTTGTTTTTTAAGGGTTTACGGCGCCTGCATAACATGTAGGTTATATCAGCGCCAGTAAAAAGGAAGAAAATGGGATAGTAAAAAGTTCTAGAATTACAATTAAAGCACCCAAGAAAAAGTAAGACATAGGGGAACGGAGCAAAAAGGGATCAGATGTAGATTCAAAGAGCATACCACCAATGTACTTAGTTTGAGATCACCTATAAGTCTCATCCGGACACAAAGAGGAATACACTCAAATGCTTACATTATACATTCAAAATAACAAATATACTAATACATAACATGATTTACAAGGATAATAAATATCATCTCCCAAAACAATATCTGTGCATTTGACTGTTTCCCTTCCAGTTAGGACTCTGGCCAGGGCCAAGATAAAACCAAGTAATTTCATTCCAAGACAAAGACAGAAAGCATGTTGGAAAACATATATAAGGGGATAGAAGACATAGTATGTATCTCCTTGCCCACTATGGGAGGTCAGGAACCCCACTCAGGTGTGTGTATGTGTGAGACAGAGGCAGAGAGACAGAGTAAGAGAGAGAGGGAGGGAGGGAGGGAGGGAGAGAGAGAGAGAGAGAGAGAGAGAGAGAGAGAAAGAGAGAGACTACTCAAAGTGAATATAGTGATAGGTAAATAATAATAATAATAATAAATGGCATTTATATAGCGCTTTACCCCGTTGTCACAGGCTCTTAGCGCTTTACAGTGATATAAAATAAAACAGATTACAGTGAGACAAGTGTGAAGGAAACGTGATACGAATTCAATTTAACAACAACAAAATATGAAAATAATATTGCAACATTATGACGTAAAAAGATAAAACTTTAAGCGAGATTTGAACGTTGTCAACGAATCCGAGCATCTCACGTGTGACGGGAGAGAGTTCCAAAAATGGGGGGCCGAAAATTGAAAAGACTGTTCACCTATTTTACGCAATGGCTTAGGTTTGACAAGGATTGATTGGTCACTGCTTGACCTCAAGTTCCTATTGGGGACATATATGTTTAGAAGGTCTTTAATATAGGAGGGACTGTTCGTGCTCAGGGATTTGTAGACAACAGTACAAATCTTATAGGCAACTCTTTTTTCAACAGGAAGCCAATGTAACTCACGGAGAAGAGTTGCTGACGGGT
>NC_088361.1:126930857-126955857 GCF_034508935.2 Berghia stephanieae
CTTTAATTAATCTAAAAATTTTTACATTGGCTCGAAATAATCTGACAATATGAAAAAGACTCACTGGAATGAAATTTGACACCTCAACAATAATTAAAGCAGTCCAGGCAGAAAAGTTGTCGGCTATTCAACGGAAGGGCCTTAATTAAGGTCAAATAAGTAAGGTGAAATTAGTTTGAGGAAAGCGCATTCGAAAAAGAAATGGAATAACAAAGAATAATAATTAAAAAATTTGGGATATTCGAATAAGTTTGAGTAAACCGTGCTGGAATTATTTCAAACAAACAACGATTTCTTTATGTAAGATTTTTATTATAAATCATTTTATCAAAAAATAAATACAAAATAGTTTTTGCTCACATAAAAAAATAGATACATACTTCATTTACAATCCACCATTCAAACAAACACATTTACAAATTCTTGAAGTCAGATAAGGCAGCATTCGATGCCAGTCTCCCTGCAGCTCCCATCACACCACCACCTAAAACAAAAATAAATTAAAGATACTAATATTTACATAATATCTTACAAATACCAATTGATACATACGTTTATTGTTTTAGCAGCACGTGCGTTGCCCTTCTGGGAGATCCAATGATAAACTTTTAATTTATCTCTCCTCATTGTTGTGAACCATCTACTTTTGTATGTTGCTGATATGTCCTTAAAGTATTAAAGATAGTGTTTAACTTTTAGAACTTGGCTAAAAAACAAAAAGAAATACAATGGTCTCCATTTATAAGTACTCTGGCTTTATGCATGATCCACCTATAAGCCTGCTTAGGGCAAGAAATATAATTTTTATTATTTTAATATACCCTTTTATAAGCACTCTCACTGAAATGTAAACTGAGGATTTTCATTTTCCTGGCGGAACTGGATGGTCTTTTGGATCTGAGCAACTTGAATCTGAGTCTGAGATCCAGTATACTAAATTAAGACGAAAAATTTATAATGCGGTTAAACTGACCAGGGTGAGCTCCACTTCCACAAAGGTAGAGGCCAGAGACAGGACTCCTGTAGTTTGCCATCAGCGTGTTAGGTCTGGACATGTATAGCTGGTCTAGAGACATTGCTCCATGAAAAATGTTCTGTAAAGCAAAAAGGGGAGGATAGAAAAAAACAATAACAAATAAATAAATATAATTTTCAGAAACATTTCAAAATCTGCTTTATATTCATTGTATTTTACACACATTATTTTGGATTTCAACATTTGAAACTACTAATCTTCTTTTCAATATAAACCTCATTTTATTGTACATTATTTTGTTATATTTATAACTGTGTGTGCTTCATTTTCAGTTTCACACTAATTTTAGTCGCACAAAATGATATAATCAAATGAAGTCATTATGTCACTTGGCAGTATTGAGCCAAGTGGCAAACCAAGATATATATTACATTGGATCCAATGAAAATTGAGGTAAAATTTCTACACAAAGAAATGTCAAAATTTAGCAATATCGGCAATAATGGGAAATTCACATGTGCATGATTTTTCCTCCCATTAACACGTTTAAGTTTATTACAGAAAGAATGCCTTTGTCACCATTACTTCAAAATCATAACCTGAGAAGTAATGAAAAAAATTGAGGCTTTCAAAAAAGACTCTCTTTCTCTTTCTTTCCCTCTTCCCCCCTCTCCCTCCCTCCGACTCTTTTTTATTGTGTGCTATCCTATGAACACGACATCAGAGTATTGTAGGATACTTCTAATTCTAACTGATTTTTTCTTACACCTAGCCATCAATCACTGCTAAATGGAGGAAACGGAGTTCAATGGAGCAGCAAGTGTCCAGAAATAAAATTGAACACACAGAAAAACTCACCCCTCCTGTGAGGCCAATGATTCTCTCCAAATCAGGGGGCGTAAGAATGTCTCTTCCCACAACAGAAGCTTTGAACCCAGGAGCATACATTTCAATGGTATCAAACACTGTGGTGAAAAATAATTTATTTTTCGAAAATATGGTTTAGTAACATCTTTATAGCTTTTTTTTTGTTTGTTTGTTGCTTTAGGTCTCTTCCAACACAATTGAGGTTATATGAGAGACCGCTGAAACAAAATAACAAGCAATCTAACAAAAATAGTACAAATGTAAATCAAAATCATAACCTAAAGATATCATAAGCTAAATTATAAATAACCAAGAACAAACAGGCAGAAGATTTACAGAAAAAAAATATCCCCTGTCAAAAATACAATCACAAACCAAAGAAGCAGGATAGGCTATTAAAGAGAAGAAGAAACGACATCACTATCGTCTTTATAGCTTCTTATAATTTATTTTTCTTAAATATGGTTTAGTAATAGTAACATCTTTATAGCTTCTTATAATTTATTTTTGTTAAATATGGTTTAGTAATAGTAACATCTTTATTCTATTAGCTTCTTATAATTGATTTTTCTTAAATATGGTTAAGCAACATCTTTACTCTATCAGCTTCTTATAATCAGCCTTCAAATTAAATCTCATCAAGAAAGCATTTATACCTGTGTGATAAATTAAGGAGCAAGCGCTATTATAAGATAAAGATCTGAAAAATGTGAATGAAACAGCACCAGACAGAAGAGTGAAAAATACAATTTAAAAAAAAACCATCCCAAAAAATCTCCCTGCCTCAACTGGGGATCAAACCTCAGACCTCCTGATTACTGGTCATATGAGCAGATGTTTTGGGTTTTTTTCTCTCTCTCTCTCTGAATTGTCAGGCACTGCTTCATATACATTTATTCTGATCTTAAATTATATCAGTACAACAAAGAGTGTGATAGAGCCAGAGTTGGATAGCTTTTACTGGTATTGGTATCTTGGTGAAAATTGTAAAACCAGGATGGCATCAAATCCAGAGCTGCCAATCCCAACTGAAGAAACGGTGAACTTTTGACTTAAATTAAAACAGGCGTAATTTTGAAGGAAAAGGTGTAATTGTTTAAAACAAAGGAATCATTCATAGACATTATCACAACAATCATCTGCAATCGCTATTGGAATTTCCTCTCCACAATAAATTTGTTATAGGCTACCTCTCCCAAATAATGTTTCTGGTTTAGGATTCAGAAAACAAAAGATAAGCTGGAAGTGGATAATGAAAATGCAGCTTTCTTCCGTTTTCAGTGAGACGAGATTCTGGACGAAAAAATTATTGCTTAAATCACCCGCACGACCTTGATGACGACAAAAGGCGCAATGAGGAACAAAAAAAACATAAACCTGTTATTTGATATATACGTAATAATACGCCTTTTTGGCATATAGTTGGCAGCTCTGCAAATCCCTTCTGATAAGGGTCAAATGAACCAAGACTCACAAACATGAAACAAACAAAGTAAAAATAATACAATACACTAGACATTTTGACGTACCTAGTAAAATGGATAATTTTCAATTCATATTTGAATTTCAAAGCGGAATTATGTCAGAATGAACTAGGTGTTGGATATCGAATTTATAGCCCCGGATATGAAACGGGGTTCATTTCTAATTGTTATGGTCGGGAATAAATACAATTTCTTACATTAAATAAAACTCACACTTGCATCTCTTATTATTTAATTCTAAATTAACATATTAACTTTTCGAGGTCCGATTCTTCCCAACATAATACCGTTTTCCGACGGTGAGAAGTCAACTTGCAAAAGCTGTAAAGTCTTTACCAGTACTAAAAAAGTTGTTAGCTTGAATCCTGGTGAAAAGGCAGATGTATATTTCTTTTGCTAACTCAGAACAGAAAACCCTCTGACCCACATAGCAAATTTGAAAAGAAGCTTTAGTAAAAGTGACACCTTTTCAATAACCTATTTTTCTTACAATGATAACATTTTAATTTTTGGCACTAAGTATATAAAGATTGGTAAAAACGTTACACTTTCTCTGACACATGGCCTTGGTGGCTTATAAATAGCAAGAGATTTAATATATTTTCAGTTGGAAATTGAGATAACAGTTTGTGTAATCGTGATTTGTAATGAGTCAATATAACCTGGTTATACAATTTATATGATTCCTTAATTGACAATTAGGGGTTAGATCTTGACTGTTCCCGAGTCCATTTTCGTCGCCTTTAGAAGCACTGATGATGCCAGTGATCAAGAAAGACAAATTCATGAATCAGTTGATATTTCTTCTGGGCCAGAAAAAGATGCAGAAGTTGTAATTGCTGTGCTTACGGAAAAATTGAAAGATCCACTATATTTCGATGCTGTGTGGATTTGAGGCCGAACTGGGCTTGGGTACAGTATAGAACTAAACCCTTCAATTGTAATTTGAAACTTTTAAAGCACTCTCGTCTACTGTAAAAAAAGATTTAATTAATCCTTGTCAATCAAGCAGTTTTCTCGTCTCTCATCTTTTTCAAATTTTTATTATTGTGATATTTCAAAAGAAAGTTTTTCCCGTAAAAAATGTCGCAGTGAAAATAATTTGAGGTTTATTATGCAAGCTCAGCAAATTGGTTGACTGATCAGTAGACAACGAACTATAAATTATATAAATTGTATTAATGGTAATATACCAAAACACAAGATGTCCATTACTCAAACAAGAATTCATTATTTGATCGTTAGAAAGAAAATCTCTGGCACAATATTACCAAGAGTGTTGAATAAAAATGATCGACAATTACTTTTGACTCAACTAACCTATGTCAGCATATTTGTTCCTATTGACGTCATCCCACTCTCCATCTGCTAGATGGTAAGGAGTGAACTGTGTAAACAACAAGACAACATGCTTGCCTGGGGCACACAGGGTGGGGTCTAAAGAGGATGGGATCACCATCTCTATCATTGGCCTGTTGGTAAGATAATGTTGTGTAAAATGAAATATAAAACACTGAATGTCTTTTTTTTAAAAAGAATTATTCATCAACTTTGGTCATTGTTTCTAGAATTTTGACAGATTTTTTAAAATTTGACGTTTAGATCATATGTTTATCAAAAAAGATTTCTGAGGCAAATTTTTTAAAATCTTCTAGTTTTCTTTCTTCAGATACTTTAAAGAAACCCCATAAAACAACAAAGTGTAATTTTGAGTAGGTGGTGAAATAGCATAGATAGTTCAAAGTTTTAAGTCTCTACTCTTCATAATATATTTTATACAATTTGAAGAACAAAATGGCAATGTTAAAAATTCTCCAATGTCTCCTTAAGGATTTAAACAGATTATTCATTTATAAATAGGTAAAATCTCATTCAGCAGGCGGTTGCCAGGACTCAAGGCCAGCTTTGGTATATGAAATTTCTTTGAATGAAATTTTGATGATTATAATAATTAAAGCACACATATTCTTATAATATGATCATTTAAAAGGCAAATCACCAAAGATTCACTAAACTCATTGCATGCTCCTTTTTGATTTGCTAACCTACCACAGAATTAGGATTTCTTAAGTAGTTAGTTACAGAGTAGCAAAACTGTTCAGGAGACTTGACAAGTATAATCACCCCCTTAGCAGAAGTTATTTGGTAATCAATAAATTCTATCATCAATATCCTCTTCCCCACATTTCGCCTATAATAAACTAAACATTTTGCTACGAACTTGTCAGTGATTTTCCCTTGTTGAGCATCGATGTAAGCATCATGTATAAGTTGACTATCCTCACAGTTAAGATGGATGGTAGCATGGTGGTGAGGCATTGGAACATTGGCCTTGACATTGGGGTCAGCCAAGAAATTTGGAATTCTATCAACAGCAACTGCAACGTAAGATTTTATGGTGCGAATTTGACTTCATATAATACACAGTAAAATAAATAAAACAGTTCTTATACTTTAAACGCATTATTCATTCTTTCATATAGCAATAAAGTAAATAAATAAAAATATTTTTAAAAATCCATTTATTCATATTCAGGAGAAAAGTTTCATTAGGATCTATCTCCAGAAAAAGCTGAGCTAACTAATGCGTTAGCTGCAGTAAAGCACTAAGAAGATATCAATAGGGGCTAAGGTTCTTGCATAAAGAAAAAAAGCAAGATGCGAACAGTGGTGCTTGAAACTCGGTCCTCCCGGTGTAGGTGCATTTGGTAAACTGATAGCCATTTTAGATTGCAATTATTGAAAGTTGCAGTAAAGGAACAGTAAACTTATTTGTCTTCATTTATAAGTCAAAAACTCCTATAAAAGAATTACCATTAATCTTGGTGACCGGGGATGTAAAGTCAAACTGCTTTAATTCATCAATAAGGTCCGCTGGCAAACACTTCTAAATACATGGGGGAAAAAGTGTTAAAAATAAAAAGGTTCATAACGATAAAAGAATAATCAAATTAAAGTTCAGAATATTATTAGTCTCAAATTTCTGGCGAGGAACCTTTAAAATAATGATAATATTATTACAATTATTATTATCCTTATTATTACAAACAAAAGTAACAACAATAACAATAATAATAATAAAAGTAGTAGTACTGTCAACCGGGGTTACTTAGGCCACTTAGTAAAATAAAAAAGGTTGCTTTTTAACAAGTTAAATTCATGAGTGCTTATTAGATCTATTGGGTTCTAATTATTTAAAAGATAAACGCTATATGTAATTTATCTTTTAATATAAGCAATCTTGTTTTCAGTAAGTGGCCTAAGTTACCCCGGGTGGCCTAAGTAGCCTCAGTTGACGGTTACAATAACAATACTAACAAGAAGAGCAATGACAGTAATAATAAATACATTTATAGAGAGCATTATTGCTAAGTAACAAGCTCAAAGCACTTTACAATAGCAATAAGAACATAACATTATAAAGACAATGGTAAAGGAAAATTACTGAAATAGAATAGGGGCATTGTTTTCAGTCTAATCACAATATTTTATGAATTTCTTAAATTAGTATAATCCTTACTGTTATCTACAATAGTTATTTCAAAGACCCTCAGTTATAAAAGAAACTTTCCATTCATCATTCATTGAGCACAAACCTCTTCTAGGAGATCCAGATAAGTTACTTTAGGTGTGGCATTAGAGAGCACCAGCTTTGCTTTGATCTCTGTCCCATCTTTCAAGACAACACCTTTTGCTTGGCCCCTCTCGGTTATCACCTCTGACACTGGCTATTAGAACACAAACAATTATGTTTTCTTTAAAACAAAAACAGTTACTATTACTCCTTACATGTGACAATTTCATAAATATCGCAATAGAAAGGCAACATTTAAATAGGACTCTCTCTCTCACTCTCTCTCATTTCAACATTTAAATAGTACTCTCTCTCTCTCTCTCTCTCTCTCTCTCAGCTATGTGGTCTAGTGATATGACACTCGCTTTCGGATTGGAAGGTCCTGTGTTCGAGCCTCGTTCGGCGCATAGTTGAGTACTTGGAAAAGGATCTTTACTCACATTCTCTCACCGTACTCAGGTGTAAAATGAGTACCTGGCAGAAAACAGCATTGTCTTTGTCCGAAAAAAAATTGTAATATCACCTAACAGGTGTCATGTCCTGTCCTACATGTCAAGTGTTGCTGTTGTCCAGGGACCCCTTGTAAAGCGCTTTGAGTACGTTTAGTGGATATTGCACTTTATAAAACCTCAAGTTTTCTTTTTTTACTCCCCCTCTCTCTTTTCAACATTTAAATAGTACTCTCTCTCTCTCTCTCAAGACAAAAACAATACAATATGACAGTTCAGAGAGGGACTGTGTACAAGCTTACGAGCAAAAATAGAAAGTCGTAATTAATAGAAATGTTTTAAAAAAAGAATTAAAACATCGAAAATTACAAACAATACTCAGCATGCGGTGTGCTATGGCTTTTTAGTAAAAAAGCAGCAACAACAAAATTGTGAATAAATGTATTGGAATGCTTGTGAAAATATGTCTTGTCAAAACCACTGAAAATAAAACAACTTGTGAATTATGTGAATAGTTCAGCAGTTTAGTCACGATTTGTTTAATCTCAAACAAAGACAACCTGTTTTGCGCTAAATCCCATAAAACATACGACACACAATGTCTCAATCCGGTTTTACATCAGGGTGATTGAGATTCTGAAAGTTGAAATTAAGCTCAAAATTATCTAACCAATAAAATTTAACTTTTTTCCTTTTTGCAGTTTAAAAAAAGTTACAGTCATTCTTCTCAATGAAAGTATTTTAATTCAACTAAAATTTAGTGACACAATTCTCAGAATATTGGAGGCAATCCGATTTTACATTTCAATTCAAAGGACATAGAATTTCCAATTAACAGGTAATATCAATAATTAACCAAGCAAACAAAAAATAAAATAGATAAATAAATATACAAATAAATAACACATAAAATACCACTAATCATCTGTTAGAAAAAAAGTAAAGAGCAAAAAGACAACCAGTCCAACGACCATTGTGATACTAATTCACATATTCAGTTGTCGTATGTGAGCTGTTCTCCATTTCTTGGCATGTTCAGCGAGAATTTGAAATCTCTCACTGCATACGTTCTTATTAAAGAGAACTAAAAATTTCGACCCGGGATTTATCTTCGTCCCTTTGCAAGTGAAGCGGGTGCTCTACCACATGATACTAGAATACTAAATTCCAGCAGATTTTGAAATAAATACCTCATGCTGGAGCTGGTTGACCAACTTTATTGGTTACCTCCCATGAGCATTAGATTTCAGCACACTCGGATTCAAGCACGCTTTTTGGTTTCTCCCAAGAGTGTGCTAGAATCCAGTGAGTACCGAATTTACATTTATTTATCTTTTATTAGTTCCAGTGATGAGTGGCAGTGGTGTTTACCTATTATGTTTTGACATTTATTTACCTTGTCTGTGAAGATAGAAGCTCCATGGTCTGTAGCACAGTTGGCAATGGCCTTGGCAACGCTCCCCATACCTCCTTCAACATATGCCCATGCTCCTTTTATGCCCTCTATTTCTCCCATAACATGATGCAGCAACACATACCTAGTGGGAAAAAACAAAACAAATCTGTGAGTTTTAGATGGTGTGGTTGTCAATCACTTTCTTTGGATCATACAGTTACAGATCAAATCCTGGTGGACTCTTTAGGATTTTTCTTGTAACCTCTGAATGAATTTTAATGGCTTTGAACTATCACTGATGGACCACCTTTCAAATAATCTTTAACTTGTTAAAAAAACAGTGTAAAACTAAAATCGAACACAAATAGCTTCAGAGAGTAATATATATTTTTTTTAAAAACCACATTCATTTCCAGTCAGCCAGCTATGAATAGAATAGTTGAAATAATTGTTTTTTGTATTACAAAAATATGTTACAAACGGTAAGGTGGGTAAGGCTGTAACATGTAAGCCAGAGAGGAAACAATAAAATAATTGAGCTTGTTACATACCAAATGCACATATCCTTTAAAACATTTGGATATTGGAAAAATATTGAAAAAAAAAAAAAGTAGGATGCCTAACAAACAGATGTACTCTATACATCTGAAATTTGATTCCAGACTATTGATTTAAGTAAACAATTGTAAAGTGTACTGTGTGATGCGGAACTGCCTTGTTCAGCGCATGCTTATCAAATATTCAAGTACACTTAATTTCATGATGAGTTTAACTGCATGCACCATCCCTTTATTATATTTTCGTAAAGACTAATATGTTCTTCATTTGTCATGTGCTGTTTTTTTATGACTCAGATGTTGCACTAACTGTCAATAATGACATGCGCATAAATGTAATGCCCTTTAAAATTAAACATTTTTCATATATTTACGAAATTCTTTACATTATAAACCCTCAGTATATATTTGAATCAAGAGTTATGTAAAATAAGTAGTTACATAATGTCTTTTTACTGGAGTTCAGCACTCAGAAAGTAGTCGGTCTATGTGTATGTGTAAAAGTACAGTAATTTTTTTCCTCTTGAATTGGCAACCCTGAATCTAAAATATATGAAGAGATTCCAGCTGAAAATCTGGCTCACAGGAATTTCAGAAACCACTCAAAGGAATTTCAAAGCCAAAGCAGAAATTTCCGCATGAAAAATGTTATCTATACAATATTTTTACACAACGTCAAATACCATCCCAAATCAACTTATTTCAAATTAAGTAAAGCTACAAATCTGAATAGGGTCATATAAAATGTAATATGATAAAACTAAATAAATAGTAAGTAGTAACAAAAATGTGGCGGTGGTTGCAGTAGTAATGGTAGTATGGGTGGTAGTAATGATGATGTGGTGGTGGTTGTAGGAGACTTGGTTGTGGTGATGGAGTAGTAGTGGTGGTAGTAGTAGTAGTAAAATCACACAGGAATCTGATTGAAGTTGCCCCATAACCCGGAATTTTTCTCTCCAGACCCAATTTTTTTTCAGGTGAGACCAGAGTTTTGCCATCTCAAGTTTATGATGATGGATGTTATTGTTTACAGTTATATTCAAATGTTAATTTTCTATGCAATCAATGATGTTTATAACAGTAAAGTAAAAAAAAAGGGTATAGCAAATGCTAGTATAGATTTACCCACTGCCACTGTGCTGAGGGCTGGTCATAGCTCCAATAACAGAGTCGGTGGCCAGTGTAGCTTTTAGTGGCTCTGACTCAAACCATTTATTGAGGACCTAGAAAAGAGAAATAATAATAGGGATGATGAGGACCATGATGATGACGATCATTATGACAGTGGTGATATGAACGATGATTATGAGCCTTAGGATGATAGGATGAAGATGATGATTATGACGGTGATGATAAGAATAATGACAAAGCTAATGACGATATCTCTGGGGATTAAAACATAATTATATTTACTTGATTTGTTGAAAGAAAAAGTTGCTCAACTCAAAATATTCCCCTATTCCCTTTTCATAACATGGGGCATGTTTTAATTGAAGTGTGGTAAATTGCAAATGATGAAATTACATTTCGAAAAAAAAATAATAAAGACAGATTAAGAGTAAATCCTGACCAAAACTGTGAAGCCACACCACATAAAAACATAGCATGTAGTCAGAGTAATTTCACAAGCATTATCTCCTTTCTCAGCAAACTATTTTAAGCAGATATTTTGTAAGTTTATATATATATATATATATATATATATATATTATATATATATATATATATATATATATATATATATATATATATATATATATATATATATATATATATATATATAAACTTACAAAATATCTGCTTAAAATAGTTTGCTGTATATATATATATTCAAATTAGTTGTTTCCCGACAGATGCTATTCTCTGTCTTAATACTATATCATTTTAGATATATTGTATGAAAATACATAAATATAAGCTTTGTCCACATTAAAAAACTAAATCGATCTCCCAAATTAATATGTGTAATATAATTGAACTTATAATTACAATTCAAAATTTTAATTCAACCTTCAGCATCTTATCATATCTGACATAACGACGGAATAAGGCATTAAGTAACAGTTGATAGGCGACTGCATTACCAATATGTCGATAATAAGAGACTTTCAAGAGGTGCTTGTTTTGGGCTGAGTTTCATTCATTTCATTTTTGTAATTTCAATTGACTTACAAAAAAAATAATTAAAAAAAACAAAAACGACAGAAACAACCTTAAGTTTGATGTTTTATTTTATTTCTTTCCAAAATTAATTAAAAGTAAAAGAATTTATGATCGTCATATCCTATCAAAATTTTTCAAACTGGCAAAGGAGAAAAGTTTGACCATCAGAGTTGCCAACCCCAACTAAAGAAGGGTTTAATTTTGACTGAAAAAAAGTGTAATTTTGAAGGAAAAGGTGTAATTATTCAAAATAAAGGCATTATATTAATAAGCATGACGGCAATAATTTGCAAAGGCGTAATGTGAAACAAAAAGGCATAAACGTGTAATTTGTTATACAAAGCTCCTATCTGGCATACAGTTGGCAGCTCTGGACCAGCCCATAATTTCATGAGTATGTGAAAATACATTACATAAATTGGGGATTCTCGATAGATGGAAATTTGGATTATTGAGCTGATGGACAAATATTTGCAAACTGTATTGTATTAGCTGCAAGTGAATAATAATCTTTAAAACTGATTGTAATTTGTGATGAGAATATGCAGATAGAGAAACATCTCCAACAGGTAGATAAAGATGGAGACAACATTCAGGTACGATATTCATAAAGCTAATTAAAAGATATAAATTGAAAAATTGTAATTTTAAAAACATTTTTTGTTCAGATGTAATATCTTTAAAAGCAAGAAACAACATAAAAAAAAAGCAAACTAAAAAATAGAAAAAAGAAAAAGAAAAAAAAGAAAGAAGGAAAGACTTTCTATTAGAAGCAGAGGAAGTAATGGTTGAAGTAGTAATAGTAATAGTAGTAGTAGTAGTACTATATATAGTAGTATATATATATGTGTGTGTGTGTGTGTGTGTGTGCTTGGGAGACAGAGACAGACAGAGAGAGAGAGAGAGAGAAAGGGATAGATAGAGAGAGAGACAGGGATAGATAGATAGATAGATATATAGATAGATAGAGAGAGAGAGAGAGAGAGAGAGACAGAGAGAGAGAGAGAGAGAGAGAGAGAGAGAGAGAGAGAGAGAGAGAGAGAGAGAGAGAGAGAGAGAGAGAGATTTTCATTTCATTAATGAAGGACAAAAGACATTGGTTTATAACTGTAAAAGTCACTCTGCTGCCTCCATAGCCTCGTGATTTACATGTGATATGTTGTGTGCTGTTTCCATAGTTTTACATAACGGGGCTGCTATTCTAATGTCGACCTGTTGCTGTTCTTTATTCTTTTTGCGTTTTTCAAGAAGGTTGAACAAACATTGCAATCACTGATTTATTTTGAATTTATTTCGACCAGATGTGATGACTATGGACTAGTTGCTGTTGTCAATGCTTTCCCTCATATTTGTTTTTAATCGCGTTGTCTCTGTCAGGAAAAAAAATGTAATATCGCCTAGCAGGCATCATGTCCAGTTCTACATGCTACGCGTTGCTGTTGGTCAGTGACCCTATTTAAAGCGTTTTGAGCACCTCTAGTGAAAATTGCGCTAAATAAAAAAGCTCAACATTACATAGTCTGTCATAACACTTGTAGCGTATAGTTTTGAGGGCTTTTTAGCATTGTCATTATCAATGTCCACATTGAAGATGAGATAAATACCTGGTTTTAAAGATTAATATCTGGTTTTAAATCCTGAAACAATTATGTTTTGAGATTCGTTTTCTTTTCTTCTGTGTTTCTTGACTTTTCTACAAAGCCTACACAGTTCATTCAAATGTTTATCATGAATTTCTTGAGTGTGCTCCATGACTAAATGAAATTTAAAAAATCATAATAAATTCAATTTTGTTGACGCACAGATGGAATTTTAGCAACTTATAGTTCAATTATAATAGATTCTATTTGTGGAAGAATAAAAGTTATTCTATGACTCAGTTTGAAGAATTTAATTTTTTATTGGAAAAATTAATCATTTTAAATTACAGAAAAACGGTATATTTAGGATTGAAATGTCACGATCATTATTTACAGCACTGCCATAAAATACATATGAATGGAAAAAGGAAATTTTGATAAATATTACAGAGTAAAGAAATTTGTGTTTAAGCTAATTGTATAGCGATAACAAGAGATGAAAGTGAACATAAATCGACTGGTATCACCCGTTATCACTGTAACTGAACTCACTAGGGGATTCCCCGTAATTTGGCAGGCATGACCCCGGGTCAACCTCGGGTCATCACTTGAACTGAGTTACCGCTCAGGCGATATTTTCGTTACTGTGGGCTATTTTTTTTTTTATTTGCCAAAATTCTTCACTTATAAATCTACAAATTTTACTTCAAAAGATTTACTCGAATGAAACAGTTTATATACTTTTACAAAATACAAATAAATCATGTTTTGTGCTCATACAATTTCCACAGACATTCATATAAATGAAAAAAAAAACACAATTTATGTGGGCTGTGACAATGTTGATTCACATGAAAATTGACCACATCTAGATTGAAAGTAAAACAGCTAAAAATTTGAAAAACCAAAACAAAGCAGTCTTAAATGATAAACAAGCGAAAAAAAAATAATTTAACGTTGAAAAAACAAAGGTCTCCATTACCCTATGAAATTAATAGTCAAATAATATACATAATGCTACAAGCTGATTTGAAAAAAAAAAATATGTACTGTGTGTATCTAAATGAAAAAGTCTGCTTGGAACCAGAGAAAAATATATTTTCTCAAAATGAACTTTTAAAAATGACCAGCACCCACGGCAAAATTATAATAATGGTATGCAAAAAGAGTAACATCAAAAATGCCTATTCATGATCCCTTGATTACTCATCTCTCCATATTCATTGGGTACTTTTTTATTGAGCAGTGAATAGAAAGTCAAGTTATCTATGTATAAT
The DNA here is from genome assembly GCF_034508935.2 of Berghia stephanieae. Lineage (NCBI taxonomy): Eukaryota > Metazoa > Mollusca > Gastropoda > Nudibranchia > Aeolidiidae > Berghia > Berghia stephanieae. The sequence continues at coordinate 126,945,181 of NC_088361.1, forward strand.
CAGACTTAAAATTTGAAATAAATGATATTTTCCTTTTATAGGGAAATAGAAGACTGTACAACTCAAGTGGTGCCTAGTAGTGGAATAAGCTCAAGCAGAGAAAAGCATATTCATACCGATTACATCGAAATTGGACTTTGCTTTGTCTTTGAAAGGACTGAAAGAAATAAAATTTTAAAATGTAGTTAATTACATATCATGGGAGGCCAAGTTCTATTTTAGTTTTCACAAGTTCAAGATTTAATATCAAAATCAAAGTTGATTCGTACCTTCTGGGCGGGTGCAGTCATTATTTCATAGAATCCAGGTAAATCCTTGCCAATGGAATTCACTAGAATGAAGTCAGAGATAATTTCATTTATTCATTATGTGGATCAGATAAATGCAGAGGATCTCGTATACAACATAAGACAGGAGTAAATCATTGCACGTATCCAAAGGTGATATGAATGTGAGGTGACAAAATATTTTAAAACAAAGAAGAAAAGGAAATTTTTTTCTATTGAATGGGTAGCCTTTTGGTTCAAGACCAACAGCAATTATACTAGTATGGATAAAAACAAATTCTCTATAATTGATAAAATCATATCGCTTTTGTTTATTCCAATTTTAATTCCTTTCCTCTATCTTATTCACATTTCAAATCAGAGGCAAAGTTAAAAGTGATTCTGTTTTTCATGTGAGTAATAGAAGCAAGTTCTTTTCCCAATAGACAATTTATTTGTGTCCAAGTGAATGCATACATCGACCTTCCATTTGGACCTAATTACTCAAAAATGGCATCATCATCACCATTGCATTAAATTAAATTGATAAAAATTAATACTGCAAGAGAAAATTTCATGATTTAGAACAATTAGCAAAAGTAGTTTTATTTTTTATTTGTTTTATTAAATCTCAGTATAGACCTTTAAAACTTATTTTACATGGTAGAAATAAAAAGATCTTTATCCCATTTTTTATTCTTTTTATATATATATAACATTTTTACATGATGAATACAACGATCTTAAAATTTTCAACATATTCGAATTGATTACGATACGATAATAATGCTTACAGGAAGAAATTAAAGCTTTTGCAGGAGCCAAGTTGTTCCACTTATCTTTCATGGTGGATCCCATCTGCAGGTTGATAGGGGGGCTGTCCAACAACGGTTCTAAGGCATGGACTATCCTTTCAAGTTGTTCTTCGTATTTTGGAAATGCCTTGGGTAAAAAAATATGAATGATACTGATTACATTTAAAATTAAAGCATGAACTTTTAAGGACTGTGTCTAATTTACAAAACCCAAACATTCTTGATTAGAGGAAATATTCAACTAATCTTCCAATCCTAATTCATGACTTTAATCAGAGCCTTTCTACAGTCCACTCCAGATAATCGCAACATTTTCCAAGAAACAGAATTAATTCTATATAATAGTCACTGGTTAATTGCAACAAATTTCAGTTAATCGCAACAAATTTTCCACCTCAAAAAGTCGCAAATTCAATAAATCAATCAAACATAATCTTATAGTTAAATTTCATCATGGACGAATTCATGACAAGTTGAAGAATTGAGGTTTAATGCTACAATAGTGTGACAACATTTCATTAGAGACAAAAGAACAATGTTTACAACAAGTGGTTTGAGTTTACCATGTATGGTATGAAAATGATAAGAGGTCAAATCAAAATTGCTATAAAAACTTACATTAAGCGATGGTAAAAACAGTGCCCTATCATTTGATATGAAATTGGCCAAAGATATCACAGCTCGAAAAAAAACAAAAAACAAAGACTGAGAAACCATGGCTTCCCCTAACAAGAGGAACGATATCGCATTACAGAAAGAAAAAGCTTTAAATCATCAGTGAGTTCAATTCATCTCCTAAACCAACTCAGACAGAACTTGACTAAAAAAACAAACAGAAAAAACATAGCATCTCCAAAAATGTTGCAAAAATGGGTATCTGGGTCAGTTATATCTGATGGTAAGTATTTTGTGAAAGACTGGCATACTATCAAATGGTTGGCAAGCAATTACTCCTGTCATATAATGATTCAAAATCCGAGATAGACTCCATGGCTCTTAGGGCTTTGAAAGGACCCATTTAAAAAAAAAAAAATTTAATGACATCTGCATTACTTAATATACTTCAAAGTGCTTCATTTATTCCTATAAAAGAAATAATTAAAAATGCCTTTTAAAAAAATACAGACCCCCACACCCCCCACCCTTACACACACATGCATGAAAAAAAACAAAATAAAACAAACAGACCTCTGCATCTTTCTTGGAAAACTGTGCAATCTGACGCTGATTTTCTGAAGCATCTCTACCAAGTATGAGAGAAGTGGCCTTCCCATCCAGACCACCTGGTTCTATTAAAGGTGTGTAAGAGCTCGGGTTGCGTAGATAAACATTCAAGCCATATTTCTAGAGAATAAAACATAAAAACATAAAAATGTGTAAAGAAATCTGTGAAGGTCGTTATTATATATGATATTACTTATATTAGTTCGATAAAATTAAAATTTGAACAGCGACAGAATGTACAATATTTTCATCATTAGAGATTTTTAAAATTAAAACGTCAGGAGAGTAGAAAATTAATGTCACCGTGTGAAAAATTAAGATGTAAACAGACCTGCTTATTACTACCAAAAATTCGTAGAAATACGCATTTTTGGCTCAAGTTACAGAACTGCAAACGCCTCTTTGACTCAATTATTCTTTTGAAAAGGAAAGTTTAGTTCCTTATAACCTATATTCAGGACTTTGAACCATTTTTGTATCATGCTGATGGCAATTTTTTTATTTCTAAAGCTATTTAAAGTTAATTTTCTATTTTTCCCTTAGAAACTACGAATTTTTGAAATTTCAAGTAGGCAGCTTTAGCTAAAAAAAAAAACTAAGACATCAAATTAACCATGAAAATTAATAAAAATTTACAGTTAAACTGTGCCAGAGCAACTCCCAATTCTTCATTTATCTCCCAATAAGTATTCACATGGGATCAAGCATCTATTCACATGCAGTGCAACCCACTTAGAATGACAATGGTTGTCACGACATTCCACTCATAATGACGTTGTGTTAAGTCCCATTTTTTTGTCACTATATATTACTTGTAATGAAATACCTAATCTAACAACATATAACTGAACAGATCCTGCTTATAGAGACAAACTGACTTAAGACAGATTTGAAAAGTTTAATAAAAAATGTATACATCCAATGAAAACGCTTGCTTGACGCCCACTAAAATCATGCTTTAGTTTTTGACAACGAATGACAACATTTGCTTGATCAGCAGTCAGTGAATATTTGTTAGTGAGAAATTAAAATGTTGCATCCGACAGTCAGAAACTAAGTTTAAATAATCGTCCAATAAAAAGACCTTCTCACTGATATACGTGGCTTTTTTCCTGGATAGGAATGTCAGGTTATGCCTTTGATCTGTACCGACCAATAAAATCAAAGATTTTAAAATGATCACAACCAATTGCTATGCTGGCTTCTTGACCAATCAGAGAATGCTGGCTAACAACTGATGAGAGCAGCTAACAGACTGTCCACAATAAGAATTGACAAGGATGTCATTCATCTAAGTATTTCATTCACAATCTCAATCTATAAAATTAATTAAATCAATAATGGTTACTCCACAAAAGAGGACAGTACTGATCTTGGATGTCAAGCTCCAAATTTTGTTGACGACCATTGTTTGATATCATTTTATGGCTCTTTACTCACATTCTCTCACCGTACTCAGGTGTAAAATGAGTACCTGGCTGTTAACAGCGTTGTCTTTGTCTGAAAAATTATAATATCGCCTAACAGGCGTCATGTCCCATCCTACATGTTAAATGTTGCTGTTGACCAGGGACCCCTTGTAAAGCGCTTTGAGCACATTTAGTGGATATTGCTCTTTATAAAGCTAATTTTTTTTATTTTTTTTTTGGAGTACTTATTCATAACTGAGTCAGTATAGCATTGTGGGTAAAGCCAGGGACATAAATGCTAAGATTGAGTTGGCTAACTTTGCACTTCTCTGGACCAACAAAGTATACCGTTGCTTATATTTGTTATATAATACAACATGGTACAAGCGGGTGGTTGGATGGGAGCATCACCCTTGAATCATATACCTATGATGTTCGCACGGGTGTACGATCCGATAGTGATGTCGTTTCTTCTTCTCTTTACTAGCCTATCCTGCTTCTTTGGTTTGTGATTGTATTTTTGACAGGGGATATTTTTTTTTCTGTAAATCTTCTGCCTGTTTGTTCTTGGTTATTTATAATTTAGCTTATGATATCTTTAGGTTATGATTTTGATTTACATTTGTACTATTTTTGTTAGATTGCTTGTTTTTTTGTTTCAGCGGTCTCTCATACAACCTCAATTGTGTTGGAAGAGACCTAACAAACAAACAAAACAACATGGTACAAACTCTACCATCATAGTTTAAGCTTTGTTACCTTCAATTCAAGGTCTTTCATGATTTGTGGACGAAACAGGCTAAAAAGGTACGAGGCTCTAGAAAACTTGAAGCCTGTTTAGGATGGAATGCAACACAAAAAAAATCATTGCTTGCAAGTGAGTATGAAGAACATGCAACTTAATGATCGTCTCTGTTTAGTTTAACAAACAAACAAAAACATATGTCAAATGGAAAAATGTCCTTGTAGAGATACTTTTAGTTTTCCATCAAGCAATTAATTAATGCATTCATGATCTTGATAAAATGAATAATAATAAAGACATATATGCACATTCTGATCCTAGAAGTTTAGGCAAACCTGGTACAATTTCCTCAGTGACAGAGGCACCTCCGATGACATGTCTCCTCTCAACAACACAAACATCCAGCCCTGCTTTCTGAAGATATGCTGCCTGAAAAGTAAACCAAAAAAACCTGAAGATATGCTGCCTGAAAAGTAAACCAAAAAAAGTCCCCGAAAATTTTTTTTAAAGAAACATAAATCAACAAAACACATTGTTAAATAAAATTAAAAAGGCGATTTTTTTTCTAAAATTAATATAAATAGCTGCTAACCTAACAACATTGGATTACTGTAGTTTTTGTTATATCTTTTTTTATTTTGTTGGTAATTTTCAGATTTATCATTTCACATTAAATATACAGTGGAACCTCCCGATAACGACATGCCACGGGACCGAGTTTTTATGTCGTTATCCGGAGGTGTCGTTATTTAGAGGTTTCCAAGATGGCGGACAAAGTGGGCGTGGTAAGGCCCGCGGGACCAGGTTTTATTAACATTGACAAAACAAACAAAACATTGTAGTGTATTCCTCTTAGAGGGTTCTTGTGCGTGTGTCTGGATGAGACTTTTAGGTGATCTGAACTGAGTACACTGATAGTGTGCTCCTGGAATCTACATCTGTTCCCTATTTAAACCATTCCCCTTTGTCTTACTTTTTCTTATGTCATTTCAATTGTAAATATAGAATGTTTTTTACTATCCACTTTTCTTCCTTTTTACTGGCGCTGATATGACATAGATGTGTCACAGGCGCTGTAAAACCCTTTAAAACAAACAAAATTCCTCCTCCTCCTCCCACAAAAACACTACTACTACTACTGCTACTACTACTACTACTACTACTACTACTACTACTATACTACTACTACTACTACTACTACTACTACTACTATTATTATTATTATTATTATTATTATTATTATTATTATTATTATTACTACTACTTCTACTACTACTACGACTACTACTACTACTACTACTACTACTACTACTACTACTACTACTATTATTATTATTATTATTATTATTACTACTACTTCTACTACTACTACGACTACTACTACTACTACTACTACTACTACTACTACTACTACTGCTACTACTACTACTACTACTTCTACTACTACTACTACTACTACTACTACTTCTATCACCACATAATATCACATTTTCCAAGATTTTGTGTTTACTTGCTTACACTTACATTTATACCTTGGTTTTTATTAATGCATATCAGCCAAGATTCGTCAAAAAAAGCTTGTTCTCATTGGTTCAAGCAGGAATCGTTTTTATAAACTTTTGAGTACTTATACTCGGTATTTTTAGTATCAGATATCTACGAAAACTGCCGAAAATCGCCAAAATGATGTCGTTATTCGGAGGTTTTATCAAAAAGTGCGTCGTTATTTGGAGGTTATTTTTACTGATCTTAAATAGAAAAAAAATCGGGACCACGGGTCAATGTCGTTATCAGGAGGTTGTCGTTATTCGGAGTTGTCGTAATCGGGAGGTTCCACTGTATATATAGTCCAGTAAATTTCAGCTAAAAAAAATAGGGTGACCAGGAGAAATTGGTACCAAGCTAAACTTAACACGTAGCTGCACATTTTAAGCTGATGATCATACTAAAAATCCATTGAAATCCCTTTGTGGAGAGCAAAAATGTTTGATGGGTGAATAAATACTAATTTGGTACCATTTTCTTCCAGGTGAAACCCGAACCCTAAATCTACTGGATTAATGAGGGGGGAAAGTGCTTCACTAACCAACAGGAGAAAAAAAATATTAAAATCTGCACTGAATTTACTGGCCAATTCAAAATCTACTCTAATTCAAACTTGTAAACGTGAATACACTTTGGGTATACTGATGACATAAGTCTGTCCTGTCACTCTCACATGTAAGTATTGAAAATCTCAAATTTAGAAAAATGAAATGGCATCCAAAAAGTACCTAATAGGACACAAACTTTGACAAATTGATGCGAGCTATCTCTATCACAGACACTGGACTTAATAAGAGTTTTCTATGAGCGTATCTGCTCTGTGTCGTGAGTAAACATGATAACATATTTGTAATTAGTTATGCAACCAAAGAAAAGTGGTTTTTAAAAAAAAATTAAAAATTTTAAGGACAGTATGAGATCTGAATGAGTTAAAAAGTTGTATTAAAATGGTTAACTTTTATAAAAAGTTTTAAATAGTTGTGATTTCCTACTTTTATACACATAGACCGAAATATTTTGGATCTAAATAGTTGCAGACATATGGAATCCTTTGACGCTCTTGGATCATAATCAAACAACTAGACGAACTCAATAGAACTGTATTATGACACAAAAAATTGGTTACTCACAGCAACAAGTCCATTGTGCCCTGAAAAAAAATATAAAGAGTTTTGGACTTTCTAAAACCTTTTCACAAATGCCCCAAAATGAACAATTTTGTAGCCCTGACTAAAATCAAGATGATTTATATTTACATAGGATGTTTTAAAAAAAAGGATTTCGAAATAATGCTCTAATGGTCCAGAACCCATGTTGTATTCAATACCATTCTTTGTGAGCTCAACTGAATGGCGTAATATCAAATTATAATTTGCAATTTTATAAAAGTGACATCTGAGAGGCAAAATAAAAGAATCACACATTGGACCCAAAGAAGGGCTTGAACATCCTGATTTCTTTTTTTTTGTTTTTTGTTGCAAGATATGTAATGGTACTATTTAATTTAACAAGCACTTGAATATGATAACATCTGAGCCTCACACCCAACAACTTTGTTGTTGCTGGGCTCCACTTTTTACCATTGACCAAGACAAAATCTGTAAAAATGCATTCTATAAATGTATTCATGCATTTATTCACCTGCTCCTATAACCACAGCATCATACTGGGTTTTCATTTGAAGCTGTCTTTTTGAGATACCATTATGAGTAGGTCGCAAAGAACGTAGTATTCTTAAATTATTGAACATATCTTTTCACCTGTAAGGATAAAGAGAAAAACACCATTGATTTTCAATTTATTAATTAACAGTTAACACCAAAAACCACCACTTCCACTATACATTTTGTTTCAAGTTATTGTATTTAATGATAGGTATTTTGACAAAATGTTAAGTTCAAGATGTAATTGTGTTGCTAGGCTTGACCATTATTGAAAATCGAACAAATAAATTCAATTATCCATTCATAATAGAACTCAAGAGAGTGAAGAACTGTGCAATGCACAAAGACAGTACCATGCTTGTGGTTCATTTTCAAGAGTTAGATGTCTAGAAAGTAGCATAAAATGGCTTTAACGAGCATTGTGCATTTAGTAAAAACAGTTAAAGACTATGCACTGCTTTTGACGTATACTTATACATACAACAAACAATTTTGTCCATACATTCATATAGTTGAAACCACATAATTGGAATAATAGCCTTACGCAAATACAGCTTATGGCCTTCATAACTTGAACAGCCTTCTATCGGGATTGCCAACATATTGTGGTATAATGTAGCTTCACTATAACAAAATGATTCAGATTCAGAGCCTCCTTATCTCATTACATATAATATATTTCGTCATTATGATATGGGAAAGGGACTTGAGTGACTATACCGCATGACCACATTTTCATATATGGATTTACCTTTAAAACGTACATCAAAGACAAACCATATAAATCAAGAACACATGAAAACTGTTCCATATTAATCTACAGCATGTCACACAATTCAAATGATTGTAGCATGGCATGTCAAAAAACAGCCATCCAGTTACATCACTATAAACGCTCTTAATTTGTGAGCGTCTAGCAAATGAGATAAATTTTATCATAATATTGAAATATGTTTTCTGCTATTTTCTTATTGTTCAGTTAAAGAGGGTTTTTTTTTCCTGTAATTCTTACGATTCAATTGGCAGGAAAAGGCCTCTAGAACAATACCTAATTATATTTTTGAGAAACTCGGATTTTGGTCAAAGTACTCATAAAGATGATAATGATAGGTAAAATTCTCTCTTTTCTTTTTTTGTGGCTATATGGTCTAGTGGTATGACACTCGCCTTCGGATCGGAAGGTCCTGGGCTTAAGTACCACTCTGAGAGGCGCATAGTTGAGTCCTTGGAAAAGGCTCTTTCCTCACGTTCTCTCACAGTACTCAGGTGTAAATTGAGTATCTGGCTGTTATCAGCGTTGTCTCTGTCGAAAAAATTGTAATATCGCCTTACAGGTGTCATTTCTCATCCTACCTGTTAAATGTTGCTGTTGGCTAGGGACCCATTGTAAAGCACTTTGAGGATGTTTAGTATATATTGCGCAAAATAAAAAAGCTCGTTTTCTTTTCCTTTATCGTAAACTTTTGTTGTTTGATCATCTTACTGAAATGACAAATTAAAGTTTCTCTGCCTTTATCTGTAAAAAGTAAGGCACTTGGCCCATTGCTGCAGATGTTTACACAATTCATAATTCTTACTGCCTATTACAATGAACTTCTGGATGAATATATTTGTGACGTTTTACTGAAACTGACACTGATTTCTATATCTAAAATTTCTGGGAGGACTGAGGGGCGGGGGTGGTATTTCATTCCCTGATTGCCCATGAAAAAAAAATGGTTCTTGTATCTTGTATGTGTTTATTTTGCATATTTGAATGGCGTTTCTGTGGCTGTTATAATTTCTGATGTGTATAAGAATAAGTATAATTCAATGTTCTTTGGACACTTTGGTGAAATTTTGCGGTATCTACATTGTTTTGCTGAACTGGCTGGCATTGCGCCGTGGAGAAATTCAAGGTTAATTTGGAATTCATCTTTAACATTCATCAACAATAAACTAAAACACCTATCGCCAAACTTCAACGTTCATTCTAACATGTAATGTAAATTGTAAAACAAAACAAAAACAAACAACAAAAAAATAATATAAAAAAACAACAAATAAACACATGATGCATGAAATTGAAATGAAAACGTCATGAAACATTAAAGGTGGTGACTTTTGTTTTCTTTTTACTCCAGAAGTTGGAATAATTTTCTGAATCTGAAGTTTGAGTTTTTATTTCTAAAACGAAGACTAAGACTAAGACTAATGGCTGAGGGGAGTGTAAATAAATGTTCGCACGGAAAAAAAAAAATAAAAAAATGACAAAACGAAAAAGTCACTCAGTCTATCAAGCACTGAAAATCTCAACCACTAGAAATTCAAATTAATTAATTTGGACTGAATTCATTTCATACATTTAATTGTGCACACACAGGCGAGGGAGTAGCTAGTAGCTTGTTGTGGCGGTCCAGTGATAGATGGATAAATAGCATAACAAATGCATCGATGGTGCTAGGGGACAGGTCAAGAAGTTCAAAGTTCAACGTTGAAATCGTGTTTCGACTTTTGAAAAAAAATATATAAAAGTTTAAAATAAGATTAAATACCGCCAAGAAGCCCTTCATTATTGTCTGTTCACGCTGAATACCGCACATGAAGTCATTCGGTTCTTTGTTATTGTTTTTAGCCAGATGAGTAGTTCTCAATAAATTCTATCAATCAGACTATAACGTTTAAGGTTACACACAGTTTTGATCAGTTTAGTGTGTTGGAACGATATTTCCGGCTGGCGAAATGATGTGACCTTTTTGGCCAACCGCAAAGCATCAATATAGTGAGAACTACTTTCATAAAAATGGCTGACTGAAAACAATAACAAACAGCTGAGTGACGTCAATTTCGTTCTTTCAATAAAATAACATTTAGATATCTCGAATTTCAAACTCATTCTTTGGTTTGTATCGATTGTATGGTTCAGAAGGGTAGTGAGTATCGCTCAGGAAACAAACTTGTTTTATCAGCACTGTTGTGTTGACGATGACCACGTGGAAAAAAACAAAAAAAAACAAACCAAATGCCCCC
>NC_088361.1:126960857-126963357 GCF_034508935.2 Berghia stephanieae
GTCACACAGACACGGAGCATTGTTTACACTGGCAAGGAAATATTTCAGCAGTGAGATTTCCGGGGAATGTAAATAAAGAATAAAGCGTGTTTTCAAATTGTGTTTACCCCCCATCCCCATTCATAACTGCCCATAACAATGTAATTATAACGCTTTGAAGCCGACCTTTGACAAACAATGGGGGTGTTTTGATTTTATTTTTCCCTCGGGGTCGCGATAGTTAAGTTGGGAGATCAATCGCTTCCCAAGAGATCCCCCCCCCACACACACACACACATGTCCACCCAGTAGTGATTGGGTAGCTGGGTCTTTTAGATCGGGCGGAAAGTACTTTGAGATGGACTAGTGCCATATCAAAAGGGTAGCATGCGATTGCTATTGCCCGTTTCACGCTATAAAAACCGGGCCTAAACTTAGGGCCTATGGCGCTAAAGGACCACTTCCATCCTATGGCACTTGCCGATTTTAAAAACAAGGTTTCGTCTTGTTCAACTCTTTCTAAAGGATCGCTCATATTGCAACACGAAAAACAATAGCAAATTATTAACAAATAATAATAATAATAATAATAATAATAATAATAATAATAATAATAATAATAATAATAATAATAATAATAAGAAGAAGAAGAAGAAGAAGAAGAAGAAGAAGAAGAAGAAGAAGAAGAAGAAGAAGAAGAGGAAGAAGAAGAAGAAGAAGAAGAAGAAGAAGAAGAAGAAGAAGAAGAAGAAGAAGAAGAAGAAGAAGAAGAAGAATGATGATGATGATGATGATGATGATGATGATGATGATGATGATGACGATAATGATGATAATGATGATGATGTTGATAATGCTGATGGTGAGGATGATGCTGACGATTATGCTAAAATATTAGTAATGCGATCATCTATTTTAGTGGTTTTTAGCGGCGACAGATTTATGACATGACAGTATAGCCTTATTTCCGGAACGCTTAAATCATTGAAACTTTTTATAAACAGTTGACATGCCATAAAACATCATAATATCACAGATCAGAGACTGTAACACCTTCTTTGAAGACAAAACAGTCACACAATGGAAGCTATTGCAATGTTTCTATTTCGGAATTACGATTTGACTAATACACCACAAAACCACAAGTTATGACAAATGATAAAATTGACATATCATTATTATTCCATTCAGAGTCACGACTCATTCCTCAAGGCTGTCGTGGTACGAATGTATTAACCAGTTAACTGCCGTACTCTGGAAAAAACACGTTTTAAAAATATTTGGCCAGAGTACTCGACCTGAAGTCCCAGGTTTGAGATTTTTTGCCAAGATGAGGGTCATTTAAATCGATCGATATTTAACTCTCTCTTTGCCGACCATTTTAATGATTTTTTCCAGAAATGCTGTACTTAACATAGAACGATTTTTTACACTCATACTCATGAGAAATAAATACAAACTAGATATCATAGTTTTGTGTAGCTTAAAAAACTTTGTAAAAAAGATTTCTCATAGACTACATTTTATAATTTTTTTTTTTTTTTTTTTTTTGATGTGCAAAACAAATCTGATTAAGACGATTTTACTGTATTTGGTAAAGAGAGGGTTAAAGGACGAGTATGCTGGCCAAATTTTTAAATACACGTTTTCCCAGAGCACGGCCGTTTACTGGTTAGCAAGCAGCACTTGAAACCCCCACCAGAATAGATCATTGTAGGTCTTTGAACGGACAATTCATAATTTATCAGCCGCTTGCTTATCAAAGATTAGCAAACATTTAATGTCTTTATGACTGGTACAAAGGGAATTCCTGTCCTCCGGAAGTTCAAAAATGTTGTCATTGAGTGTCAATTTTTTCATGATACTATTATATTAGCGTTATAAAATATAAAGAAACTGTTAAATAAGCTTTTCATGATTTGTAATATTATTATGATCTGGCCATTTCATTGACTAGCATTTGATTTTGTCTACGATGAATTACAATATAAATTCTTAGAGTAAATAGAATACAAATAAATGAATATATAAAAATAATATTCAGAGATATATGGATTTAAAAAATAATAATTTCATGCTTTTATTCATTTTTTTTAAAAAGCAGAAAAATATAAACGCAACAACAACAACAACAACAACAATAACAACAACAACAACAACAACAACAACAACAACAACAACAACAACGAAAGATACCGTATCTATCTAAACAAAAATAATAAAAAAGAAATATATTTAACAAAGCAAAACAAACAACAAACAAATAAAGAAACCAAAAATACAGAAAAGGAATGATCAAGGAAATAAGTAGCGGGAAGGTTTGGGCCTTTTTTGACTAGTTTTCTTGCTGTGCCCTTTGCTTTGCTAGTCAATTACTGCCATTGTATGCCGCACATTTTACCTGTTAATTTCCTTTTATTCTGGCGCCGAATTATCACCGCGATCTTGATAAATTCTATTATGAGAGCAGTTCTTGGAATTGCGAAGAATTTGTCGAGTTTTATGTTTGATACAAACGAGT
>NC_088361.1:126968357-126973357 GCF_034508935.2 Berghia stephanieae
TAAGTTTTTTGTTGTTGTTGTTTGTTATTGTTGTTGTTGCTGTTGTTGTGTAGAATGAAGTAGGAGTTCCTTGGGCAAAATGAAAAGAAAAGTGTTTTGTCGGTCGAAGGCAACATCGTGTTTAGTTGAGTAAAGATCTCGTGTGCTTGTGGCCAAGGTATTCTTTATAATTTGATTTTGTTGTGGAGAATGCTTTAAATTTGTTTTCATAATGCCTTTACATCTTTAAAATTTCGGTATAATAATAAATTAGTCGTCAATTTAGTAACAATAAAGAGGAATGATTTAATCAGTGCAGCCACACTAAAGGGAAATAATTTTTAAAAATGAGCTTTATATAGAGCAATATCCACTAAATGTGCTCAAAGCGCTTTACAAGGGGTCCCTGGTCAACAGCAACATTTAACTTGTAGGACGGGACATGCCGGCTGTTAGGCGATATTACAATTTTTCGGACAAAGACAACGCTGTTAACGGCCAGGTACTCATTTTACACCTGAGTACGGTGAGAGAAAGTGAGTAAAGAGCCTTTTCCAAGGACTCAACTATGCGCCGAGCGCGAGGCTCGAACCCAGGACCTTCCGATCCGAAAGCGAATGTCATACCACAAGACGACATAGCCGCACAATAATAAGATAAACAATAATAACATATTATAATAGAAATAATGCATGCCAATATCAACCGCTCAAATGGATGTGGTTTATGCTTCATTTGGTTGATTTGATTTTGATTGTATCCATTGAAGCATTCTACTGTACACTGACAAAAAACCTTTTTCATTCAAGCCAGGATGTTATAACTCAATGAATTAAGAACATTCAATAATTGAGGGTAACGGCTGAAAGATATCTGGTTAGGTGGTTTTATTTCGATTTTCTTTTATTTTACTTCCCATAACGGGTAAGAGATCACTTGCTGTGCCTTCTATTCCCTTATATCTATTTTTTTGAGTTTGCTTTCTATCTTTGTTTTGGGATTGGATTACTTGGTTCTGTCCCAGGGCTGACCGGAATCCTTGGTTGGGAGGGAAATAGTCAATTCTATAGTTAAGGTTTTGGGAGATGATAATTTTGTTTCTCTCTGTTATGTTCTGTTACATTTTTTGTATTGAATAATGATGGTTTGTAAACATTTGCGTGTGTTCCTCTTAGTGGAGGCCTGTGCTTGTGTCTGTATGAGACTTTTAGGTGACCTCAAACTAAGCACACGGATCGAATGCTCTTGAATTCTACATCTGTTCCCTATTTAAGCCAATTCGACCTTTGTCTTACTTTTTCTTTTATGCTTTTAGTTGAATATCTAGACTTTTTTACTATCCAATTTTCTTCCTTTTTACTTACGCTGAAATGAGTTAAATGTATCGCAAGCGCAGAAAAACCCTTAAAACCAAACCAAAACAAAACAAACTTGTGTGGCAAGTTCATTTAAATTCACAGACATTTCAATTTTTAAAAAAATATTTCAAAAATTGAGAACTTTTTCAAATTATATAGCAGCTCATTGTCACGACAAAAGAATCCGTGGGTGTTCGAGGTTTTTGAATTTTACAGTTGTTTTCTTTCAGAAACAGCTTTTTTATTACTTTAAAAGTCATGATCTCATTTCATTACTCAAACCGCAGATTGAAAGTCTACAATTCAATTAAAGTTTGATTTGGGTGGATAAAAACATTGAAAGGCAATCCACATGGGAGCAATTTTGACAATGAACGTGAGTCACTAACATTTAACGATAGGCTATCGTTTAAAAAACAATCTGGGTTTAAATTTATTTTTTGTTGTTGTTTTGCTCTTTTTTTCTTGTTCGATTCTTTTGAGGCATCAGTGTTACTGACGGTTTGAGGTGGAGTCTTCATTAGTCCAAGGGTGAAATCTATTTTATTGAATTTTGATGTATGAGATATTTATTGTTCAAGCATAAAAAACAACAAAATTTATTATTATGGTCTATCAAAAAATCATTAAGGAATATTCTGTTTTATTCTGGATGATACCAGTCGGCTGTGTGTAATCATGATTACAGTTTGACATATATCTCACCAACTAGCTACGCGCTAGAGTTTTTTAGACGAACAAAACAAAGGGTTATGAAAAAACCCCCGATAAACTATCAGTATATACAAATAACACATAGAACATTTATATGATGCCAACATCTCATATAATATGTGCTCTCGGCGCTTAAATTGGAGCAAAGATCACTTGATCACAAAACGAAGAACGCTTCAAGGATGTTTTACAGAAGATGGAAAAAAACTTCTAACAAATTAGATAATGAAATAGTTATAGAAAAGTTGTTAGTGGACATAATCTAAGAACATTTTGTTAACAAAACTATCGGAAAAGGCGCAATGTGCGTTTCTTTCTGATGATATATACATTAAGTAAAAGTCGAACAGGAATACAAACGAATCGTGATATAGATAACACATAACATCCGCCAGCCGGATATAACTTCCAACACACAAAACTATGTGTAACCTTAAACGTTTAAAGTCTGATTAATACCGTTAAGTGAAAACTACTCATACTTGCTAAAACAATAACAGAGAGCTGAGTGACGTCAATTTTGTTCTATCTGAGCATCATTGAAAAATAATCATAAATCCAGGCAAATAATGGGCATGATCAAGATTACATTTCCATGTGCTCGAGGTCATTGGTCACATGACAAAGTGTGTAGTGAAAGGTGTTCTCAGTTTGAGAAATTATATCCAACGTTACGATTGGTCATTTTGATCAATATGACTCATGGGTATGTTTACAGCTTTTATAAACAAAACAGCATGTTTAGATACATTGAGAAATGTCCAATCGTTGTACAGCGACAAATCACGCGATTGATGACTAGGTTGGACGAAAACATGAATGTAGATCGCTCCCATTAAATGAGCTGACTTGACAGTGCGCTCCAAACTGTATCAATTAATGAGTGATTTTAGTTAATGACAGTTACTTATTAATTTACAACTTGCATAACCCCCATTAGGGAAATAATTTATGGAAATGAAATGTTGCAGGCTCGTGCACCACGAATTTGTCCTTAAACAATTTAGCTGCCCTTCTCTGGAAAAACGCATATATAATAATTTGGCCATTAAACGTATCCTTCAAATATCGATCGATTTAAATGACCCGCATCTTGGCAAAAACACTCAAACCTGGGACTTTGCGAAGACACAGGTTTGGGAGTATATAATTGCCAAGACGAGGGTCATTTAAATCGATCGATATTTTTGAAGGACGAGTTTTCTGGCCAAATTTTTAAATACATGTTTTTATCTGAAACGTCAGTTAATGGTAATACGTAATTACGATAATGATAATTTTACTTAACGAGCAACAAATAAAACAATAAACAAACAAACAAATAAATAATTTTTTAAAATAAATAAAATGATTACATAAATAAATGAATGAATGAATAAATAAATAAATAAAATACCAAAGACGAAACGGAATAAATGCCAAATACATTCTTGGCATTTCCGTTAAAGTCTTTTGCTGAATGGAAATGTGGATTACATAGCCAGGAATTCTTTCACACATGAACTTATTGAGATTATGCCTGTAAACCTTACCCAAAGACAAACTGTCAGAGTGTAGAAAACTTGAATTTGTTCTCATCATAACCCGCCCAATCACTGGCCCATAATCACATGACAAGTTAAAGAGTTTGTTAAATTAGGCTCTTGGCAAGCAACCATAGCATCTCACTGAACAAAGAATTCGAACGATAATAATAACAAAGGAATAGTAGTCTTTTAATACTTATATCTGTTTTATATATTTTTTTAAAAGATAAAAATATTGATGATGATGATGATGATGATAATAATAATAATACTAATAATAATAATAATAATAATAATAATAATAATAATAATAATAATTATTATTATTATTATTATTATTATTATTATTATTATTATTATTATTATTATTATTATTAGTATTAATATCATCATCATCATCATCATCATCATCATCATCATCATCATCATCATCATCATCACCATCACCATCATCATCATTATCATCATCATCATCATCATCATCATCATCATAATCATCATCATCATCATCATCATCATTATTATTATTTATATTATTATTATTATTATTATTATTATTATTATTATTATTATTATTATTATTATTATTATTATTATTATTATTATCATCATCATCATCATCATTAGTCGAAAGGTCATTACGAATGAGTAACTAGACCCTTATTCGTGTCATATGTATTCCTGTGATGCGTTCTTTCTAAAGAAGCAGAGTTGGCACTTGCTTTTTTTCCAATGTCACCTGAGACATTATTTCTTATAAGAAATCAATGGTTTTGTCCCATTGATTCCAGTAAAGACAATAAATGGACAATGCATATAGCGCATTTTTAGGATTTTCCTCATTCTTAACGTCCTTCATAATCTTAAAATTATTTTGCAGCCGGGGGAGAAAATTTCCATTTCACAGTACGTAAATATTATGCAAAGGACATACCAAGCAGCTTTCAAAAGACAGCTTAATTATTGTTTCTTTTGAAAAGGGCGTATAAGGTTCACCTAAATCACTGTTTAATTAATGTGTCAGATCCCTAATGAGCAACTATTTTGTAATTAAGTAGAAATATCTAACCCCTTGCCAAAATGATATTATTATCATTTACGCAGTATGAAGTTGTTAAACTGACACCCAGAACATTATAGAATACATGTTCAAACAATTCGCCGGGAATTATAGGGTTTAAAAGGCAGGTATGGGCAATCAACTTGTCATTCAAATATTATTATGAAGGTTTAAAGATATTTTCGTTGAAATATTCAGTACAATTCGTGCAAATTATATTTATACAGAAAAGAAAAAACGAGACAGGCGGTACAAGAAATGAGGAATATTGTTATTTTAAAAAGCTTTGATTTCTGATGTGTGTGCAGACCGTGAAATATAATTAAATAGATAAAAGGAACTGCTGTGAAATTATACAAAAAC
>NC_088361.1:126978357-126998357 GCF_034508935.2 Berghia stephanieae
CAACATCAATGAAGGAAGGAAGACATAGCAGTTTACTGACGGAAAGTACAAAAGCAGAGTTCCAGCCACCGCCCTTCGTTCCAGCCCGCAGAAGGTAATGAGAATAATTTCGGTGCATGCTGGGAGGAGTTATCAAGGACTTTTGCCATTGCGGTTGTCAACGTGTCAGCTGAGATTTCCGCATAGAAATAAGTGGGCTTTTTTCAAAAGCATTAAGAGAACTAGAGACACCACTCCATTTTCCTCATTAGACAGTCCATATTGATTAGAAATGGATAATGCCTCGTATCACAATGATGTTGTGACCATTGACCCAAAAGACACAAGTTCAAAGTTCATTGACAACAAGAGAGGCAAAAGCGTGTTTTGAAACAGAAAATGATGTAATCTGTGTTTGATAGCATATTTTAATAATAGGATCTACGTCTAAAAACAGATGTTCTGCCCATTGTGCGGTGTGAGAGGAGGAAAAAATATCTTTATCAGGGATAAGATCATTCAAAAGTATTAATACGATGGACTAAACTGACTCTGAACTTGTTAAAATTCTTAAATCAACGAATTCAATATGTGACCAGTGCCTCAATTCGGTATTATGTCGTGGTGAAAAGGATGCCGAAATGTGAATTTAACCAGTTAACTGCCGTACTTTGGAAAGACACGTAAATATCGATCGATTTTTTAAGGCCGAGTTTTCTTGCCAAATTTTGAATACGTCTCTTTCACATAATAAAAAATAAAACAAAATAAAATTCCCTTTATTCATCCCATAGGCGAAATTTGTCTTTAGGGTCTATTCCAAAGGACTGGAATAACCCAAGTGTCACCCGTAATGCAGGGCCGCAAATTGATCTAGGGCGAGGTGACTTGCTCAAGGCCACACAGCGCAGCGGCAGGTGATCGAACTCGGAACCTTTCAGGTGCGAAGCAAAGACCGTACCTCTGAGCCACACTGCCCCCATGAGTACGACAGTTAACTGGTTAAGTAATAATTATGATCAAAATTACGTCGTTAATAAACATACGCTTCACTCAAGTGTCATAATATTTTGTTCATAATAGATACAAGTTTTAGCATTCCTACAATAATACCGTTTTTTTCAGATGATTGATCACATAATACGACGTGTACTTATTTGCAGGTCTGATAAACCAAGTTGTTATGGGCTCATTGTTCTAATGGAAATAACCTCAAACCAACGCAAAATATCGTCCATTACTACTAAATTAAATCAAGCCCATTCAATATTCCTCTTTTCTTGTTCAAAACTCATTGGAAGTGTATGGCATGTCTCCCGGACAATGTATAACCAATATCAATAGGTGACATAATTTTAAATCAAAAGGTGGTATACCTATTTAAGTAGCTAGATAAATAAGCAGATTATTATGATTACGGGGATAGAGAGCGGCTATGTGGTATTGTGGTATGACACTCGCTTTCGGATCGGAAGGTCCTGGGTTCAAACCTCGCTCGGCGCATAGTTGAGTCCTTGGAAAAGGCTCTTTACTCACATTCTCTCACCGTACTCAGGTTAAAATGAGTACCTGGCCGTTAACAGCGTTGTCTATGTCGAATAAAAATTGTTTCGTTCTTCTTTCGTTGCTGTTGGTCAGGATCCCTTGTAAAGCGCTTTGAGCAGGTTTAGTGGATATTGCGCTATATAAAAGCACAATAAAAAGATATGATTATGATTACGGGGATGGAGATCGAGGATGGCTGATCTTTATTGACGACCATTATTTATTTATCTAGCCTAGAAAATACGATGCCGCGCTGTCAGTCGGAAACCAAATGATCAATTCACAATATATTTATCCAGTTCCCCGGAAAACTGGCTTTACACTTCCATTCAGATTGGAACCAGTATTTTGACATCAAACTTTTGTTCCCTATAGAGGGAACCAAATTGACATCAGTCAGCTCTTTTTTATTGTTTTTTAGACAGCTATGTTGGTGATTTGTTTTCATAAATTACATCAATCAGACTATGGACGTTTAAGGTTACACATAGATTTGTGTGTTGGTACTTTGAATCAGGCAGGCGGATGTTGTGATAACTAAATGCATAGCATCAATTGCAATCGGTCATTAGACCTGCTCATACGTGCACGTTGGTCACTTAGTATTAAACTGCAATCATCAGGATTATTGCTAGCTTGAGGCAAAATGTAGTACTCTTTTCAAATCTTAATAAGATCCAGCTATCCAACCATTGTTTTCACTCTTGTTTGTTTTCTATTGATCCAGGAATCGAACCAAGTGCATCTGCGTGGCAATCAAGGATGTTATCGTTGACCCCGTGAGTTAAAGCGTTCACATCTACAGAATGCGGATGTAATGTTAAAACTGTTTATTTTGGTTAGCAGCTTGTTTGCTTTTGACACTGTCGCTCTTGATTGTTTCATTTACTTGTTACAACTTTTCACACAAGGGAGCGCCTGCCTTATGAATAGATTACATTGATAGCAAGAATATGGTTATGTATCCCTAAAGGTTATCAGAACCTATGACTGGAGGTTGTGTTACCTTTTACCTTCTTTCGCACCTATACTTGATTGTAAGACTTGAACGTTATCATTCTCGTCCACGCCTAGTCTGTGTTGTGATAGCGGCGTTGGTGGTGTATGATAGGTAATAAGGATCCACGTTCTCATAATTAATTACTTCAGAATATTACGATAATAATAATAATAATAATAATAATAATAATAATAATAATAATAATAATAATAATAATGGTGGTGGTGGTGGTGGTGGTGGTGATGATGATGCTGCTGCTGCTGCTGCTGATGATGATGATGATGATGATGATGATGATGATGATGATGATGATGATGATGATGATGATGATGAAATAAATCATGTGTGTAATAAGATCAGAGCACGATCTATATGGCAAGTCACATCTCGAGTTTTTCTTTCCTTGATGATAAAAGGAAAAAAAGCTCACTTGTTTTAGGTTTCTTTTTAGTTGGTTTTAGTTCTTTTTAGTTCTATTATTTAATTTAATTTTATATTTACTCCTGGCTGCTCCTTGTACAAGCAAACCTACTCCTCTACTCCTCCTAACTCAATGCTTTACACTAAATCATTAATAAATGTTATTCTACATCCGTAAACTGCCATTACTACCATTGGCCTTGTTTTACGCGTCTCCAAACATCCCAATAACTCCTACATACGTTTAAGCAAAACAAAGGTCATGTGTCAACAACACACACACACACACACACACACACACACACATACAAACAGACAGAGAGAGAGAGAGAGAGAGAGAGAGAGAGAGAGAGAGAGAGACCTGACCTGACCCGTCTTCGGACACTCTCGTCCCACGATAATAATATTATGTCACCGAGCACTCCCTGACCCTATTTCAGTTTAAACTAATCAATTAAGTAAATGGACGCATCCATGAAGTAAGAAATGAATAAATTGGTGACATTAAACGGATGAATTATATAGAAAATAAATCAACTAACATACTTTATTTAACTTAAATGGAAGTTGAGTCCTGGTAGGTACATATTGTTATCGACTGACCCGTCGCATCTGTCTAGTATTCCGAGAGCTGTCCCACAAAAATAAACCAGGAAAATGGTCATATCTTTAAACCATTTAATATTTTTTTCTAAGTTTGTAACCGCCAAATAGAATTGCATTCAAATTGCAATTTCACCAAAGTGAATTTATATAGTCATTTATATTGAACACGAGTAACATGATGTCATAGCAAAAAATGGCCTTATTGTTTAAAAATAGTCAAAAGCAGAAGTTCGAGATGTTATTCGATTTCTGCAGGCAAAAGGGCTAAATCCATTTGAATTCATGCTGAGATTCAGGCAGTTTATGGTAAAATTGTCTTAGGAAGATCACAAGTGCATCATTGATGTGACTTGTTTAGAGCTGGGAAGATCACACGTGTATCATTGGTGTGAATTGTTTAGAGCTGGGAAGATCACAAGTGTATCGTTGGTGTGAATTGTTTAGAGCTGGGAAGATCACAAATGTATCATTGATGTGACTTGTTTAGAGCTGGGAAGATCACAAGTGTATCGTTTGTGTGACTTGTTTAGAGCTGGGAAGATCACACGTGTATCGTTGATGTGACTTGTTTAGAGCTGGGAAGATCACAAGTGTATCGTTGGTGTGAATTGTTTAGAGCTGGGAAGATCACAAGTGTATCGTTGGTGTGAATTGTTTAGAGCTGGGAAGATCACAAGTGTATCATTGATGTGACTTGTTTAGAGCTGGGAAGATCACAAATGTATCATTGGTGTGAATTGTTTAGAGCTGGAAAGATCACACGTGTATCGTTGGTGTGAATTGTTTAGAGCTGGGAAGATCACAAGTGTATCGTTGGTGTGAATTGTTTAGAGCTGGGAAGATCACAAATGTATCATTGGTGTGACTTGTTTAGAGCTGGGAAGATCACAAGTGTATCATTGATGTGACTTGTTTAGAGCTGGGAAGATCACACGTGTATCGTTGATGTGACTTGTTTAGAGCTGGGAAGATCACAATTGTATCGTTGGTGTGAATTGTTTAGAGCTGGGAAGATCACAAGTGTATCATTGGTGTGAATTGTTTAGAGCTGGGAAGATCACAAGTGTATCATTGGTGTGAATTGTTTAGAGCTGGGAAGATCACAAATGCATCATTGATGTGAATTGTTTAGAGCTGGGAAGATCACACGTGTATCATTGGTGTGAATTGTTTAGAGCTGGGAAGATCACAAGTGTATCGTTGGTGTGAATTGTTTAGAGCTGGGAAGATCACAAGTGTATCGTTGGTGTGAATTGTTTAGAGCTGGGAAGATCACAAGTGTATCGTTGGTGTGAATTGTTTAGAGCTGGGAAGATCACAAGTGTATCGTTGGTGTGAATTGTTTAGAGCTGGGAAGATCACAAGTGTATCATTGGTGTGAATTGTTTAGAGCTGGGAAGATCACAAGTGTATCGTTGGTGTGAATTGTTTAGAGCTGGGAAGATCACAAGTGTATCATTGGTGTGAATTGTTTAGAGCTGGGAAGATCACAAGTGTATCGTTGGTGTGAATTGTTTAGAGCTGGGAAGATCACAAGTGTATCGTTGGTGTGAATTGTTTAGAGCTGGGAAGATCACAAGTGTATCGTTGGTGTGAATTGTTTAGAGCTGGGAAGATCACAAGTGTATCGTTGGTGTGAATTGTTTAGAGCTGGGAAGATCACAAGTGTATCGTTGGTGTGAATTGTTTAGAGCTGGGAAGATCACAAGTGTATCGTTGGTGTGAATTGTTTAGAGCTGGGAAGATCACAAGTGTATCATTGGTGTGAATTGTTTAGAGCTGGGAAGATCACAAGTGTATCTTTGGTGTGAATTGTTTAGAGCTGGGAAGATCACAAGTGTATCGTTGGTGTGAATTGTTTAGAGCTGGGAAGATCACAAGTGTATCATTGGTGTGAATTGTTTAGAGCTGGGAAGATCACAAGTGTATCGTTGGTGTGAATTGTTTAGAGCTGGGAAGATCACAAGTGTATCATTGGTGTGAATTGTTTAGAGCTGGGAAGATCACAAGTGTATCGTTGGTGTGAATTGTTTAGAGCTGGGAAGATCACAAGTGTATCGTTGGTGTGAATTGTTTAGAGCTGGGAAGATCACAAGTGTATCATTGATGTGACTTGTTTAGAGCTGGGAAGATCACACGTGTATCGTTGATGTGACTTGTTTAGAGCTGGGAAGATCACAAGTGTATCGTTGGTGTGAATTGTTTAGAGCTGGGAAGATCACAAGTGTATCGTTGGTGTGAATTGTTTAGAGCTGGGAAGATCACAAGTGTATCATTGGTGTGAATTGTTTAGAGCTGGGAAGATCACACGTGTATCGTTGGTGTGAATTGTTTAGAGCTGGGAAGATCACAAGTGTATCGTTGGTGTGAATTGTTTAGAGCTGGGAAGATCACACGTGTATCGTTGGTGTGAATTGTTTAGAGCTGGGAAGATCACAAGTGTATCATTGGTGTGAATTTTTTAGAGCTGGGAAGATCACACGTGTATCGTTGGTGTGAATTGTTTAGAGCTGGGAAGATCACACGTGTATCATTGGTGTGAATTGTTTAGAGCTGGGAAGATCACACGTGTATCATTGGTGTGAATTGTTTAGAGCTGGGAAGATCACAAGTGTATCGTTGGTGTGAATTGTTTAGAGCTGGGAAGATCACAAGTGTATCGTTGGTGTGAATTGTTTAGAGCTGGGAAGATCACAAGTGTATCGTTGGTGTGAATTGTTTAGAGCTGGGAAGATCACAAGTGTATCATTGGTGTGAATTGTTTAGAGCTGGGAAGATCACACGTGTATCATTGGTGTGAATTGTTTAGAGCTGGGAAGATCACAAGTGTATCATTGATGTGACTTGTTTTTGCCAAGATAGAGAAGAATGTCGATAGAGTTGATTCAAGGGAATGATATGAGGATGAAATTTAAATAAAATGCAGAAATTATGTATATATCAAAGTCAGCCGTCCACAAAATTGAGTTCAACACACACACACACACACACACATACACACACACACACACACATATATATATATATATATATATATATATATATATATATATATATATATATATATATTTATATAAGATAAATAAGAACACTCACATTGTATTTTTTCAGGACACTCGTTTCAGTGCTGGTCGCACCTCTTCGGCTGAAGATCGTTCTGACAACATACAATGTGAGTGTCCTTGTTTATTTTACATGCTCTAATTAATGTTATCGAGCACTCTAGTATCTCTATAAGTACTCACCAACACTCATATATATATATATATATATATATATATATATATATATAGTGTGTGTGTGTGTATATATATATATTTTTTTTTTTAATTTATTTATTTATTATTATTATTTTTTTAAAGGTTGGTCATTTATTTGGCATCTCAGATCATCAAGCTGATTAGGTAGCTGGGTTTGTCAGATATGTCAGAAATGACATTGTTACAGACGATCGCTCTATCTAACGGATAGCAAGCAGTCAATGTTGTCATTAAACGCAACAGAGACCAGTTTAAACAGAAATACAAACGAACTGTACAGCCATGTTTAACACTGCTTTAGCTAACTAAAAGCCTGACACTTACGTCAAACTACATCTTAACAGCAAGGCGACGTTCACCAAATGAAAGTGCAAAGTGACTTGGTGGTGCTTTAGGAAACAAATGGTCCCGTTGGTTGAACTATTCAATACTAATCACGATTTGTTTTCTTTTGTGGCTGTTGTTTTGTCCTTTGGCGATTTAAAAAAACATATTTCAGACTAAAAGTTCTCAAAGGCTATGGATCGAGAGAAACTCTACTGAGAACTAATCACCGAAACGGTGGTTTACATTACTTATTTACTTATCCGAATCAGCGACCAGCTGAGCTCTAGCCCTTCGGTCTTGTGCCATGACGGAGAAAGCTGTGGTTTAAAAACAAAAATAGAGCCGGGTGACATCATCTTCATTCATTCTATACCGTCAACAGAATCAAATCATTAAAAAAAAGTAGTTGTTTGTTGTCTTCCACGGTGAGTCACATTACATGTTATTTGAAATCGATCTATAGTAATCCATTGATTCCGCCGAAAACAATCTATTGTTATCGGCCTGTGACGTGAATTCAGCACATTGAAAGGTCAGGCTACCTTCTCGTAATGATTAATTTAGTAGTTGTAAAAAAATATGTCAATGAATTCGACGTGCTGAAGGCTGTTTTTACCTTTCATCACAGTGGAGTGGATCAATTTTATTGTGACCCGATAAATAAAAATTACCTTGAGACTATTGACAGCTCAGCCTTGGGGGTCTCTAGAATAATAGCATTACGCATCATGTGAACAGATGAGACACAGTCATGACCACCTATAATTACGTCATGGACACATTTGCGTTGCATTACATGATGACAGGCTCTAAACCTGACTATATCCCAGTGTTGGTGGCATATAGTTACGATGTTTTCCTTTTATTTATTTATGAAATCAAATTTGTGTGATTATGGCAGTGTTTGTCATTCTCTTGAACTGAAATTTTTGTCTTAGTTATAGACTTTTCGTAACTTAGCATTTTTTTGTGATTATCCATCAACTTTGCATGATTAGTTAACTCAATAACAAATTATTACATATATATTCGTGTGCGTAAATGTGTGAGAGTGGTTGTGTGTGTGTGTGTTTGTGTGTGTGTGTGTGCTGGGCATCCTTTTAGGATTCGGCGAATAAATGAACTAGCTTTAAATGAAAACAAATTTTTATAATGTGGTTGCTCCATAGTTTTTCCTGATTCTGAAGTAGGCCAATAAATTAGTAAAAGTTTATGTAACTTAAATATGTCCCATATTACATCATTCAGTCTCATATAAATTGACAGTTTCAGTTCAGATGAAGGCACAAAATGAAGTACTTAGTCTGAAATCGCTGGACAAACAGGTAGTCGCCATACCGATGAGTTTTACAGGTTTTCGTACGCATAGTTTTTGACTTTTCCTCAATCAAATCGAACTAGTACATTGAGAGCTATTTCCAATCCAAAACGTTTTTCCGATTCAATTTTATTGAGAGTATGTTGATGGAGGATATAGATATATAGTTAATGGTAATTGGCTTTCTTTTATTGGTTATGGACATCAAATTGCACTTTGTTACAATGAATTTCTCTATTGAATCCTAATCATAGTTGGCCTATTTATTTGTGCGTTGAGCCTTCTATCTACCGAATGAGCTATCGAACCCCCCCCCCCCCCAACCCAACCCCACTTGCATATAACATTATCGAACTTTGCTATTATTATTGTATAAACAGTTAAATGAGAAATTCTCAAAATTAAATATATAAAGACTAAATTAAAGCGACGTCACAAGCGAAGGCAGATAAATAATTGATTATCAGCAGGACGTCAAGTGCAACGACGAGATAAAAACAAACAGGTAAACAAAAACTCGGCCAGAGGAAGAATAGAGGATGATAGCAAAACATGCCTTAATTAACAGAGTGCATGTTAATGGATTCTGTTTACATGGAAATTCCATATAGATTGACAATGTCTGCAAAAAAGAGCTTCATAGGGTTTTAATTAGGAACAGAGTGTAGATAGAGTTTTTAAATAATATTTCTTATTATTTTATTTCGTTCGCTCCAAAGCTTTCTTGAAACACGATTCATTTGTTATACATACATTTATACACACACACACACACACACACACACACAGAGAGAGAGAGAGAGAGAGAGAGAGAGAGAGAGAGAGAGGGGGGAGAGAGAGAGAGATCAAAGGGGACGCTTTTCTGCAATATCCATCGAAAATAATAATTATTTTTATATACGGTCGAATCTTGTGAATTTTAAAAATCAAGCCTATTAAGTATCCGTATGAAATCTAAATTTGAAAGGATGATAAAGGGTGACTAAAAATCGAAAACGAAACACCAATAGATATATTTCAAAAAGTCTATAAAGTGGATTGTTATAACAGTTTTCCAACCCCTGGGCTTGAGTCTATACACTGGAATAAACCTTTAAAAAATCAAAATGATCTGATCGGGAAATAAAAGAACACGAGATTCTTAGAAAGATTAAGTCGGAGCCACAGCAAAAATGCAGTAATGAGCTGATTATTCTGGACTACTAATTGAGAAATCTATATCTCCTTAATTTGTCGTAAATGATAAGCGATATGATTTTTACCTTTTAAAAATCTAACATAGAGTAAACTTTTCATGCAGCAATTTGGTGTGCTCAAAAAATAACATCAGCCAACATCACACCAGGAGAAATCGAATTCAGGTGAGGGTTCTGGGGTTTTAGGTACTTATGGACAATTAATGTAGCTTCCTAAGAGAAGACATGAAGAAAATTCAATTATTTTAAAAGCAAACAGAGCTCGATATTCATCTTTGGCCATATTTTAAGATCCCTGAACTTCTCCCGTCATAATCAGCTCATAAAGCAAGACATTTAACATTTGATGATTCCAAATAAAAATAATAATCAAAGTAAAATTCGTAATATTCTTCAACAGGGGAACATTTCCTTAGGGTTTCCTTCCTGGAAATACATGCGTCAGCCATACTACAGCGCAGCTAAATGACCATCAGGGGCTCATGATAAAAAAAAGATGCCGACAGAGGGGCTTGAACATGCGTCTCTCCGGTGAAAGTGAAATGCCCCATCCACTTGACCATCTCGCCCAAATTATAA
Source organism: Berghia stephanieae (assembly GCF_034508935.2). Taxonomy (NCBI): domain Eukaryota; kingdom Metazoa; phylum Mollusca; class Gastropoda; order Nudibranchia; family Aeolidiidae; genus Berghia; species Berghia stephanieae. The sequence continues at coordinate 126,988,588 of NC_088361.1, forward strand.
ACTTTTTGACTGTTTTTATTTGTTTTGATTTTACTATTTGACAGAATTTTTTGTCTCTCGCGAGCGATATGATCTATGGGTTTTTCATTCTTTTTCATTCATAAAATTTACTGCTTTAATAATTTAGGAGTTGAAATTGACATTTATCAGCCCCAACCTTCGTAGAAAGTAGAAACCTCTCCTTCGTAGAACCAGAATGAATAAAACAAGGACTTAAGGGAATTTAAATTCTGGCTATTTTTATAACATAATAACTCTTTTTCACCCCCATTTTCATGTCAAATCCTGAATATATAGCACAAGGATAATAACTATTGCCTAGGTGCCCTTGAGACAACTACAGCAACCTGTATCAACATTTTAAAATGTTAAGCGTTGGGTGTTGGCAGACCCAAATCCCAAGGAACCAGGGCTGCCAGATGACTAAAAGTTCCTCGTGGCCAATTTCGGCTTAAAAGTGGCCAAACCAAACCTCACATAGCAAAACACTACATAGACTTTTTCCTCCTTGGAAAACTCATCGGTTTTGTTAATTAAAAATCGAATAGACTAGACACTCATTGCCATTATAAAGAATTTAAAAAATGAAAAAGGAACATGTTTCACCTTGCGGCTAATTTTGGTCAATTTGGCCACGCACGTGGCCATCTGACAGGTCTGCAAGGAATAGCTTTTTTTGCATCTCATGACTTATTATTTACGGTGAACAAGAAAGCCCTTTCACACACATACACACAAATTAAAACAAAACAAAACAAACAAACAAAATATTTAAAAAATATAATTGATTCTTTCTTTCCCACCTAAAACGTATTCGTCATTGACATTATTGTTGAGATAAACAGACTTCAAATGACTATAAAGAAAAACCCAGTTTACACACACACACACACACGCGCGCAAACACACACACATACAAACATACATACAATATACATACATACATACATACATACATACATACATACATACATACATACATACATACATACATACACCAATACATACTTACTATCATACATACTCATACATACATACATCATACATACATACATACATACATACATAATACATACATACATACATACATACATACATACATACATACATACATACATACATACATACATACATACATAATACATACATACATACATACATACATACATACATACATACATACATACATACATACATACATACATACATACATACATACATACATACATACATACATACATACATACATACATACATACATACATACATACATACATACATACATACATACATACATACATACATACATACATACATATCATCCATCCATCCATACATACATACATACATACATACATACATACATACATACATACATACATACATACATACATACATACATACATACATACATACATACATACATACATACATACATACATACATACATACATACACATATTATTAATAATTTATAATTTGTACCTAATTAGAAGCTGGTTAATCTAAAGGCATTTTTCACCAGATCTAAAGTAGACCCATAGAGAAAATGCCTATTGTATGGGCATTTAAAAAAATTCTTATGGAATTATTTTTTTGTAAATTAAAGTGAAAGTGTTCGGGCAACCAAGCCCCCGGTCGTTGATGATGCAAGTTTTTGAGAAGCATCGTACAACAATCGGAATTCAGCTTGCATCTCTTGCATTGTGTGAACGTAACATTAGCGGGGCTGTGAGTAAAATCCACACCCTCTCTTATTTCTCAACCCACCCATTAAGATGCTTATCAACCGATATTTAATTGCAAAAACATTTGCATTGCCCCAACTGTTTATCTTTAATGTTGTATATTTAACATCATTGTTCATTCCCCTTAAATTGCATTGCGCAACTCTCTGGCATGTAAAACAAACGAAAAAAATGAAAGAAAAAGACTCAATTCTTTACTGCCGGAAGGTAGAAATGGTTTTGATGACTGATATATTCCAGATGATTAAACCAAGGGGACTTAATCCTCTATTGCTAATGATTCCCACGCGTGGAATGCAAATACTATATACGTATATACTTCGTTTCTATTTTTGTCTTTGTTGAACTCTTTTGTATTACCAGACACCTGAAAGTAAAGTGAAATATTTAAAAGGAGATTTCAATGTAAGACTGAAAAATACTTCATCATTTATTTTACTCTCTCCTCCCTTTCTCCACCGAGCAATGAATGAGTCGCTGGAGCGAAATTAGCTTTGCGATAAAATCTATCAAAATTGTCATTGAAATCTATTTCAGACCGTCTCACATTGCGAGTAAATAGGATTACATTTTTACTCTCTGACAGACTAGCAAAATAATGATTCCATTTCAACACGACTATGCAGATTAGTAAGACTGATGTGACAATTAAATTATTCTAGTCAGAGTTAAAGTAGAGGAGTTTTTCTGGTGTGAACGATCTATTAACATCACCGCGCTGTTTATTCATGGCACATCAAAAAATGCATTCTGTTAGATCCCAAATATATCGATTTCTTTCCCAGGAATACCTAAAAATTTATAGAAAACTGGAGGGGGGGGGGTGACTGACAAAAACAAAGACCCATTCTATAGCCTTTTGCAAAGGGACTGAGACAATGTTCCCAGTAATTTTTTTTTTAATTGAGCATAAATATTGCTCATTATCCAATCCACTAAACATGCTCAAAACGTTTTACAAAGGATCCCAAGCCAGCATCAAAACAACATGTCGGACGAGAAATGATGTATGTAAGGCGATATCACAATATTTCTATTGAAAGAGAGACAACGTTGTAAACGGCTTGTACCTATTTAATACTTGGGTAAGCTGAGAATATGAGTAAAACCCCTTTTTAAATGACTCAACTTCATTCGCTCAGAGCAGGACTCAAGGCGAGTGTCATACCACAAGATCACAAAGCCATACAAAAAAAATGGTAAACAAAGGGTGGTTTACAGAAACAAATGAAGAGAACAGAGGAAAACTCACAGCTGTCCACTTTTCAAAATCTCTGTGAATACCCTCTTTGACTGGTGTCAGGGGGTTCAAACCTTCCCTCATTAAATAGAACAGCGGGAAAACTAGACTTTTAAAAGGGTTATGGTTGTAGTTTTTCCGCTGTTCTATATAGAGGGAATCTCAAACCCCTGGCATCACTCAATGAGGGCAATCACAATTTTTATTTTAACGGACATTGTGGTTTTTCCCTTGTACTCTTCAAATGTTTATATATGTAGTATGCTCTTGGCTAAGAAGCTCACAACATTGCATTCCGGAAGTATTACGGACCAACACACAAAACTATGTGTAACCTTAAACGTTTATAGTCCGGTTAATGCAGTTGAGTGAGAATTACTCATAAACGCGGATGGCAAAAAACAATAACAAAGACCTGAGTGACGTCAACTTCGTTCTATCTATATTTTTTACAAATCGAACATTCCGATAAACATCATTCTAAGGCATTCAACGGACGTTGTTCCCCGAGTAGAAGGTGTGGAAATGAGGCGTTTACAGATTTGCAAGTATAGAGTAACATCAAACTTTAAACTACCTTTGATCACATATCTGTACGTTCATGTCTGAACAATTGAAGAGATCTTGTTCAAATGTATTTTACAAGGAAAGAAGTATAACGCAGAATACTTGACTGCATAACATAAAATATACCAGCGAAGTTCCAGGTTTGAACGTTTTTGCCAAGATGAGGGTCATTTATATCGATTGATATTTAAATAACGAGTTTTCTGGCCAAATGTTCAAATACATATTCTTCCCAGAGTACGGTAGCTAACTGGTTAGTATATAAACGCGTGGCATAGAAGAAACTAAACCTATGATTGAATCACATTAGTCTTTTCAGGTCTAAAACAAATGATAAAAACTGAACAACAGCCACCACCACCATTACCACCACCGCCATCACAGCCACCACCACCACAATCAAAACCCAAAACAAAACAACAGCAACAACAACAACAAAAATACCAATAGGAAAACGACCATATGAGCGACCCCCCCCCCCCCCCCCCCCAAAAAAAAAAAAAAGACCCCGCTCCCAAAACACCAACAAAACAATTAAACAAAACAAATTAATTAAAGATTCTAAAAGATTCTCTACATTTTCATCTCATCTCTCTAGATAGACTTCCACTCTCCGGCTTTTAAACGTCTGACTAATCCTATCCTATGAATAAAAAAAATCATACTTACTTCATGAAATCTCATGACGAAATTGTCAAATAATAATAATAAAAGCAATATCAAAGCAAGTTGTTGAAAGGGAGATCAGTTCTAGATAAAACATTCACACATCTGTTAAAGTTAATGGCTCAAATTACCAGGCAATGAGATAAGAAATAAATCGAGTAATTTTCATTAAAATACAGTGTAGCACACATAACTGACAAAAAAAAGTATAATTGTTATTTTTCGGTTACGTCTTTCATTCATTTTTGTGAGTAAATGCTGTGCTATGAAATACACATTTTACCAGTTTGGTCCAAAAACGTTTAACTTAATATACTATGAAAGATTGAGAGGACCTCAAGTTTGTCAAAATGTATTAAACCCGAAACCTATTAGAAGTCTCAAGTTTAAACATTTTGACAACTAAATGGTCAAGTTAACCTGTTAATATAACCTGACATTTCTGACCAATTAAAAAAAGTTTTGTCATTATATGACAGTTCTATTGATTATCACATTTGTAAATAGATTTATGTTCATTCCTGGTTGGGCTACAAAAAAGTGAGTGGAGCAGGCACTTATGTTGATAATAACAAGAAATGAAGTGAGTAGAAAGTGCCAGAAGACAACAGAGAATAAAAATTTCGCGGCGGCGATGGGGGCTCGAACCCTTGACCTTACTGGTACAGCTCCGCCTGGCCGGGGATATCATGACTCTACGGTATGAGCTATCCACGACACCACTTTTTAAATTGTTACAATAAAATCGGAATCGCCGCGAAATTTAAACAACTGTATTCGATTAAGGTGTGTATGACTGTATTAGGCCTGGTTCACAGTCAGCATTAATGTTGGAGATGTGATTTTTTTTTATTACAAAAAAAAAAAAAAAAAAAAAAAAAAAAAAAAACCAAAAAAAAAAAACCCAACAAAAACCAAAACAAACAATACAATCTCAAAAACACAAATTCTGAGTGCGTCAATTTGATCAATTCAATCCCGCGATGATTTAGACTGGCATTCCATTGTACGGTGGGTTTTGTTTAAATAAGCTACCCAATACCCGTTTGCGTCACCGTGAATGCCACGGTATCTCAGTATCTACACATTTACGTCTATTTTCATCTGAGGGTTCCCTCATTTGGTAAACGTTGATAGGAAACGTCGACAGGGGTTGTAGCAATGAGTCACACGGTCGGTATAAATTAGACCTTCTCATTGGAAGTTTTAATCTATTTCAGGGAAATCTTTTTTCACGAGGTGACTGACTGACTGACGTTAAGAGTAGGAGCGAGATACCTTTACCTTTATAAAAGGGGCCGTCGACGATTTATCCGACTGTATCTCGCGCAGGTCCCCGAGTTTATTACAGTCAGCCTCGCGTTGTAGTAAAAAAGTATTCACGTGGACACAACGTTCTCATTTATCATTTCTATATTTATACTATATATATATATATACTATTATTTACACTAAAAAGGAGTCAATTGTGCATTTTGTAATATTAATTTAGCCATTTGTTATCAGAGAAGTTTACTGAATAAGGTTGCGTTTTCACCGACAGACACCGTTGTGTTGTAGTTATTTCATTCAGACAACATCATACTTTGGAAACGATAACAAAACACGACAAGAGGGTTGTAAAGTAGAACAATCACCTTTGTAACAAATCCGTTATCAGTAAATTGACATCACTCATTTGTGTATCAAGCATAACTAATAACTGTTTCCAAAACACAGCAGTCGTGATATAACATAAAAAGTTCAACGAGAGTATGAAGTGACATTATTTTTAGTCCTTTTTTATTCCCTGGATTGGGCTATACTGAAGAGGTAAGTTTGTTTTGTTTTTTTGAAATCATGAACCTAAGAAAGTGTGACAATTACATTTTCATATCTATCTATATCTATTGTCTTTTTTGTAAATGCACCAACGTGCACACTCGTTTTTTGTCAATGTCGCTGCTCGAAGCTTGAAGAAATAAATAACAATGTGAAGTTGAATGTAAGCTTCAGTTTAACATACGAAAACAGATAAAAATGGACGTTTCGGGTTTCCCCTTAATCAACAAAACAGGATGAATGAAACACTACAGACGAATGAGATAATGTGGTAGTGGCGTTTTCATCCTAACAACGCCACTACCACACTATATCATTCGTCTGTAGTGTTTTATTCATCCTGTTTTGTTGATAAAGGGGAAATCCGAAACGTCCATTTTATCTGTTTTCGTATATTAAACTGAAGCTTACATTCAATTTCACTTTGTTATTTATTACACTAGTTTTATAATTTATAGATTCGTTTGTCATAATATTGTGCTGCCAAGTGTTTTGACAGATCCTTTGACTTGACATTTGATAACAAGCAGAGTTTACGCTAAAAGTACAAAACAAAAAATGCACAGTCATAACAGACTAAATGACTAAAAGCAGTGAAAAATGGAAGAGAGAGAGAGAGAGAGAGAGAGAGAGAGAGAGAGAGAGAGAGAGAGAGAGAGAGAGAGAGAGAGAGAGATTTACTTGTCTTTACACGGGGAGGATGGAATGGGGCATATGCAAGATATTACATACATTAGATAATCGCCAATAGGATTTTTTTTTTACTTTTAGAAACAAGGACTGTTAATAATATTAGCGTAAGTAGCTCTATCAGTAGTAGTAGTAGTAGTAGTAGTAGTAGTAGTAGTAGTAGTAGTAGTAGTAGTAGTAGTAGAAGTAGTAGTAGTAGTAGTAGTAGTAGTAGTAGTAGTAGTAGTTGTAGTAGTAGTAGGAGTAGTAGTAGTAGTAGTTGTTGTTGTTTTAGTAGTAATAGTAGTAGTAGTAGTAGTAGTAGTAGTAGTAGTAGTAGTAGTAGTAGTAGTAGTAGTAGTAGTAGTAGTAGTAGTAGTAGTAGTAGTAGTAGTAGTAGTAGTAGTGGTAGATTTTAAACAATGTGCATATATAAAGCGTTCTCATTCAATTCAGGAGAGACATTTTGTATCAAAATTTTATGTAGATTGGACCGAATGGCATGATGATTAAATTTATTGTTTCTCATGAACGTGGATCGATTGAAATGATTTGAAATTTATTGATTAAAAGAATTCGATGAAAATTGTTATCCATTCATTAAACAAATCACGCGAATTGATTTTGATTCCGATTCGACCTGGCGTATGGCTCTATGTCTGGAATTTTAAAAACAAATGGAGATAACTTGTGCGACTGTCTGAAATTAAATGAAAGAAATAATCACTAAACCAAAGGAAAATGGAAATGAAAAAAATAAAAATCAACAAGACATTTCGGCCCAAACACTTCGATAGCGCACAGAATAAGAATTACGAAATAGTAAAAGAAAAAGTGGACACAAACAAAGTGGCCATAATATTTCATATGCCGTGGTCAGAGGGTTTATATTTACAAAGTGACTATTCTTTGAATATAATATTTTTGTTTGCCGAATTTTTCAAAAGCATGTTAAGCTTTCCAAATTTATGGATTGTGGTGTTGAAAGTTTGAATTATAGAAGGTACGAAGTTGACGTAACTCAGCTCTTTGTTATTATTTTTTAGACAATGTAAGTGATATGTTCTTACTAAATTATATCAATCAGTTTATAAACAAAAGGTTACACACAGTTCTGTGTATTGTTATGTTAATTTGGCTGGCGGATGTTATGAGTTTTTACATGAACGCATAGGTATCAATAAAATACTGAGAAATAAAGCGTATCAAGGAGTACCAAATGAAATCACTTAAGTGACCTATGGCTAACGTGCATTTCAACTGACCTCGATCACTGCCCGCCACTCCCCCCCCCTCTCTCTCTGTCTCTCTCTATCTCTCCCTCTCTCTATCTCTATCTATCTACCTATCTATCTCTCTCAGTCACAAGTTGGGTGTCGTATCAGATTGATCCCGGGTTTAGTTTCTTGACTCCTGATAATCCTCTGTTTTCATCTGACATTCTCCATCCTCTTTACGTTTCAGGGTTATTGACATAATTGCCTTTTTGACACTTTTTCTGAAATCATAAATTGCGTAATTTGTATTCAATGACAGATCAATATTTCATGGAGCAGTAAACGTTCTAAAAAGAATTAAAAGATTGGAACAAACATAGATAAATAAAAAAAATACAATTCTTTTATGTCGTGATTCTTTTTTTTCCCCCGAGAAAACGTATTTGACCTTTCTCCTACCTTTGTAACCGCATACCGAAAACATACTCATCCTGACACAGGCGAGAATGCAGTATGTTGGCAAGGATGTTATATAGGCCCGTATTACATTCTTGTGTCGACATTTGGATATAGATAAACAAAATGGTCAGAAGATAGTAAATAAGAAGGTGAATTTGGATGGGACGATAGACTGAAATATCGAACGACATGCAGGTATTTAAGATAAGTTGACAAATAAACATAAGTAAAAGATAAAATTATTCGGTAAGATATTCTTATCTTTACTTGGTTTCCAAAAACAAAAACTCTTTCAGAAAACAACTTTCTAAATATACCGCTGCTGGTATATTGTGGAAGAATTTGCCATACCATATAAGAGAAACATACACTTTTATTAAATTTAAAAAACCGTAAAATGAGTACCTGGCCGTTAACAGCGTTGTCTCTGTCGGGGAAAAACATTTTGAAAAATCGTCTCGTTCTACATATTACGTGTTGCTGTTTGTCAGGAGTCGGTTGTAAAACGCTTTGAGCACGTTTAGCAGATATTGCGCTATATAAAAGCCCAGGTTTTTTAATAGCTCTGTCTGTGAATTATATATATTAGATAAAATCTACAAACATTGAATCTCTATACAAATATGTAAAGACATAAAGTCCAGAAAAAAGGTGGGGATAAACGCATGGATGTGATATGGTTGTGTGAGGGAGAGAAGTTTCTAAAGCATTATGGAACTGTTTTAAAGTCAAATCATGATAGACAGCAGACAAGTAGATAAAGATCGATATATATGTAGATAGATAAAAAGACAGATAGATTTATAGATATATACAAAGACAGACATATATATATATATATATATATATATATATATATATAAGATATATATATATATATGTATATATATATATATATATATATATATATATATATATATATATATATATATATATGAGTGTTGGTGGGTACTCGTAGGTACGAAAGTGCTCGATAATGATGGTTAGAGCTAATATAAAATATAAATTATCACTCACATTATATGGCCGAGACGTTCGTTTCCGTGGGTTTATTCCACGTCCTCAGTCGGCGTAATGTCCGAAGAAAAAATTTGTATTCATAATGTGAGTAACAATTTATATTTTATATATATATATATATATATATATATATATATATATATATATATATATAGATAGATAGATAGATAAAGAGATAGAAAAAATGTATTAGATTGATTGAAAGAGGGTTAGAAATATAGATTGATAGATAAACTGATAGAAACGCATTTATAATAGATACAAACACATGTAGATACATTTATATACAAATTGATAACTAAATCGATGTCTCGATAGATTGATATTAAGATAGATAGACATTAAATGAATAGAAATGGTAAA
>NC_088361.1:127000857-127033357 GCF_034508935.2 Berghia stephanieae
TTTCCAGACTACGGCAATTACTTACTCCAGGAGCACAGGCCATCAACGAAGGTCCTCCACTTTTTTCTGTCCTGTGCCATCGCTTCCAAACCTCTCCACGTCTGTCCCGAACGCTGGGTATCTGTTTCTAAATCTCTTCTCCTGGTGTTCTTTGGCCGGACCTTCTTTCGTTTGCCCTTTGGATTCCAGATCAGAGCAAGCCGAGTGATGCTTGTTGTCGGTTTTCTAAGAGTGTGACCAATCCATTTCCATTTTCTCTTCAAGAGTACTTTTAACCCTCTCCTTACCACCTACAGAAAAATCGTCACATTTGTTACGACACAATATACATTTTTTCTTATTCAGATTTATTTTTGCACATCAAAATGATCTTTGCTTTATTAATAAGAACATAAGGTTGTTTTGAAGAGAGATTGTTTGAATTTAACAAATCAATTTTTCTGCTGGGTAAGCCTGCCATTTTAGAAAAAATACTGAAAATGGAGTTAAACATCGAAGAAGAGAAATCACAAACGGCATGAAAAATCGAAAGATCTGGCCTGAATTGGTGAGATTCTGGTACACCATGAAAGTTACAATCACTGTAGCGCCTAAAATGACTTTTTTTCTGTCGTCTTAATTTATGAGAAATTTTCAATAGTCACCATCGCCGTGCATATATACAGGCCTGACATCCGAACCCGCTTATGGGCCCAGTTTAACATTGTTGTAATGGATAATATTATGTGTCTTTTTTTTTTTGAGATTTCACGCCACAACAATGAGTCCATAAGGAATTGGATTCTCAGACCTGCAAATAAGTTCACGTCGGCCATGATGGTTTCTATATTTACAATTCAATTTTCTTTTTATGTTTCAGTGTTTCTTTGTAACGGGCATTGTTCACATAAAAGGTGAGTGTTTCTTTTAAAAATACTTTAGGCTCATTAACTAAAGAAATTTTAATTAGAATTTTAAAGATGTTCTCCTGCAGATATGCATGTTATGCAGACATCAGTATTAAGTCGCAGCTCCTTTTAGTTCTAGTGATGTTTGTAAACGATTATGATGAGGGGGATGGTGGTGATTATGATTTTGGTGATGATGATGATTATGATGATGATGATGATGATGATGATGATGATGATGATGATGATGATGATGATGAGGGTGATGATGTTGATGATAATGATAATGAATAATAGTAATAATAATGATGATAATAATAATAATAATAATAATAATAATAATAATAATAATAATAATAATAATAATAATAATAATAATAATAATAATAAAAATAATAATAATAATAAAATAATAATAATAATAATAAGAAGAAGAAGAAGAAGAAGAAAAAGAAGAAGAAGAAGAAGAAGAAGAAGAAGAAGAAGAAGAAGAAGAAGAAGAAGAAGAAGAAGAAGAAGAAGAAGAAGAAGAAAAGAAGAAGAAGAAGAAGAAGAAGAAGAAGAAGAAGAAGAAGAAGAAGAAGAAGAAGAAGAAGAAGAATATTAAAATAATAATAATAATAATAATAATATAAAAATAATAATAATAATAATAATAATGATGATGATGATGATGATAAAATTAGCTATGACATTAATACTAATAATTAATTATTAATACTAATAAAATGATGATGATAATGATAACAGTTAAGTGTCTTATTTACTTTCCATCAAAATCTCAAAGAGCTTCACACAAATAAGACACACTAACAAGACACAATGTCAATTACTAATTATTGTAGGATACATTAGATAAAAAGAGTAATGAAGAGTAGAGAAACTAATTAGTCTGCCATCAAGATGTTCACATGTTTGGTATAAAGTTATCCCTCGAGTCAATTCTTAACCAGTTAACTGCCGTGCTCTGAAAAGCTATGTGTTGGCTAGAAAACTTGTCCTTCAAATATCTATCGATTTAAATAGCCCTCATCTTGTCAAAAACTCTCAAACCTGTGGCTTCATAAGTTCCGTGTTTGAGGGGTGTTTACAAGACGACATTCATTTAAACCGATCGATATTTGAATGACAAGTTTTCTAGCCAAACTTTAAATACATGGTTTTTCAGATTACGATATTTAACTGGTTAAAGATCACATCGATGTTTGAAGATCTGACAGATTGGTGCAGGGAGTTCCAAGTCTTCGGTTCAAATTTTGAAAGGGATCTGTCTGCAAAACTGTATGATCTTGCTCTTGGACCTTCCAAAATCTTACATTGTTATATATCTTACTGATGCGACAGTCTACACGGTGGGCATTTGTGATTGATCACTCATCTCAAAATGATATCATGTTGGGGTAGACCAAGTGCCAAACGTGATTTTTAAGTTGAAATAACCAGAGATGTTAGATGTTTGTTTATGCCATTTCAAGAAAATATGTCCGTCCAATGTCTTTTGAAGACGTATGAAATTCACTCAAAGGTTCCTATCTTTTATTATTTTTATCACGTAAGCCATTCCTACAAAATATTGTTTTGGAGTAATACATCAACCATTTTTCACCATTAAAGATCTATTATTATTTTTTTCTTCTCTGGTTCCCCATCAGGTGAAGGCAGAGATCGATGTTTTCGTCAAGTATCAGATGTCGTCATCGCCATCGACTCATCGTTCAGCATCCGATCAAGGGAATTCAAACAACAGTTATCATTCCTGAAGAATCTCGCTGACTCCTTCACTATTGGAGAAAATCACATGCAACTTGGTGTGGTCTCATTTGGATCGAAAGTGCGCATGGAAATCCCTCTAAACGGGTTCCAGGAGGTAGGTCGGCTGAAAAGAGCCGTGGATAAAATCCAGCACATGAATAGTGGAACTAATACGGAGGAGGCGATTAGGTTCGTCCATTCTCAAATGTTCAAAGAGGAAAATGGGGGAAGACCATGGGCAAATCGGAAGTTGGTTCTGATTACTGATGGCTTTGCGTTGAACTTGAAGAAGACATTACTGGAAGCATCAATAGCGAAAAAGAATGGTGTTGAGATATTTAGTATCGGTGTGGGACCGAAGACGGAGGGGGAAGAGCTGAGTGGAATGGCCAGCGACCCCAAAGAAGATCACGTGTTTCATGTGGAGAACTACAAATCGCTGTCAGGAATCAAGGCAGCTCTTACTGATGCAACATGTGAGGGTGAGTAGAAAGGCAGTTTTAATTGAATTTTAAAGTTTTCTTGATTGAATTGTTGTAAAAGAATAACTGGTATGGAAGCATGTCTTTAAAAGATATTATCAGACAGACATCTTAATGTACCTTATATTTCGTCCTTTGTGTATTTTGTAAGTGAACTATCCTGTACGTATTATTTTCACCTCTAAGATTGTTGTTGAGTCAAACCAATATAAGTAAGTGTGAAAGTTTTATATTGTAAAATTGTAATATAATGCTAATAAGGTCATAAATAATAAATGGTAAATATTCAAAATTGCCGTAAGTTAGTGTTTTTACAAGAATTAGTCTTACATTTTTCGAATAAGAAGGTAATGACTAACAATATGACTGACTCATTAGATGATTTTAAACGTTAATTCAAAGATTAGATAACAAATCCTCTGCTCTCATTGAAAAGCTTTGGTTGTTGGTGTATTTGCCATTTGAAGCTTAAATTTCCCATCTGATGCCAAATGTATTGTTTTTGCCAGAACCCCAACACGACGCAGCACACAAGTCATCGGATGCAAGTCAAACCTTACTAGGTAAGTCAAGTCTAATCAATAGGGCATTCTTACCACGCACTGTATCCATCATATTATTGTATTTTTAATTCGTTTCTTGTATCAATCCCAATTAAACGCTTGACATTATGTTTCTTTTGCCTTTTGCTTGCCACGAGTAATTTATTTTTGTTATGATAAGACGTTTGGTGATATTTTATAATCAAGCTATTCACTCAAAGTGATAGAGGCAAAGTAGAGACCGTGCTGCCAAAGTTTCCATATGCTCATTAAACAAACTAAGACCGTTCAAATAACATGATTAACATGCCATACACTTTGAATACCATTTTACAAAATATATGTCCAATTACCCTGAAAACTACGACTACAATAAGGAGATATAACTACATCACTTTGCAACGTTTTTATTTTTGATGTAAAAGTAGTCGGGATATTATTATGGAGTGAAGAATCGAATTTTTTGAATTCAGTCATTTCTGTCATTTGTAGATATAGATGCGGATTTGTATTCTTGCATCCCGAGTGCGAAGATTCCAGTCCCGTTGTAGGCAGTTTGAAAATTGATACTTGGGGAAGAATCCTCTTAAATCTCATTTTCAAATCATACTTTAGTTGTAAGATACCACGATCGGTATGAGCGTTGTCTCTGATGAAAAGAAATTGTAACAGCTCTATATAGGCTTCATGTCTCGTTCTACATATTATATTCACTGTTGTTGGATCCCTTGTGAAACGCTTTAAGCAGATTTAGTGGATAGTTTGCTAATGCTAGTTTTAATAAGAAATTAAGTCATGTTTTGATTCAGGACACACTTCTCTGGGAATAGTGGTAAAAAAATATTTCGGGCTTCCAATTATCAATCCATGCGTTGTATTCTTATATGATGATAACGTTTCTCCTATAAAATATTTAGTATTGGAATTTTGAAACAACCATGCTTGCCAGCCCTACACTGTCTACAAGTAGGCTTCTATCTGTTTGAATGTCGAGATAACTTAGGGTGGTGCCGAGTGCCAGAGCCCCGACTTGCCAAAATCTGTGATAAGAACTCGGAGCTTGTCATTCTGCTATCCATGGCCATGGGATTGGAATATAGATTCATTATTACCACTAATTATGTAATTCAAAGTCTCAAAAACAACAGATAGAAAGACGGAAACGGAGAAAGAGAGAGAGAGAGAGAGAGAGAGAGAGAAGAAGAAGAAGAAGAAGAAGAAGAAGAAGAAGAAGAAGAAGAAGAAGAAGAAGAAGAAGAAGATGAAGAAGAAGATGAAGAAGAAGAAGAAGAAGAAGAAGAAGAAGAAGAAGAAGAAGAAGAAGAAGAAGAAGAAGAAGAAGAAGAAGAAGAAGAAGAAGACGAAGAAGAAGATGATGGTGATGATGATGATGATGATGATGATGATGATGATGATGATGATGATGATGATAATGGTGATGATGATGATGATGATGATGATGATGAGGGAAAAAGAGTAATAGCAGCAGAGGGAGAAATATGCACTCTGCTATTCTATAATGCACTATGACAAATCACTGACTATTTACAATCAAGGATCGCGGTTCTCCTACGTTAGAACATTGTAACCATTTGCAGGTCGAATTTGATTTATTACCAACTTACATCGTATGCGTATTAAAGATATCTGCAATTTTAATATAAACAAATATATTATAAGATTTATCTTTTATTGTTTCTTTCATCTTCAGAGTGCAGACAAAAGGCTGCAGACATCTTCTTTCTAATGGATAGTTCTAACAGTATTTGGAGGCCTGACTTCGTCAAATATATTGGTCTGGTTAGAAATGTGAGTCTTAATAAAATTGTGATCTTAATTCGATATACCTATGGTTGACCTGGTGCCAATTTTGATGCAGAGTAATCAATTAACACCATTATCTTATTTTTTTGGCAAGACATTTTCTTCATTTTTGTTGATGGATTGAAAAGACTGTCGAGACCTAAACCAGAGTCTCCAAAGAATATCCGTTATAATTGTGATGATGATGATGATGATGATGGTGATGATGGTGATGATGATGATGATGATGATGGTGATGATGATGATGATGATGATGATGATGATGATGATGATGGTGATGATGATGATGATGATGATGATGATGATGATGATGATGATGATGATAATGATGATGATGATGATGACGACGACGACGACGACGATGGCGACTAAGATGTTGGCGAGGGATAGTAAAATAATTAACTTGAACGCACACTATGGTTACACACCAGATACATTTTGATTTGTGTTGCGACCTTGCGTGAAACACATGTCTATATGATATAACTTCGAAATTAATGAAATAAGTATCTACCAGCATAGTCTAATGTCAGTGTATGTGATACGCAAGAGACAATTTGTAATGCAGTGATGCAATACAGTAGACGTTGTCTTTTATTGTCATGGGATCCATTATCTTATTTTTTTAAAAATATTAATATTCAATATTGCGCTCTGAGCCCTCTGTCCATTTAGGGATTGATGCGCGGTATAAATGTTTATCATTTTCATTCATTACCATATAGACTTCTAGCTCTATTTTATGAGTTTTCACCCAAAGTAAATGGGATACTGTTGATCCGATTGTGGCAAGGTAAATTTGCATTCAGACAATATAAATATTTAGTACTCGATGTTCTCTTCAACTTTTTAAGTTACATAAGTAAAATTTGTATTATCAATTAATCAGGATCTTTATAAGTATAAGCTTAACACATAATATTATGATTATATGCTGTTGTTTTTAAAAAACAGGTGATATCCACATTCAACGTAGGGCAGGACGCTGTCCGAGTTGGCCTGACGGTGTATACAGACAGACCCTTTCAAGTCCTATCGCTGTCTGACACTCAGACCAAAACCCACATCAACAGGGTACTTGACCACGTCGTTCCTGTTCTAGGAGGATCCAACACGGCAAAGGCCATTCGACATACTAGAAAATACGGTTTTACCAAGTACAACAAAAGGCCCAACAGTGCCAGGATTATGGTCATCTTGACCGATGGGAAATCGGACAAACCTGGCATGACCAAGACAGAGGCAAAGCGGGCTCAGAGAGATGGGATACGCATTTTCACCATTGGGTTGGTCGGAATACAGATTCGCAGGAACTCATGACGATGGCTAGTGACCCCGATGACAAATATGTCTTCCATGTGGACGATTTTGAAGGCCTGACATCGATAAAAGATCTTCTAGTGCTTAAAACATGCGACGGTGAGACATTATATTTTCCTGCTTCTTTAAACAATTGACTACAGTGCTTTGGGAAGACTAGTATTTAAACAAATGGCCAGGAAACTCGTCCATCAAATATCAATCAATTTTAATAACCCTCATTTTGGCCAAACCCTCAACTTTGGGGCCTCACCATTTCCTAAGTTGAGAGTTTTTACCAAGATGAGGGTCATTTAAATCAATCGATATTTGAAGGGCGTCTTCTGGCCAAATTTCTTGATACGAGTTTTTTCAGAGTACGGCAGTCAACTGGTTGATTTGTCCGTGCTTATCAAAGACAAGAAGCAATAAAAGTAAAATGTGTTGTTAAAATGTTAAAAATTCGGACTGATTTATGGCAGAAATACCTCCTTCTATTGCTTCCCGACTTACCTCTCTTCGTTTTAAATTCTTTCCTTAACTGTTGAACGACGACTTTTCATTCATTATAAAATCCATAACTTGTCCTACTCTTTATGAAACTGAACACATGTTTCTTTGTGGAAACGGAAAGATATGCTGTAGAGCAAGAGTGAGACCAAAACCTGACTTAATTTCTTCCCAGTTAGCATACCTTTATCATTGACTTTCTACTTTCCACTACTTTATTTTGCCCCCCATACGCACTTAATAATTATGTATTTAAAATTTGAAGTCTATAAACTTGACAAAAAGGCTTCTGTTAATGTTGTTTCTTTCGCCCTGTATCATACATTTTTTTTCTCAAATACAACAATGACTGTGTTACAAGTATCTATTGTTTGAGATGGTAGGATCCGTGATTAATGTTTACATACATTGGTGTATTGTCTTGCTTACGCTGGAAGGCGCTCACTGACTATATAAAATTTTCTTTGCACAGAAATTTTCGTTTTTAAACTGTCTAAACCGACGTGTGCATTTATGCAGGTCTGATATCCGAACGCAATTATGGGCCTAGTTTAACATTGTTGTAATATGACAATATTTTGCAGCATTATTTTTTTTTTTAGATTTCCATCACAACAATGAGCTCATAATGAATTGGGTTATCAGACCTGCAGATAAGTGCACATCGGTCTAAAACCTTGCGTTTTAGCTCCTTTAGTTTGATTATGTCTCTGATGTGTTTTTTTTTATTATCCATCTTTTCGTCAGCTGTGAAAGAGATGGTAGTCAACGACAGACCAGGTAAATATTATACTCTTGAGCATAAATATATCAAACTGATTTTGATTTATGATGGATTGTAAATTTTTACCTACTCATTTTTGATCTATTTATTCCATTTTCGTTGTTGAATTAAAATTGCTCTATAGTAAAAAAAAAAAAAAAGAAGGAAATTACACACTACGTAACCGAATGTCCAATTTCATAATTTTACCAAAAATCAGTAACTTTTCTTAGCTTTTTACTCCAATGATTTGTAGATATTAGTTATAAAAAAGGGGGGAAAAGACTTACAAAGAAAAGCTTCCATTCCGTACCGAAACAAATGCCCGATTGGTTAGTTTCGTTTGCTTGATAATGAAGCTATTTTAATTGCATTTTCAAAGAATCTTTTTTTTTTCAATTCTAGATCGGTAAATTCCCACATGTATTAGTTTACAAGTATGATATTCCAATTTGGGATGGTATCATTGTTGTGGGGTAGAACGTCTCTCAAATCAAAATAGAATTAAATGTTGTTTATTACAAAAAGTTGAAGCATACTTTATAAGCTGTCACCAATATCGTTTGTAACACTGACAAATTGGGCTTGAGCTTTTATTTTATATATAATATAGCGCAATATCCACAAAACGTGCTCAAAGCACTTTACAGGGGTCTCTAGCCAACAGCAGCACTAAACATGTAGGACGAGACATACCGCTTGTTAGGCGACATAAAAAATTTCGGAAAAATTTCGGCCGCTGTTAACGGCCAGGTTTCAATTTTACATCTGAGTACGGTGAGAGAATGTGAGTAAAGAGCCTTTCTCAAAGACTCAACTATGCGCCACCAGAGCGGGACTCGAACCCAGGACCTTTTAATCCGAAGGCAAGTGTCATACTACAATACAAAATAGCTTCACAATTGCATGCGGTTGTAAATATATTTGCGTTGGACAATGTCTTTGCATTTGCATGTTTAACATAATATAGCGGATCTAATATTACATTAACTTTTGTCTTTCTAGAAGAACCCAAGCTGTGCCCATCAACGCTTACTGACGCTGTTTTCATCTACGACACCACCTCACTAAGTCTCCACTACCACAACATCGTAATCAACACCATCTCTGACGTCATCGAATCAGAGCATCTTGTATCCAGTAATCTGAGATTTGGAGTTATCCGAGAAGCTTCCAAGTCAAGAAAACTCCACGACATCAAATTAACGGATGATTGGAAAAAGGACGACTTCATCACAAAGTTGGACCCAGGCTCAAAAAGATCTGCTGCACAACTGTTACTGAAAAAAGCGAGGCGAGTTTGGGACGACGATTGGTCTCATAAAAGAGTCGTATTTCTTTTCCTCGAGTCAGACTTGAAAAATATTCTGGGCGCTAGTTTTGAGTCCACGTTCTTGAAAAAATCAGGGGTACGCATAGTCGTGGTGGGTTTGGGTCGCAATTTTGACTCAAATCAGGCTTTATTTTTAGCAACTCATCCTGCGAATGAAAATCTCATTATTCACAAGCAGGAAGGGGATGATGATAATGGCGATGAACTTGTGCATGAAATAATAAACAAATTGTGCGAGTAGGAAAGCCTGTTTATACGATATTGTTATTCTGACAGGTTGATGACATAAAGTTGTATAAGGGGAAAGAGAAAAGGTTGTGACATGATATTATGTTAAGATTCTTATGGAGCCAGGGTAAATGATTTCTGTGTCGGAGGTAGTAAGAGAGAAAAGAGACAGAAGGAGAGAAAGAGTGGGAGAGAGAGAGAGAGAGAGAGAGAGAGAGAGAGAGAGAGAGAGAGAGAGAGGCGTTGGGCGGAGAAAAGAAGAGAGAAACAGAAAGAAATACGATGCATGATCTTTCTTCTAGAGCAAATTTTTATACGAATGCCTGTGTGAGAGCGTAAGTTGTGATTGTTTAATCCTGTATAGTGAGAGAAATACACATACATACACACACACACACACACACACACACACACAAGATGGATATATATATATATATATATAATATATATATATATATATATATACAGAGAAAGAGAGAGAGAAAGAGAGAGAGAGAGAGAGAGAGAAGAGAGACAGACAGACAGATAGAGAGGCGTGAACTATTTCTCAATATTGATAATTGCATTTATGTAGGGCATAGACATGACCAGATTATGCTATGTGTGCTTAATTTATACTTGTATATTTCTGATATAATACGCTGTTGGAATACTGCGATGTAGATCCACCAGAAATCAAGCAAAATAAGCGATTTCTTTGTAACGCTTGTTTTCTTCTGTCAAATGATATTACATATTTTAACATAGGCTTTTAAATGTGAATGCTTCTCACTCGTCAAATAGTGCCAATAGCTTTCGGTCCCAGCGAGAAATCAATCAAAGAGAACTACTATATATTGCACAATTATTCAACTCCACTTAGCAAAAGTTGAATATTTAAGTTGTGCAATCAGAAGGCAAAATTCAATCAACTGGAAATCTAGAATAATTATAGTGTCATCAACTCATTGGGGTTATTACAAAAAGCTATGATCTTCATGTTCAAAGTAACGAAAAGACCAAAAACAGAATACATATGACTTTGAAAAAGATTAATAATAATGGTTCAAAACGTATTCTTATTCCTTTATTTTCTGTAGTGATGTGTTAAAACATCAAACGTGTTGGTAGCCAAAAAGGGTCTACTATAATATTTTGCCTAATGAAGGCAGAAGAAGTCAATACTTTCTAATAGTAAAAATCTACAGTCAGTTTACAAGCTGTTTTTAGTTGTTTAATGCAGTTATATTTTATTTCAAATTAAGGGCGTATTTTAAATTGATAAAACTCGAATTATTTTTAGACATCGTCATTCGGCCTCGAACTGGAAAGAAATGTATTACGAGTATATGAGTACATATTCACACGTGTGTTAATCAAAATTGTTGTGGTCTTGTTACTGATAAGTGATGTGGTACAAGAAAACAGCTTAAAGTCCTCATTATCAAACTTTGTGGAATAAGTTAACTGTCGTACTAGGAAAAGACACGTATTTACATATTTGGCCAGAAAATGAGGGAATCGATATTTGAAGGATGAGTTTTCGGCCAAATGTTGAAATACGAGTTTCTCCATGGTTTGTCAGTTAAGTTGATACTGTGGGTGATATCCCTGAGTTCTTTTTCCATGCTTTGTACTTAATCGCAGTCATTTATATTGATATAAACCTATAATATATTAAACATAGGAAGATTTGGAAAAAAAGAAACTAAAAAAATGGGGCCTTAAGTTGATTACATAGAATTTAAAGACTGGATGTTGGGTTAAAAATGCGTATAAAATATTAGTTGTGATTCTTAAATGTTTTATTCAAAAGATATAGGTCAATTTTTTGTTTCTAACGAAATTCCAATTTTATATTGATCAAATGTCAAAGTCTTTGTCTGTATCTCTGCTGTGTCGTAGGCAATTTTGTCCAGGTTTTTATGTGTCCTTCACGTATATTCTTGGAAAACTTGAAAAAGCCTGCAATACTACTTTTATTTTTAATGAACAAAATTACTTTTTTGTTCTTTTATATCAAAGACTTGCACGTATTATCAAATAAGTTGTGACAATTGGGCATTTTAAGAACGCGATGCATTTTAATGACACAATATCTGACATTGTGTGTTGGCCTGGGAAGACATACCAAATGTCGCTGAACCTAGTTTTGAGCTAGAGGACTAGAACGGTAAAAAATAGCACTCTGTAGCCATAATGGTATTTCTTTAAAAACGATAGTTTAACCATTTATCTTTCGTTTCCTAAAAGCAGGCTTCTGTTTGTTGTGTCTTTATATTTTAAACAATAGGTTAATACAAGTGATATTGCTTTAAAATCAGCGTAAAATTTGACCAAAAAAGCATTTTTCACGATCTCATTTGACTAGTATTTCCCCAACACTGTTAGCTGTTGTGCACATGAATATTTCTTTTTAAATGATTTCATGTTGATGATTCTGTTATTTTTATGTTGATTTTCTTTTGTACCCAGCTACATTTAACTAACCATATATCAAAATTAGCGAAGGTATTGACAAAAGTTAAAGCCCATTATGATCAGGGATAATTTCAGATTGACAAAATAACATAATCTCAAAATCCATGTGGGGTGACATAATCTGATATCTTTTCATAGGCCAACACACATAATATATTTTGTTATGTTTTGAAATCTCATCAATATTCGTATTGAAATGTTTACTCTTGATTCCTAGGTGCTAAACCAAAGATTATGTATATTTAGTGTGTAAAAATTCAACTGTATTTATGTTAATGTAAATATTTTCATTGTGATAATATTGATATGTACATTTTTTTGGTATAATTTGAATCTAATGCTAGTCATGAATACTTTTCGTCATTGTCATTATCTTCGTCATCATCATAATCATCGTCAAAATTTTCATCGTCATCATCATCATCATCATCATCATCATCATCATCATGATCATCATCATCATCATCATAAAAAAATAAAAATAAAATTCCCTTTATTCATCCCATAGGGGAAATTTGTCTCTAGGGTCTATTCCTAGGGAAGACTGAAGTAACCCAGGCGTCAGCCGCAGTGCAGCGCCGCAAAATTGAGCTAGGGCGAGATGACTTACTCAAGGTCACACAGCGCAATGGCGTGTGATCGAACTCGGTACGAAGCAAAGACCGTACCGCTTAGTCACGCTGCCCCCATCATCATCATCATCATCATCATCATCATCATCATCATCATCATCATCATCATCAACATTACCATCAACAATGCCATCACAATTACCACCGCAACCATCATTTCCAGAGTCATTCTATTGTATATTACTTTAAATGTCCATCCATCTCCTTTCATCATTATCTTTATAAAATCGCATCCATTCCCGTCCAATGTTGTATAGCATTTTACGTTTATAATAAAGCAAAAACGAAAACAGATGTTGTAGTTAGATGTTTGATAAGAAGCCACTGCCTGATACTCTTCAAGTGATGAAAGATATGCCATGTAAATGTTTATTTTAAGAGACTCCACTCCCCCGCTAGCAAAAAGTAAGACATCTGAAATATCATTAAATCTCAAACAGTTGAAAATGTTCAGGATCTAGATTATAAGAAAGTAAGTGGATAATTTCTAATTTTTTAAATCTTCTGCTTTAAAACAATATTGGGGACACGATAGCTCACGCTCCTGATAGTTTGTACCCCGTATTGTTTGAAATTTAAAGCGAAGAAACAAGGTTTCATTGTTCATCAAACAGGTAAAATATATACAGGTTTATGACCTACATGTTTGGTAAATATTGATCTCGAAAAACTATCTACCAGAGAATTGCCTTGAAAACAGAAGAAATGCTATTATCATGATAAAATCGTTATCTAAGTTGTAAGTCGAATGTTTGAATATTATTTACCATAAACCGATCAGAATTGTGTCGTAAACTAATCGAGCCGAAAAATGGTCTGTGTTTTCAGATAGGTAATGCTTTTTTCAAAACAAACTCTACAATGGAACATTATGAGTTCTAAATATTATCCTTTACATGCAAAGTATGCCTTGAAATATTGGGTTGCTCTCTATTCAGTGGATTGGGACCCGTTTCAAACAACGCGATTTTAATCTCGTAATGCGTCCAATTTGATATCTACCATTAGATATGGTTCCGATAGTTCATTTTTGTAGAGTACATCAGACTCAAATATGGTTTTCGAATCCATATTGAGGCCAACACTATTGAGCACCCTGTTAGATTTATTGGAACGTTATTTTTATTATTTTTAGGTAGAGTAGTGTTATCCAAGATCAATAGAATTGATTGACCCCCTCGACGATCTGGGAATAGACATTCTGACAAAAGCCTTTAACATCATATTATATGAAAAAGGTGAGCTGCATAATGTTTTAAGTATTCATTACTTTTCCCAAATAAAAAACTAAGGAACCATTGATTGTGACCAACACAGAACAATCAACATAAGGAGCCAGACCACAAAGTTATATTAAGAATAACCTACTTATGAAAAGAATGAGGAGCAAGATCTCTCCAGAGGTTAAGTGACGAGCAGTTTGGTTTTGTTAAAGAAAATGATACGGTAAATGCAATTTTTACATTGAAAACAATAATGCAACGGTCAATCGAGAAAAAAAAAACACTTTATCTATGCTTCATTAATTATTTAAATGCATTTTATTCAGTACAACACGATACGCTCATCAAAATCTTAGAAAAGACCGGTGTAGACAGTAAAGACCTTCAAATTGTGACAAATTTAGACTGGAATCAAACAGCGTGTGCCAAACTTGAAAACGAAACATCGGAATTCTTTAACATCAAGAAGGGAGTAAGATTGCGTCTTATCACCGGAACTTTGTAACATATAAAGTAAAATAATATTCAAAGAATCGCCAAAAGTGATTTTAATAGCAAGGCAGACTTCAAGCACACCGCAGAGAATTGTGATACGTGGAGACAGGTGACCAACTTGCTCAAGAATGCAAGCCACGATGGATGATGAGTGTTATCCGTAATGTAAAGGAATACATTATTAAACATAATTATTATCATTAAGGGTTACATGGCTCAAAAGAACATTAAATATCCTGTTGTTTTTGAAAATATAAATATATAATAAAAACAGACAAAAGTAAAGATCAAATTGATACATGGACATTATAACTAGACAAAATTGTATATACAAACAAAAGGTCAAGTTGGTGCATTATAAATAAATTTTCATCACAGACCTACTGTTGAGCATAAGCATATTTCTGAAAAAAAACACATCTCATTATCGTATACGTTTTCTATTGAGTTCTCTATTAACTAACTTTCTGAAAGCATTTCTCGTTTCAGGATTTTATGTATTAAAATCAAGTGCATTCCATGTCCTGACAGTAAGTTGGATAAATGAGTTCTGTCGAACATAGGTAGAACTTCTGGTGATGGATATCTTAAAATGTATCTCCTCGGGTGAATATGACCAAAGAAAATTTTTTTAATGCTCATATTGAAAGTTATGCAGACCATGGACAATTCTATATAGGTGTATAAGATCGCCTCTTTTTCTTCCGTACTTAAGTGATGAGTATGTAATCTTATTACTGAACATTTAACGCTACAGAAAACGGAATTTCACTCTGGCTTTCTTCTTACTGCGGCTCCTCATAGCTTAGTTGGTAGAGCACTCGCTTCACACGCCAAGGGACCAAGATCGATCCCGGGTGCATTCAAGATTTTTTTCTGACCCTCCCTGTCCACCTAGCAGTGATTGGGTAGCTGGGTCTGTGCGATCTGGCGGAAAGTACTTTAAGATAGACTAGCAATTGCTATTGTACGTTTCACGCCATAGAAACCGAGATAGGTTCCGGCTTCCTAAGCTTCATGGCTTTGAATGATTACTTTTTTTTTCTTGTTGTCGATCTATTTGCATATTTATTGGACAAATTGCAATGTATATAATGGAACATTAAATCAATTTGACACTGATAGAAGAATAAATGAAGCAAAATGAAGTACAAGAATATGGAGGGTTAATTAAAATGCTCTTTTTAAATGTTTATATTTTGAAATGTGGATAAAGATAAGTTAGATAAGGATTCCCTTAATTCATCCCCAAGGTGACATTTATTTGTCTTTCCGATCCATTCCACTGGTAGACTGGAGTGAACCGGGCGTCAGCAAAACGCTGCCAAATGACCGAAGGAGAATTGGATTCAATAGTCTGATGTCACGTCAGCCCAGCAATGAGCAACTTGGTTCTAAACAAAGAAAATCGGTACTTTTTATTCTTCATGCTGGCTAGAACTTATCCACATGTCATGTGATCAGAATGTATAAAAGTCGAAACATGATCAGATTTATAATGCTTTTCTCCTCTGGATACAGTTACTAAGTTACTATGCGTCACTACAACGGAAGTGACGTCATGACTGTTGAAGCCTATTGGCTTTATCAAGGCCATACAGCGCAAAGGGAGAAAACAGCCTGTACTAGACGAGAAGCATACAGCTGTGCCGCGCTGCCCATAACGGATGTTTCATCTACACACGGAATGGGATCGAGCCGATTAAGAGTTTTTTAATGGTACATTTATAGTCGTCAATTCTCTGTGTGAACCACAAAGGGCAGATACAGCGTCACATCTTGGTTGGAGTAACAATTTGTTGCTATTTAACGCTATAAAAAAAAAACCCGGATAAACTCTGGCACCGTTGTCGTTATCGCTCCTGTATCATGATATAAATGCAATTAGGCAGGTGCAAAATAAGAAAGATAACTCGTGTTATCATTTCAAGACAAAGTCTTCCCCAGTAAAATTTGATTATCGCCCCTTTCATGAAACCCTGATTATGTCCTGCTGTTAAGATAGAAAATTATAAGAGACAACTAAATAGCATGAGAAACACCAATCTCTATCGAGTGGAGCAACATTTTGAAGAAATCCCGCGTTCTGACCAAAAAAAAAAAAAAAGAAGCAAAAACACTCTTCAAATGTGTTATCTGTTGAAAAAAAAAAGATCAATGATGCAAAGCACTCTTACAATCTATCTGAAAGATTTTTAAAAAATAAACAGAGAAAGAAAGAATGGACAGTTGATTAAAGAAAAAAAGACATGGTAATATTTTTGAAAGGTACTTTCTCAGTTCACAGAAGGAGGGAGAAAGCTTCTTGGGGTGCCTGCCTTTCCCTCGCTCTCCCCTTTTAACGAAACAATGACATGCATGTTATTAGCTAATCGATCGATCTTTGAAAAACAAGTTTTTTGGCCAAATTTTTTTCAGAGGCGGTAACAATACGCCACTACTTAATTCACCGCCCTCATCACGACAGCTAACACATTGTCAACAACCACCACCGCAGTTATAAAAAATTACCACGATATCACAAACCATTACCTTCATCACCATCACCACCACTACTACCTCTTCTGACACCACAACAGCAGCAATCACAAGCCCAACCATCAAAATATTCACGAAGACATTAACTTCCTCTCTCACCGACCATTACAACGTCCCTTCATTCCATCACAAACAACAAAGGACCTCCGATACACTCCAAGACTCGTACACACATTCATGTATTATCGATCCAACCCGGGGCCCAGACGGATCCTTTACCAAATTGTCCTCATCCAAGCTGCTATTGTTGTCATTGCATCCGCCAGTCCCACGCGTTCTATATTATTCTAATAATAAATCCTTATTCATTTTTCACTAATATTCAGTCCGCATACCTGATCTTTCAGCGAGTTTGGATTTGTGCGGCTATGTGGTCTTGTGGTATGACACTCGCTTTTGGATTGGAGGGTCCTAGGTTCGAGCCTCACTCGGCGTATAGTTGAGTCCTTGGAAAAGGTTCTTTACTCACATTCTCCCACTGTACTCAGGTGTAAAATGATTACTTGCTGGCCGTTAACAGAGTTGTCTCTATCCGAAAAGATTGTAATATCGCCTTACGTCTTGTCCTTCATGTTAAGTGGTGTTGTTGGCGAGGGACCCCCTGTACCTAAAGCGCTTTGGGCACGTTTAGTGGACATCGCGCTATATAAAAGCTCAAGTCTTGATAATCTACCTCAAAGTACCCAAAATAGCCCAAGTCTATATGGACTATAAATCTGTCCGTTTGCGTTGTGGTTCGAGTACTCCACCACTATATATATTATCATTATTCACCTATTTGTTCAAATATGCAATACACATTATTGGACTTGCATTCTGAGAATGTAGGATCGAAAGAGTAGAAGTCAGCAATATCGTTTCATCCTTTGTGAAAATGAGTCAACGAGAACTTGAATGGAAGTCACTTATAGGCCACAGTGAGCGAAAAGGTATGTATACCGGTAGTTATTGGAGGCAAATTGTCTCTTTCAAATTAGTTATAAAAGTTACTTGGCTGTGATCACAGAGACATACATACCTATACTATTCCGTATGTTTGAAACAACAACAAAAAATAGACAAAAAGGCGACTTATACTGTACTAAATGAAATTTAAGTGAATATGGCTGATTAAAGAAATGTTACAGTAGTCCTTCAGCGCCAAAATGGCACATAAAGTCTGGAGTTTATCCCAGTTTCTATAACGTGAAACGGACAATAGCAAATGTTTGCTACCCTTTTGATAGGACAACGTACTTTCCGCCAGATCACAGTTAGATGGACAGAGGGAGAAGGGGGGGGGGTATTATTATCATGACTTCACCTGGGGTCGATCTCCGTCCCTTTACGTGTGAAACGAGTGCTTTACCAATTGATCTACCAGGCAGGACCCCCTGGAGAAATATATTATGTACCAATGTGTTTGGTTTTGTGGACATAATTTGGGCTTTTTCGAATAATAAGAACGTTTTCCAAAAGTAATCAAGAAAAATTTCTCTTTAAAATTTAAAAAATTACGTTCTTTTAAATTATTCGTTTCAGATTTGGTTTATGACCTCATTATTTATTGATGTGTAATGGAGGGACAATCCATTTTTTTTTTGGTGGGGTTTTTGGTTGTTTTTTTTTTTTTAATTTGTTTGGTTTTTTTTTGTTTTTTTTTGGGGGGGGGGCGGGGGGATGCTTTTACAAAAATGAAACGTCAGTTCTTGTTTCACTGTTTTAAAAGGGCCCATCACGTCTTGTTGGACAAAACAAGACAATTGAGTTACTCGGTGTTCCCCCTGAATTTAATTTGGGCTGCGCCGAATCCATTTTGTCTCAATGCCCTAGCCAATTTCCAACATAAACCTTGAATATAATATGCACAGCTACACACAAGCATACTGAAAACAAAGTCCCTAGACATCTGCTGAATGAAGAAAAGAGATAGGGCTACGGAAAATGAAAAGAGTCTAGCTGAAAGCTATTGATGGGAAATGGAAATTGTATTGTTTGCCTTTTCAATGGCATTCTAAAAACTAACTTTGTGGTTCACAGGAATCAGGTTTGGATTTGTTAATGGACTTACTTTCCCTCCAGAAAGGATGTTATTGTTGCGAAATTCAATTATTTTATGAATACTCTCTCTCTCTCTCTCTCTCTCTCTCTCTCTCTCTCTGTGTGTGTGTGTGTCTCTCTCTCTCTCTCTAACACACACACACACACAAATACACACATAATCTCTCTCTCTCTCTCTCTCTCTCACTCTCTCTCTCTCAGCATCACTAAGCTCTTTGGTTTTCTTTTTATATCGCCAGAGAGATGATAAAATAACATTAAATTGCCTCTTATACTAATAGGCTATTATTGTAGTTAAAAACTACACACCATTTCATGTGTTGGTTGCGATTCTGTTGGTGGGTAAAACTCTGGTGAGCTTATTACTGAATCGCATTACAATCAATATGACTCTGAGTCTTTCAACAAAACATTTCAAGCTCTGTTTCCCTCGAGATTGATTGTGAGTCTTATACGGTTGAGATGTGGAAATAGACGCAAGGAGAGCAATGCGTGTAACGAATTTACGAAAGAAATAATAACGTA
Source organism: Berghia stephanieae (assembly GCF_034508935.2). Taxonomy (NCBI): domain Eukaryota; kingdom Metazoa; phylum Mollusca; class Gastropoda; order Nudibranchia; family Aeolidiidae; genus Berghia; species Berghia stephanieae. Next base: position 127,020,391 of record NC_088361.1, read on the forward strand.
TTTTTAATCGTTGGACATTACAGAGCCAGGAATTCTGCTTCTTCACTACACTGAGTAAAAAAAAATACTCCTCCGAATAACAACATTTATGGAGCCAACGAATTGCTTTCGGCCTTTTTGGTAGGACGTTAATCTAACGCAAAGATCAAACATATCACAGTTTGGTTGACAAGCCCATCTAAAAGAATCTGGATTGTACCTGGGACCAATACATGTTTCTTTGTAAGCTAGTCTTCTACCAACTGAACTATCAAGATCCTGATTTAAATTCAATGTTATTGTTTTATTTTCGCGTCATGGACAATGCCTTTATATTCTTCACAGGCCAGAAAAAGAGGTTAGATAGAAACGACAAGGATATAAAGATATAAATGGATTATCAATACTTAATCAATAATGATTCGAGTTTCAAATAAGCCTTGCAAATACTGTCGTAAAAGACCAAATAATAATATAAAATCCTGGAAAATTAAAAATAGCAAAAAAATGTTTTACCGGGTACTGCAGAATACCGAAATCCACTGAAATCTATACAACTATAAAAGATAGAAACCTATAAACCCGGGACAAATGAGAAATGGACACCAGTAAAAAGTAATCCATAGACTAGCTGAGATCGGCACCAGTGGGAGAGAGCTCGGGACTATGGAATTTCGAATGCTAAGATCACAGGATGTAAACATATTATTCCAGGTTCATCCCTCACTGGTGTGCGCTCCAGGTGTTCTCATCTCCACTGGATGTCTTCTTTCGTATCTCTGGGTTCAGTTCCTAGTAGAGTCCATATCTCACAGTCCGAGGTTCACTCACCACTGGTATCCACCTCTCATAGCCCTGGATTCACTCACGATCCACTGGTTTCACCTCTCTGAGTCTCGGATTCGCTCCCCACTGGTGTGCATCTTCCATAGTCTAAGGGTTATTCCTCACTTATGTCCACCTCCCCTTGTTCCGGGTTCAATTCCCACTGGTGTCAACCACTCATCCTATAGTCCTTTGATCATTCCCCATTGGTGCCCATCCTCATTGTTAGGGTTCACCCCCAGCTGGTATCTACTACCTCACACAGTTCTGGGTTCACTTCCCATTGATGCCTACCTCATATAGCCCCGGGCTCACTCAATATTCACTTTATCCAAATCTCTGAGTCCCGGGTTCGGTCAACAGCGTTGTTCATCTTCCATTTTCCGATCCCATGTTTAGCCTCCACTTCTGTCCACCTCTCCTCGTCCCAAGCGACTCTGGTGTCGGCCTCCCACAAGCCCAGGTTCAGTCCCCAGTTTTGTCCACCCGAGGTATTGCGAGGTAACTCCACTGGGCGTCTTCTTGATCAGCATTGGGTTCATTCCCCTGTATTGTCCACGAGACACAGTCCCTGGTTCACTCGCCACTTGTATCTCATCCTATAGTCTTGTGTACATTCCAGATCGGCGTCATCTCCCATAGTCCCAGGTTCATTACCCACTTATGGTATCCACATCTCGGTGTCCTGGGTTCGTTCCCTTCTGGTGTCCGCTTCTAATAGTCCAGGTTCACTCCCCACTGGTGGCAACCTCAGATAGTCTCATGTTCACTCTCCGATGGGTGTTTTCTTTTTTAACCTTGGGTTCACTCTCCATTGGTGTCCACCTTCCAAAGACCCGATTTCAGCCCCCTCCCCCAAATTTTTGTCACCTTCTCATAGCCCCTGGTTCACCCCCCACTAACATCTAGCTCCTATTGTCCTTGGTTCAGTCTTCAATTGTGTCCGCCTCCCATACTCCCGAGTTCACTCCCCAATTGTGTCCCCCTCCAAGAGACCCGGGTTTATTCCACACTAACATCAACCTCCCATAGTCCCACGTTCACTTGCCAATTGTGTTCACCTCCCATAGTCTTATGTTCATTATACACTGATAACAAACTCCCAGGTTCACTTCCCAATTGTGTCCACATCCATTTCTCCCGTGTTCTCTCCCCAGTGGTATCCACCTCCCATAACCCCAGGTTCATTCCCCACTGGTGTGCCTTCCTCCCATAATCTCTGATTCACTCCCCACTGGTGTCAACCACACGCAGTTCTGGGTTCACTCCCCACTGGTGCCCTCATCCCATAATCTCTGGTTCAATCCCCATTAGTGCCCACCTACCATAGTCTCTTGTTCAAACCCCACTGGTGCCTTTATCTCATTATCTTTTGTTCAATCTTAACTGGTGCCCACCTACTGTAGTCTCTGGTTCACTCCCAAATGGTGCCCACCTCCCGCCCACAGTATCTGGTTCGATCCTCACTGGTGCCCATCTCTCATAGTCTCTGGTCCACTCCCCACAGGAGTGAATTTCGGTAGATTTCGGTGAGTTCGGTGGATTTCGATAGATTTCGGTGGATTTCGGTATTCAGCCGTACCGGTTTTAAGAAGTACAATTTTTTTTGCGTTTTCTCTCTCTCTCTCTCTCTCTCTCTCTCTTTCTCTCTCTCTCTACCTCTCTCTCTCTCCCTCTCTCTCTCTCTCTCTCTCTCTCTCTCTTTCTCTCTTTTTCTCTGCGTTTTCTCTCCCTGTGTTAATTCCATCATTAAAATGTGATTTTTTTCTCATTACTGTTTGCCAGTTGTGTTGATCCTATGACGAAGACTAAGAACCAAAATATCGTTTGTTTTGCATTGTTATAATAAATTGTATAAGTCACATTTATTCTATAGATAGAATGCGCTTGGCCAAGGAGTTCACAACATTGCCATCCGGAAGTATAACGGACCAACACACAAACTCTGTGTAACCATGAACTTTTATAGTCTGGTTAATACAGTTTAGTGAGAACAACTCACAAACGCGGATGGCAAAAACAATAACAAAGGCCTGAGTGACGTCATCTGCATACTATCTATATTTTCTTTACATTTTTTTGACTCACCCTCATTCTTTAGATATACCAGTATATTATGTTTCCACCAAATATAACGTCTCTTTCATCAGCCATTTCTGATACCAACTTGAATTTGATACTTCATACCTGTGACATTTATCATATCAAGGATTCATTGTTTTCTGAGCGTCGACATCAAGTCCATGGATACAATACAACATTATGCAAACATGGTCTCACTTAACTTAATTCTGAATGAGTACCTGGCAAAAAATAATGACAGATTTTAACAGGTAAGTTAGGACACTTTGTAATGTATGAAAAGGAAATTTGAATCATCTTGAACAATTTTATTTTGATTTTTTATAATAAGATCGGAGAAATATATTTGATGCCATTTTGACTATGGACTCGAATATGTGAGTAATTGCCCAAGCGTATTTGTATATAAAGCTTACCTCACCAATTATGGTATAAAATGTAACTTTACACTTACAAATGCATACTTCGAAACTTAGTCATTTCATTTTGGGAATTTGTAAGATTGCCTTCAATTTTGATGCCATATTACCCAGTGGACTTCAATGCGTGTGCGAGTATTCATGCGTGTTTGTCTGCTCACAACATGGAGGAAGCCAGGGGGGAAATCTTGTTTGGAGAGCAATCTTGTCTATTCTAATCCTTTGAAAATAATCGATACGGACTCATAACGCTTGAATCAACCCTTTCCCTGCTTAAACTACAAGAGAGACATGAAAAATAAATAATAAATGGCTACATCAGAGAAAGAAAATGGATTGTTGTCATCTGAGATCGAAGAGACATGAAAGTCATTCTGTATTAAATTATATATATATACACACACACACATATATATATATAAATATATATACATATTATAAACATAAGGTTGGAAACCAATATAAATCATATAAAACATATGATGTCATATTTTCTTTTGAGTTTTTATATAGAGCAATATCCATCGAAGTCTCAAAGCGCTTTACAGGGGGTGCCAGACCAACGGCAATATTTAACATGTAGGACGAGACATGACGCCTGTTAGGCGATATTGCATTTTTTTTCGGACAGAAAAACGCTGTTAACGGCCTGGTGCTCAGTTTACACCTGAGTACCGTGAGAGAATGTGAGTGAAAAGCCTTTTCCAAGGACTCCACAATGCGCCGATCCGAAAGCGAGTGTCACACCACTAGACTACATAGCCGCAAAGTGAATTTAATTGCTCACCGTGCTCATTCCTTTAACAATACTTCATTATACCCCCCCCCCCCCCCATTCTTTGACCCCTAAAACATTTGAGCAAAAACGAAAACATTTCCTGAAAAGAACAAAATACTCAACCCGGAACGTTTCGGACTCAAAACCCTTCTTCAGTCAGCAACAAAAATAATAAAGACGGTAATATGGTCCTGTCAGGACGTGCGAACATTCCATTTTAAGCATTCAGGTAATCACCTTGTAATCATCTTACATCGCTAGTCATCAATGGCGGCTCCCATTACCTTTTTATTTTAATCTCCGTACTGAAAAACATCCAACGTTTACTGTCACTTTGCAAGTTTACTTTTATCTCCTTCTTATATAAAATACACACAGGCTTGTGGATATTGACCTTAAAGTAATATGAAAAGAAAGAATTTAATTTGAGACAAATATATGGATGAGTTATTGTTAGTGTTACATTGTTTTACTCAGTTACCTATAACTGAGAATTTTCAAAATTCTTGTCCATTGTCATTTACAAATGAAATAAATTTGAACCAAGAAAAATAAAGTGAAGAGGAAAAGAATACAAAACAAAGAAAATTTACGCGTTCTTCAACTTTGTGCATTTACGCTTACTTTTGCACTTCGCGAAAATATGGATGTTTTTCAACCACACCTTATTTGTGTAAACATGAATATATCTTACCCAAATTCGTGTATCATACGTGAAATTCTCTAAACTTTACAATAATGTATGAATTATGCCAATATGACAAACAGTTATAAAGTTAATAACTATTAATCACTGGCCTGTTAAAATTGACGCTCAGTATAGTTATCATTAATATTATAAGGTCAAACATTTACGAGAAAAACATTGTTTGTTTAGGTCAGAATACAGAGGATATAATTTCATTAAGGAGTCCGTTTGCCAAAGGATACGTTACTAATCGAAAGCACTTTCCCCAACCCAAATGAAAGAAAAACTATTTGCGAGGCAGTTCTCTGGCGATGTCGGTTTGGGGCCCCAGGGCACAATGTATAGTGATTGCTATTATTGCCAAAACAGGAATCCATCAGCCGAGCCCTTGATTTAGAGTTAGGTCACTCGACGTTGAACATTAACACGTGTGTGGATTCGAACCCAGGTGACAAGACTTTGAATCTACATTTTTATTTCTTTTTTTTTAATTCTATCGTAGACAGACTTTTTGTACGCATTTTACTTTTTCGATAACTTGATATAGGCTAAAAAGGGCATTGGACTGAAAATGATCAACCATTTTGATAGAGAGGGAGGACAACATGCTGTTCGAATGTAACTATATGTAACCTTGAACGTTTATAGTCTGGATAATATAGTTTAGTGAGAATTACTCATAAACGCGGATGGCAAAAAGCAATAACTAAGAACTGAGTGATGTCAATTTCATACTATCGATAAACTAAGATGGGTTGCAATATTGATGCTGGTATCAATAGAAATGACAATAAATTTCCTGTTTGGTGCTAAAATTTGTCGAAACGTTGTCACGAAACGTTGACACAATAACCAAGTATAAACTAGGTCTTCTTCAACAGTCTATTTATAGCAACTAGACATTGCATGACATTCAGCACATATCGTCCGTAAGGAAAAATTATCGTAGTTCAAAGAACTACAGATAGAATGAAGTCGACATCACTCTGGTCTTTGTTATTAAAAAAAAATTTTTTGGCCATCCGCGTTTATGAGTAATTCTCACTACACTGTCCTAGTCAGACTATAAACGTTCAAGGTTACACACAGTTTTGTGTGTTGGTCCGTTATACTTCAGGATGGCAATGTTGTGAGCTTATTAGTCAAGCGCATACTATCTATAGCAATTTGGAATAATCTAAAGTTTGAGTTTTAAAAAATCAATTTATTCCCATAGGTGTTTTTAGAATGCCATTGATTGGGGAGCTTAGCAGCATAATATTTGTTTTTGTGATAAATAATGTACCATGAAAGTGATGTTATTAGTATGTACAAACAAGCTGAAAGATGATATGGAAATTGTACTATGATTTTTGTTTATTATATATATATATATATATATATATATATATATATATATATATATATATATACATATATATCTAAACCTATAAGTTTGTGCGTTACATATATGATAATTTAAAGTGTACCAAATATTATCAAATTTACACTGAATATTAGTCAAATAACTTTGTGTATATATATATATATATATATATATATATATATAATATATATATCGAAAATAACTACAAGACATAATAAACTATTGATCTGGTTATCCTCAAACAAATCTAATTATACACTCAGTAACACGCACATCTTAGATCTCATGGACTGATGCCAGCGTCCCAATGTTTTGTCCGAATGCCAAGAATTCAAACAACAAACTTATTCCGGCTACTCTCAATAAATGCAATTTTATACCAAAGACTCTCACCGAGACATCATTTTGATTAGCTTTATTTATATCTTTCTCTTTACTACTAAGATAAACTCATGTGGGTTTTTTTCTGCCTGATTGTAAGACTTATTCTGTTATTCTCATGTTATACATTCAGGAAAAAAATGGCCTCTTTAATGTTATAAATGAAAATATGAAAAATACATTTAAGAGCTTTGACAGGACTTCAATCCTGCTATCGTATCTTTTCTTTCTTTATACTATATAATATGTGACCCATTGCCTCAAAACGGTATTATGTCGGAACGAACCAAATGCTTAAAAGCCGAATTAAATGTTAAACTGGTCAAAAATATAAATTGTTGGCAATAGCACCCTAAAACATGGTGTCCATTCTCCTCAATAAAACATACAAACTCATTACAAGTCTAATATTTCTGGCTATAAATTCAATTTTCAACATTTAAACATCCCGGCTTAATACCGTTTTGAGGCGAAGGGTCACATATATGAGAGCAACAATTAATCAAATGGAGCAAAAATGTATACTTTCATATCATTTAACCTTTGCCAAATGAATTGCTCGATTAGATTGTCCGTGGGCCAATATACGAAACTCCCGGGGGACTCTTCTCTTTCATACTGAGTTGAAGTCTATTTCGTTTCGTTATAGATAGAATGAAGTTGACGTCACTCAGGCCTCTGTTTTTGTTTCTTGCCATCCGCGTTTATAAGTAATTCTCACTAAACTGTATTAACCAAACTATAAACGTTTACGGTTACAGATAGTTTTGTGTATTATTTGGTCCGTTATACTTCCGGATGGCAATGTTGTGAGCTTCTTAGCCAAGTTCACATTATCTATAAATTCTACTTATTTTGATTAAAAATCGTGTTGCCATCAAAGGTTATGGTTCTTGGATCGCAACTACTTAAAAAAAAAATCCACCAGGATTCTCTAAAATTTGATTTTAAGCATTGGTTCTAATATCAAAACTCAATGTTATGCATACACTTCTAATAATAATGATGACAATAATAATAACAACAACAATATATATATATATATATATATATATTATATATATATATATATATATATATATATATATATGAGTGTTGGTGGGTACTTATAGGTACGAGAGTGCTCGATAATGTTGGTTAGAACTAATATAAAATATATATGGGGTCACTCACTTATATGTGGCCGAAACACATGTTTCTGTGGCTTCCATCCACGTCGTCAGTCGGCATATTCCTACTGACGACGTGGATGGAAGCCACAGAAACATGTGTTTCGGCTACATATAAGTGAGTGACCCCATTTATATCATATATATATATATATATATATATATATATATATATATATATATATATATATAATTTAAGACGAGAAATGACGCTTATTAGGCGATACTTCAAGTTTTTCAGAGAAAGGCAACGCTTTTAACGGCCAAGTACTCATTTTACACCCGAGTACGGTGAGAGAATGTAAATAAAGAGCCTTTTCTATGGACTCAAATATTCGCCGCTCAGAGTGAGTCTCAAACCGTGGATGTACCGATCCGAACAAGAGAGTCACACCACTCGGCCACATAACTACACAAATTGTTCTTTCAAAATCAAATCGACATAAGTTCGATATAACTTAACTTAGTTATATGCTAAAGGCTATAACTCTTCACAGCAACACCAGCATTAGGATTAATAAATGTTCCTAAATCTGGGAAGAAGTCTATTTCATTTCAGTATTGAAGTTTTGCGTTTATGTAAAATATTCATAACATCCGCCATCCAGCTTAAACATATTTGAGAGGGTTTTTATTCCAATATGAGGGACATTTAAATCGATCAATATCTTAAGGGCAAGTTTTCTGGCAAAAATTCTAATTACTTGTCTTTCTAGAGTACTGTTTTAAAAAAAACGATCAAAAAGCCAAGAGACTCCAACAAAGTTTAATTGTAAAGTGGGTTTTCTACAAATGGGGACAAGTGATTGGTATCATTACTTTATCATTATTCTTTATCATCGGGCAAAAGTTGACTTTTCATATACGGAGTGCTTATTTGCACGACAAAATCAGCATATTTGCAGTTGTAGAAGTGCTCTCCTGACCTCGCTGAGCACAACATTATAGTTTCCGTTCAAAATCGCAGTGTTGTCGAATGGCTTGAAGTTGATTGAGAGTGTATTAGTTTAAGAAAGAAAAAAGGAGGGATAATTGAAACATTTTGAGTGACTTAGAATTGAGATTTTGAACGTTTCAATTTTTCCTTCAAGTCAGAAACTGACAAATCTTGTTTTGTTTTGTTTTTGTTACCCCAATCCAATGCATGCAAATTCCCCACCTCTCCGACTTGATTATTCGTTCACATCTTGAAATCTATCAGAACTATCTGTTCGATAAATGGATAGTTCCGTCCCCGTTTATTGTTTATTTATAGTTTGTTAAAGATATTTTATAAAGGTTCCAGAAACTCCCTCTCTATCTCTCTCTCTCTCTCTCTCTCTCTCTCTCTCTCTCTCTCTCTCTCTCTCTCTCTCTCTCTCTCTCTCTCTCTCTCCGTTGCTCATGACTCATATCTCGGTGCTCCTGCAAATAATAGAAGTTAGTATCAATAAACTATCCCTACTACTACAACCGCCGCCACATCATTATTACTACCACTACCTCAGCAACCTCCACATCGTTATCAAAACTATAGCAACCACCACCACCTTTACAATTTAAATTACACCATCATCATCATCATCGTCATCATCATCATCATCATCATCATCATCATCATCATCATCATCATCGTCGTCGTCGTCATCATCATCATCATCATCATCATCATCATCATCATCCTTGTCATCATATCTACCACCAGTACTACAACCACAACCACCAAATCATCATTACTACCACTACCACAGCTACCACAATAAACTACCACTACTATTGCACCCACTACCACAGCATTATCATCATTACTACCACTAGAATAGCTACCTCCACATCGTTATCAAAACTACAGCAACCATCACCACCACCATTACATCATCATCATCATCATCATCATCATCATCATCATCATCATAATCCTTATCTTCATCATCATCAACACCATCCATTACAACCACAACCACCACATCACCAGCACCATCACCATCACTACTCAACAACATACACATCATCAACGAAACGCAAAATAATAATAATAATAATAATAATAATAATAATAATAATGATAGTAATAATAATAATAATAATAATAATAATAATAATCATAATAATAATAATAATAATAATAATAACAATAATAATAATATGATAATAATAATAATAATAATAATAATAATAATATTATTATTATTATTATTATTATTATTATTATTATTATTATTATATAATAATAATAATAATAATAATAATAATAATAATAATAATAATAATGATAGTAATAATAATAATAATAATAATAATAATAATAATAATAATAATAATAATAATAATAATAATAATAATAATAATAATAATAATTATAATAACGTTTATTTATATTGCATCAAAACCTCTATACAATAAAGCTCTGGGTGCAAAATAACGAAACATTTGTTGTAGACTACTACTGCAAATACAGAATGAACTCGAACAGTAGGTACCACTGCAAATAACAGAAATGAACGATATCCACTATTTGTAGTAGTACTGCAAATACCGAAAACGAACGCTATCTGCTATTTGCAGTAGATAATGCAAAAAGAGGAAATCACTATTTCTCATATAAATCTTCTTATCATCGTATACGTATAATATTATAAGATATGATCACAAGAAATAGAAAGGAAGAAGGGATCGCGATGTGCGAGCGGCCTCATCTAGATCTTAGAAATGAAAGGTTGAAGCTAGCTAAACAAGCTAGTCCTTTCGCGAGTCTGAAGTGACCATAGATGTGTCATACAATTCTAGCAGTAAAATATCACCTTCGATGACTCGATAAAATATTAGGCCAAAGATAAATATATTATGGATGAGGAAATACAAACTAGGCTGGGCGCAGAGATTAAAAGAAATCGCCACGCCTGGGACCAATCTCTTGTCAAAATATAAAATTACAACTATTAATAAAGTGAGGAATTCTTGCTTAAAAGTGTCCATCATCTTCAAATGTATTGAAGAATTTTACACCTGAAACAAACAATATGGTCACATCATTTTTAATACGGATTGATATATATATATATATATATATATATATATATATATATATATATATATAATATATATATATATATATATATATAGCAAACAGTTCTGTGCACCCCTCTGGCGGGAGTGGATGAGTGGGTACTTCAGACTAAATCTACAGACGGAATGCTCGGAGCTTGAATCATGTTCTCTGTATTTTTCAGTCTTGTCTAAGGTCTCTTAACTTCTTTTTCTCAATCTACAGCAATATTGGCTACCCCATCATCTTCCAAATACATTTAAGTGGCACTAAAGTGACCGAGAAGGTCGAGAGGGCCGTAAAAACCTTTAAAAACAAAGTGACTAAAATAACACCATCAGGAACAGGCATTGGAACATTATATCAATAATGAAAGAAAACGCGTTATATATTGACACCAATTATATTTTATATTGAGACTGTGTCAGTTACGTGCGTGATATCTGCCTTCCATAGCAGGCGCACGCCTCTCACCAGTTTGGCGTTTGGTTTGTCCGTCTTGTGTACAAAACCTTGGTCTGACTGGACCAGAAAAAGAGAGCGCGTGCACGCGAGAGATGGAGAAGGATCTGTGAATTATTTCTGGCACATGGCCAGGCAGTGTTGAATGAACTGTTTACAGAGTTCAATGTATGTTGAGGTAGATATTATTATCTACGATGTATGTGTGAGTTTTAGTGGTGATGGAAATTCATATCATGTAGCTTTTTGTTTGTGAGAGAATTTAAGAATTTATTTTAAGAATTTGGGTAAGTCTTTGGAATACTTAACAGACCATACAGTTATAAGTAGCATGAACGATGCTTATAGTAACATATACATTCTCATTATAATCGATCTCTCTTTTTGTGTTTCAGATATAGAATCATAAGCATTACCTAGTCATGGTTAGGCACTATACAATTGCTTTGTATTACTATGTATAGCATCAAATATCATAATATTCAATTCATAATATTATAATCATTTGCCTCTTATATATCTTTCTCTTTTCCTGATTAGCAGAAGAACCTACGATCTTCCCATTAGCTATTTTATCGAGCTATCAACGATATCTATCCTTTTATCGGTTTTACAATCTCGTCTCTTCACCAATTTTTTTCATATATTTACTTCATTCGGTCTTTATATGTGCGGTCTTGTAGTCTTGGGTTATGAGACTCAGCTGGTGATCTATAGACGGCGGTTTCCAGTCTTAACTCATTGTATTCAGGTGGGAAATGTGTACCTAGCCGATACAAATATTGTCTCAGTCAAAAATGTGAAATACCACCTTAACTCGCTCCTTACCGACCATTTTCAAGATTTTTTTTTACCGAAATGTCATAACGACCCACTACATAAATTGAATTTTCAAACTCAAATTTAAAAGCAATAAGTGCATGCTATATACAAGCTTGTTGAGAAAAACAAGCTTTACAAGCAGCATTAAGTTCGTTTAAATATTACAAAGGTTATCTTTAATTTCTGTTGTTTTGTAAGAAAAAAAAGTCTGAATAAGAAAAATGTTGTTTGTGTCGTAACAAAAATGACGATTTTCCTACAGTTGATGAGCAGAGTTTTAAAGTCGTCATTTTCCGAGCCTTATATTAAATATTGAGTTGGCTTGGATATAGCGTTGTGTAAAAGCTCGCAATTTAATTTCTATTAAGCCATATACAATACACGAGTCAAAATTCCAATTGAGCGTTTGTTGTTCATCTAATCTAATCTTTTGTTATAGTCCTGCAATTATCAAACATTTTACAAATATCGTTATAACAAGCTCTTTGATATAAATTATAGACAATCGATATAAATGGAATCTATCCTCTTGGTTTTTAGGCAAGAAAATATTGGGGTTTTTAAGCAAATAATAATCATACTAGTAGATCCTTATGTCAAAGATCTTAGACGTGATTGGATGACGCCGTGTTTTATAAAATAATATATTAGAGTAAGATTTTGTCACTTGATTATGTGTAACCGACGTATACTTATTTGCGGGTCTGATAACCCAAATTTTATGGGCTCATTGTTGTAAAGGAAATACTCTCAAACCAACGTTACATTTTGTCCATTGCAACATTTTTACATCAAGCCCATAATTGCACCTGGTTATCAGACCTACAAATATGTGCACTTAGTGTGTAACTAATGATATTTGGACATAATATTACAATGCGCATGCTGTTGTCTCTTTGAGAAAATCGTTTTTCCATGCATGTGCAATTTACATATAGGTTAACGGGACATAAATCACTGTGAGCTTTGCT
>NC_088361.1:127038357-127040857 GCF_034508935.2 Berghia stephanieae
TACCATCCATGCCTATTATAATACAATTATTAACTGGTTTTAAATTTCGACCTCATTCCTAACAAGGTCTTGAAATGTTGTTGTATTCCAAGTTAGAACAAGTGTGTATGAAAGGAGTCAGACAAAGCAATAGAGAAAAATACAAGAAGAAAAAAACATCCCAAAAATCAGTCTACCTCAACTGAGATCGACCCTCAGTCTTTCTGATTACCGATCAGATGTGCTACCATTACACTATTAGCAAGCCTAACCGGTAATCAGAAGGTCTGAAATTCGATTCCCCGCCGAGGTAGACTGATTTTTGGGATTTTTTCTTGTAGTATTTTTCCTTTTTGCTTTGTCTGGCACAAATCATAGACATTCGTTCAGATCTTTATCTTACACCGGTGCCTACTCCGTAGTATCTGACTATGAAGTTCGCACATAATTGAAAAAAGTAGGAATCTATAAATTTCATTGTGTAGTTTGTTATATCAAATCCATACTTTCTTGAATCCGGTCTAAATGTCACTGGGACCCTTTTTCTCTCGTAATCCATTAATTACCGTATGGCCTCATGGGTAGTCCGGATAATGCCAGTTACTTCATTCATGGTTGCCCCCCCCCCTCCCTCCCCCCCCCCCCCCCCCCCCTCATTAGATTCATCACAGGTCATTTTGGAATCGATCGTGATGGCTTACCGGGTATCAAGCGGCACTTGATGTAAGGTCAGGGGAGATACTATATATATATATACATATATATATATATATATATATATATATATATATGTATATATATATATATATAGGCAGAGTCAGGAGGAGAAAGTGGGGATGATGATACTGAAAAATAAAATGAAAGAATCAGAGAAAGCGAGAGCGCGAGAAAGAGAGAGACAGAGACAGAGATAGATAGATAGATAGATAGATAGATAGATAGATAGAGAGAGAGAGAGAGAGAGAGAGAGAGACAGAGAGAAAAAGACAGAGACAGAGAGACAGAGAGAGAAAGAAAAAAAAATTAGTCATTCATAGCCATTTGGCTCATATAGTCGGAGTTTATCTCAGTTCCTATAGCGCGAAACGAACAATAGCAATTGCTTGCTACCCTTTGGATTGGACGCTCGTCTATCGCAAAGTACTTTCCGACAGATCTAATAGAGCCAGCTACTAATCACTGCTGAGAGCGAAAGCTCTACCAACTGAGCTATCAGGACGACCCTCATAGAAAGAAGAAAATACAGAGAAAAATAGAGATAGATAGATAGATAGATAGATAGATAGATAGATAAATAGATAGAGAAAGTGTGTGTGTGTGTGTATGTGTGTGTGTGAGAGAGAGTGAGAGAGAGAGAGAGAGAAAGAGAGAGAGATAGAGAGAGAGGTGAATTGTATTACATTATATTTATCAATAGCACGATCTTCAACTCATTTACATTTCTCCTACCACCCCATTTCTCCATATCTTTCTATCTCCGTCTCTGAGAAATCATCGATTTTATTAAATTCTGTCAGAGCCCAACATGGCGATGTGATCTTGATTTCCTGTTGCAACCTTGTCAAATTTTATTCAAAGATTGGTTTTTTTCTGTATAACTGATTTTAACTTTGATTTTCGATTAAATGTCGGTTTCTCTTTGTAGAGTGTTTAGTTGAAATATTTCAACAACCTTTCTTGTGTTAAATATGGGAAAGACAACTCCATAAACTTGATCATTTCGAGGTGTACTATTTGAAAAAAAAGTGAAAAAGATAAGTCTTCTTGCGGACAACATGCAATGCTGTTGAAAGTATTGATTCCATTCTGTTAAACTATATTTTGCTTTGAACTATATGTTGTGAAAAAACTCATATCAAGAGCAATCTATTGGTACTAATAACACTGAATTCTTTTATCTACAAAATCCAGTCAAGGCAAATGATTTTTTGGGATGGATTTTATTTCTTGTATTTTTCTTTCTTGCTTTTTCTGGCACCTTTCATATACACTTGTTCAGTTCTTTATTTACAATATTGCTTTAGTACCGCGTATGGTCTCCCTCCATCTCGATGCATGAATAACACTCTTCGTTTCATGGATTTCACAAGATGTTGAATTTCCGCTCAGGGAACAACTTCCCACTCTCCGATCAATGCTGCTTTTATATTGTTGAGATTTTCAATATATTATGTTATAGGGTAACGCATATAAAATACGGTGACCTAAGCGTCCCAGGCATACTTGATTCGTTGAGACATAAACTGGGCCAAACCATAACAGTGATGTTGGGATCTTTTAGGAAGTTCTTTGCGATGATCATCTTGTGTGGATGAGCTTTATCTCGTTGGAATATGCTCATTTGTGGATAAAGAGTGATAATATTACAATTTCCGTCAAGAATATGGGCAATACTGACTGCTTATCGTTTTGTGTGTTATTTTTGTAATTTCGTATTTCCACCGATGACACTAAAGCAATCGTTTTGCCATGATAATTGTATAAAAATCATTAAACTTGGCACCAAATTAAGCACAGAAGA
>NC_088361.1:127048357-127070857 GCF_034508935.2 Berghia stephanieae
TTTCATTTCACAATTGAACACAACGCTTACAAAGATGAGGAATAATTCATAGTGGAATCTGGAATTTCATCAATGAAAATTACTTGGCACAAGATTATTATTGAGAAACTGGGGCTAAGATGGCTCGGGTGGGATTAGATCCCATATCATAAGAGATCCATTTTTATTCAAAATCAAGCTGTTTATCATTTGTGTTCCAAAGGGAAAGGATCCATTTGAAATTTTAGTTGGCAGCGTTTGGCATCTAGAATATCGTTGGTGTTTATTGGAAATGACAAACAATTGATTGACTGACATAGTTCTGCATGCAGTTGAAAGCATCCTTGATTTCATTCTTAAGCATTTGAACCACCGGCAGAAGGAACGGAATTGACGTCATTCAGCTCTTTGTTCTTGTTTTTTATGTAGCTGATTAGTTCTTACTAAATTCCATCAACGGACTATAAACGTTAAAGGGTCCGATAATTTTGTGTGTTGGTACGTTTTATGTGGCTGGTGGATGGAAATATAAATAATAAATAATATTCCCTTTATTCATCCCCAAGGGGAAATTTGTCTTTAGGGTTTTTTCCAAGGGAAGACTGGAATAACCCAGGAGTCAGCCGCAGAGCAGCGCCGCAAAGTGAGCTAGGGCGAGGTGACTTACTCAAGGCCACACAACGCAGCGGCGGGTGACTGAACTCGGTGCCTTTCGGGTAGGAAGCAAAGACCGTACCACTGAGCCACGCTGCCATTCCACCTAAACGCATAGCATCACTATCTCCGTAGGAAGATGGCGGTTTCCCTCTACGACATGTACTTGACTGTATTCATCTTGTTCAGTGTTCTCATTATATTCTCCAACCTGTCCTTCATCGGCTGTGTTTTGGGTTCCCCTAGACTGCGAGCCACGGTTCCCCATCAGCTGATGGCTAGTATTGCGGGTATGGATCTCTTGTTGGGATGCTTCATTCTGCCTCTTTTAATACGGAGCTTGGTTGAGACAGAAGCGCCCATCTGTCATGTACATAGCGCGCTGCAGGTAAGTCCACTCATTTATTCTTTCTTCTTTTTTTTTCATTGTAATCCGTTATCGTGGCGATGGGTGCCGAAAACGAATTGTGTCATATTATAAGACATCGGCTACACTCTTGAGTTGTAGGTGGTTTAAAAGCCCGATTGCTGTTCTTTTTCCACAGCCAGGCGATGGATATAAGAATTCCCCAAACCCTTCAGTTCAATGGAGTAATGCGATTCCCTTCCCCGATGGAATTTTTAAAGTATATATACATCATACGATGTCGTCGCCAAGGCATTCTACGCCGAAGAAATATAGATAATTCATCAAAATAGATGTCTGATGTCAACAGGAATCACCCATGTTGCCCAAGTGAGCAAAGCGGGGGTTAATATTCTTGCTCAAAGAAAAAAAAACGAAAGTGCCTGAGGCGAGACTTGAACTTGAGACCGTCCGTGTCAAAGTGCAATGCCTTAACTACTCGGCCACTTCGCCCCCATATATATATATATATATATATATATATATATATATATATATATATATATATATGTGTGTGTGTGTGTGTGTGTGTATATATATATATATATATATATATATATATATATATATATATGGCCCTTAGCCCATTCAGCTCTGGAATTTAAAGCTTATCTCTATTAGATACCAGCCTATACCCATCACATATTTTTCTAACCTATAAGTGTGTTGTATCGATCTCCTATCAAGGCTGCCGCTTTATCATGGGATTATTTGTTTCCTTATCTAAGTATTTTTTATCTCCATCGTATTATATCCCCTCATGGAACATTAAAAGAATGCTATAGTCGAGAAACGAATTAATAAAATAGCCATCAATTGCATATGCTATCAAAATATGATTATCACCATTATGTACCTCCCCTGGGAAATAGAAATAAATATTTTGGATCTACATTAAAAACCTTGTATATTGCCTTCTCCCATTTCCGGCTCCGCTGTGCCGAGAACCTCGCTTATCGCCCACTTTATGACAAAGATGGAAAATGAATGGTTAACCAGTAAACTACCTTACTCTGTAGAAACATGTTTTCAAAAATTTGACCAGAAAACTCGTCCTTCAAATATCGATTGATTTAAACGACCCTCCTTTTGACAAAAACTCTCAAGCCTGGAACTACACGAAATCTCAGGTTTGAGATTTTGACCAAGATGAGAGTCGTTTAAATCGAACGATATTCGAGTTTCTGGCAAACTTTTTAAATAGATGTTTTCCCAGAGTACGGCAGTTAACTGGTTACAATATTAGTTATACCCTGATCCCAAAGATGATTAAGAGATAAAATGGTTGCCTCAGATGGGACTGTCAATAATTCTTTTACGCCAAACAACTATTTCAAAAAGAGATACTATGTACTGGGGGGAAAGCTGCTTCTTGTTACTCGCGATTTATAGATAAATAATTTGCAGTATTCATTTCTGTGCATCTCCCTTGCATGATTACTTGTTTTTACAGAGTAACTGGAAGGCGACAATGACAAATTTGGTTGGAAATTACTTCATACATTTTGAAAAAAAAGAGAGATTTTATTTATCACGTCGTAAAGAGACTATTAATTTGTGGACCAAGATAGATGATGGGTAAAAAAAACCACAATATTGGATCTGGACTACGAAAGTTATGAAAGTACTTCCCAATGAATTAAGAAAAGAAAAGACTTTCTTACCAACACCCGTAACTACACAATAAATTGGATTTCAAATTTGGCTCAGAGTTTTAAAATATTGTTTAACATAATATTATAATCAAATATACAACAAACCCCCTGACAACATGCGTTGATTTGAATACGAATTAATATTTAATTTATGCACATTCGTAATAAACACGATATAAGCAATGATTGGGCGCTTAGATTTATAAGAATAAACAAAACATTCAATACATTATGCCGTTTACATAAATCGGATCCAATATTGACACATTCTTTCCAACAACACAGATGGAACTTGACAATTTTAGACCTGCAACGCAACGTCCCGGGTTTGAGAGTTTTTTGCCAAAATGCGGGTCATTTAAATCGATTGATATTTGAAGGACGAGTTTTCTGGCCAAATTTTTAAATACTTGTCTTTTTCCAGAGAACGGTAGTTAAGTGGTAAAGCAAGAAATTTAACCCATATAATGGCTCAATTTGTAGCGCTGCATTGCGGCTGACTCCTAGGTTAACTTTGTCTTTTCCTAGAAAGATTCAAAAGACATATTTTCTTCGGGATGTGAATAAAGTAATCCTCTTTTTAAAATCTGTAAAAAGTGTGAATTTGCGTGCTTTTCAAAGCAGAAAAAATACAACAGAAGACAAACCTAACAAATATTGACTTGGGATTTTTTTAAACCTCAGACTTCTTGCTTACAACGGAACACGCTTGCTACTCTTTGTGAAAAAAAAATATAAGAATTATACATTCATCCTAACTACGGTTAACCTTTGAGGTGTAATGGTAGCATGTCTGCTTAGTAATCAGGATGTCTCGGTTTCGATCCCCAGTCTAGGAGGGCTTATGCTTTGATATGATTTATTTATCTTGTATTTCTTCTGCTCTCACGCGAACACCTTTTTTTCTCAATTTTTGACCTTTACCAGGTCTTTCTCTCAAAATGTTCAGATGTCATAGTAATTAGAATAAAGGAAATTTATAGCTTCAACTAACCTGATCACCATCAATGACATTCATTAAATAAATAAAGATGAATAACTCATGATATTAACTAGATAAGTAAATAATATACCAGTTATCTCCTATTAGTAATCTGTGATTAGAGCCTCGTATATGCTTTATTAACCTGACATCGTCATATCTCAACATCTTCCAATTGATGGGACTAGCAGTTGAGCGACTCCGATATCATATAAAGACTGAGTGGCCTTACTGTCACTGCTCTCTTTTAGAAAACCGTCTGGTTTGTGGGTCCACATAAATAATGGGGAAAGATCAGAAAGATTACCAATCTTCCTCGATATGTTTTTTTTTTTTTTAAAAGGAAGGTTCAAAGGGAGTGGGGGGGGTCCCCCGGACTTAATATCCGTCTGCGATAGAACTACATGGGACACAACCACTAATTCACAAGATAGAATTAAAATTCCAGGTCTGTCCCCGGGATTCGAATCCAGACCTTCCGTCCGTATAACAAATGACTTGCAGCAATCTTTTATATACACCGGCGGTCCCAGACATACAACAAATAGTAAATTGTGGGACGAGATGACATCACGCATGAACGCGCTATTACAATGGGGGTGGGGGGGGGGGTTCCCGACAGACAACGCTGTTACATGCCACATATTCATTTTCACAAGAGTATGATGAGAAAATTTGAGTTAGTAAAGAGCCTTTTTCCTAAGATTGGTCACTTATAGCGGAAACTGAACTCGGGACCCCAAATTCGCAATGCCCGAGGGCATTCGCATCTATTTACTGTAATAGATATATTAAACTATTTTCTTACACCATCTCATTTCAGGCCATCGGCGACTACGGATTGTTCTTCGTATCTGGTTGGTCCTTTGTGACCCTTGACATCTACTTTCTCGTTGGTAACATTTGTCCCCATTGGGTATGCACCAAACCCCGTATTCCTAAATGTATCAAGAACAACGCCCTGTGTCTGTGGCCGTGGGTCATGTCGACCGTCATTCTCATCCCCATCGTCTTTCTGGACACGCCTTACGAACCAGTCAACAGTCGACATTGGAGGGATCCCATGTGTCTCACCAACTTTCCTAGAAAAGCTCAAACGGCCCTAGATGTTATCTGCCTCTACCTTCCAATCCTACTGTGCGCTGCGGCCATAACGATACTGATCATCATCTTTATCAAAAACGAGCTCAACGTCATATCTTCGTCCAGTGGTAATGATGAGCCAGCGCTCATAGAAGAAAACAGCACGGCTACCTTGGCAACTAGAAGAAGCTATGCCCAAGAGTCGAGCAGTTCGTCCAGTCAAACAAACGTTATTAATCACCCATTGTCGATATGTCTTCCTAATCTCGTTTACTTCCTCTGCTATATCCCTGTTGCTCTAAGCTCTTTCATGACGCTTGACTTCAAATTTGGCGGCTCGTCCACGGCACAAGCATCCTTGATAGTCTTGGTTCCCATGCTGACACGCTCTGTAGCACTGCCGCTTGCCTGGTTGTCTTTGGCTACTGTGAGACAGGAAGTGGGTGCATCAATTACGCATGTGTGGAACTGTCTGACACGAACGTGTTGCCGGGTGTCAGGAATACCGTCGGCAAACGTCTCCTACACGGGACTTAGAGAGGTCCAGACTGCTTAATTATAGGCCAATACGTGATAATTAACTCTCAACGGATAAACATTTGTGAAAAATCATCTTTTATTGTCAAAAGTCCCTGATCTGCAAAACAGTTTTATGACCCGGAAAAAATATTTTTAAAACGGTTTCCTTAAATTTGTACTTTCAATATAACATGAATTTAATATCTATATAAGAACAAAAACGATTTTAGGTTCTGGGGTTTTGACAAGTTGAATATCATCTTAATGAATTGATGTTTAAAGTAAAAAGGTTCTGGTCAAATTGGAAAAAAACTATTCTTTTCTACCCTGTCAAGTAGTTGAATATTCTTGGAATCGTGTGTAAAGCAACATGCTGCTGCTGGGCCTCTGCTGAATAAATCAATAAAACAGACAAGCATGTCACACCCAGGTTTGAACAGTAGCTATTGATCATACTTTGATATCAGAGCTGGAGATGAAAAAGACATACAAATGTATTGATTATAAAAGCAAAATTAGACATGTTTATGATGTACCATATTTTGCAGTTTATAAATCTTGCAGATATTAAGTTTATAAACAATTACCATTGTTCCCACCCTTACGAATTGATATTCATATACCTACATATTAGAACTGAGCAAGGCTTTCATAAGGAACAAAATAATGTTCACATGTTCGAATCTCTAGTCTAGCTTCTAATTCTCGGAGATGTTATGAGTTGAATAATTAATTCAAAATCGAGTTAAAGTGCACTTTCCAGTTCGATTTTCTATTAAATCCAGAAGCCAAGGAAGGCAGACACGATACTCTTAAAGGCTATATCCTGCTTAATTATACAAAACTTTTAAAAAGATAAATATAAAAGAACACACTGCAGAGAGGACTTTTCTATGTATGGTGTTGACATCATCGGGCCTACCAATATTCACAGTTCACACCAGTATTAGAAAAAACACCACTGCACTTGGTACTTTATTTAAGTGTAGAAGGGAGAGTGTTATTTGAAATGAGCAACCACCCCTTATGCTCTCATTAAAACTTTACAAGAATGAATGCTAATGAAGTGATAATAATGCGTCAATTTTGTTTATGATGATTTGCTTGATATAGTTTAATCGATTCTGTTGCTACCCTGTGTTGTCTTGCAAACATAGTCACACGATTACAAGCATTATCATTAACCAAGTTGTCAAGTTGTGACAATGATTGAAACATTTACAATTTTGATTACTTAGTTGCACAGCGATATTGAAGAATATTATAAAATATTAGATAAAAAGGCACCCATTTGACGATTTGTACTGTATGTAATGTTCTATGTAGCAAAGTTATTAATAAAGCGTTTCAAAGCGCATCATGTTAAATGAAGCCGTCACATAGACTATTTAGGATGTATCTTTTATATCGTCATATACATTTTAAAATCGTTTTTTAAAATCCTGTAATAATTTTAGTATATCTGCGTGAAATTTAAACAAACAATGAACAATTGACTTATTTCGTCGATCCTATTATCTTCAGTTTGATGATATGTAGTTATCTCATCTCAATAGCTGTATTAATTCAATTGTGTTTATATTATCCTTTGTAATTATGATATATTATGATGCTTTGTTTACAAATTATCCCGATTTAATTAATCTCGTAAAAAATAAAAATTAAATTCATCCAAGGGCGCCAAGGCATTTATTTATGATTATGTATACTTGTTATTATTATTATTATTATTATTATTATTATTATTAGTAGTAGTAGTAGTAGTAGTAGTAGTAGTAGTAGTAGTAGTAGTAGTAGTAGTAGTAGTAGTAGTATCATATATTATTTATATTATTATTATTATTTATTATTTATTATTATTATTATTATTATTATTATTATTATTATTATTATTATTATTATTTATTATTATTATTATTATTATTATTATTATTATTATTATTATTATTATTATTATTATTATTATTATTATTATTATTATTATTATTTATTATTATTATTATTATTATTATTATTATTATTATTATTATTATTATATTATTATTATTATTATTTTATTATTACGATTATTATTATTATTATGATTATTATTATTATTATTATTATTATTATTATTATTATTATTATTATTATATTATTATTATTATTATTATTATTATTATTATTTTATTATTATTATGATTATTATTATTATTATTATTTTTATTATTATTATGATTATTATTATTATTATTATTATTATTATTATTATTATTATTATTATTTTTATTATTACTACTACTACTACCACCATCATCATGATAACAATATCGATACCACTACCATTAATATCATTATTACTATCATCAATATTATTATTATGATGATGATGATGATGATGATGATGATGATGATGATGATGATGATGATGATCATCATCATCATCATCATCATCATTATCATTATCAATAACGTCACCATTAGCATCACCGACATCATTTTTATCATTCCTAATAAACACACGTTCTACAAACAAAAGTCTCAGTGTCTTCAGCTCCTGACCATGACGTCGGTCATACACGTTCACATTTTTAAAAAGATAAATCAAATTTATAGTAATGTACTGTGTTGCTCAAATGAATTTGATTTCTTTTAATTGAAGAAGTGGGGGGGGGGGAGGAAGGGCTGGGCTTAAAAATATCTATCATCAATTTATATGTGTCCTGTTTCTTTTTATGAGCGAACAAAGGGACTTAAGCCTTATTGTCTTATAACGATTATATAGTTAAAAAAAAGAAGCTCGTTATAAAGTAGCAGCTTGCTGCTCTTGTTTTGTGGCGTCATTGGTTACGATTTTGAAATTTTAAAATCTGTTGGGCTAGAACATAACATAACAGTGATTTTAACAGATATGCATCAACATCATGAATAACGAAGTCAAAAATATAGAACTAATTTGGTTTGGTTTTTAAATGAGTACACGTACTGTTCGAGTATGGACATTTCAGATTTTTAGCACTCAGCAAAATACCAGTATGCTAACATGTCCGAGTGCTTTGTCCTCTCCTAAATCATAAGTGACATGCCTCTTTTTCGAATAAAAATGTCTTTTTTGTCTTTATATGAGGTTAAAGACCCGAGGATTAATAGCGCAATATCTTTTCAACGTCTCATTGCAATTTACAAGGGGGTCCCTAGCCAACAGCAACACTTAACATTATAGGACGAGACAATGATGACTATTGCACGAAAGTACATTATATTTTCGACAGAGACAACGTTGATAACGACCAGGTACTCATTTTATACATGAGTAGGGTGAGAGAATGCTAGTAAAGAGCTTTTTTCCAAGGACTCAACTATGGGCTGCTCAGAGCGGGGCTCAAATTCAGGACATTCCGGTCCGAAAGCGAGTGGCATACCACAAGATAGCATGGCCACACAGTTTGAATCCTTATCAAGGCACTTTAGCTATAAGTCCTTGAGAAAGACTTTTTATATATCATTTTCTGCATTGTGTCAGAGACTGATAATAAAATCAAGATATAACATGAAGGCAATTTCAAGTAGACTTGTCATTAAAACATTTCGCATATGAGCCAAAAGAATTTTATATTTTGTCGTTTATTTCACATGTATCTTTAATTATGATTTTAAAAAAACTATATGGCGTATTGTTAATACTGTATAGCACTAAGACTGTGGTAGAATTACCGCCAGCCATATTAATAGCTGTTTTTATTCATTACTCTAAATATGTTTTATATATTAATCTTTGCAATTCAAATTAGTCAACAAATGCTGCCTGAAAATTGTATCTGTTATTGGGAACACACAAATAATTTAAATAATCTCGCTTGACACTGTATAGAACAAAAAGAAACCACCCCACATTTCTTGTTTTATATATATATATATATATATATATATATATATATATATATATATTCCAATTATTTACGATATGTCTCTGCAGATATGCATTAGATTGAAAAAAACAGGAGTGTATAATTCATTATCCATAAGTTTCTTCCTTTCAGTATTAAAAAAATTGAC
This sequence comes from Berghia stephanieae, assembly GCF_034508935.2. Taxonomy (NCBI): domain Eukaryota; kingdom Metazoa; phylum Mollusca; class Gastropoda; order Nudibranchia; family Aeolidiidae; genus Berghia; species Berghia stephanieae. The sequence continues at coordinate 127,057,671 of NC_088361.1, forward strand.
ATTTCTACAACATGAATCAATGTTTTATTTCTAAGAAATATTTTTATTTAAATGTTATTACTTGTGATACCCGTTCACTCACCCCCATAAGCAGGTACCTCGAGCCGACGGTTCGGCATTATAAATCATTTCAATAATTATGAATGAAAGAGACAATTTAATAAATCATTTGATGAGCAAACAAATGAATGAACAATTGAATCAATCAAATAACTAGATAAATGTTGAAATAATGATTGTTAATTGGAGTTTCGCTCAGATATTTTTATAAACAAAATTTCGTGACATCTTTACAAGTGAACAAATCGGCAACAGGATTATTTATTACAACTTTATATTTTTCCTATCAAAGGCATTTGTCTAATTGATAAACTACAATATGCTGAACAGAAAAGTGCACATTTATTAAGATACAGTGTTCCATCTGACTAGAGAAATAATGATTGAAGAATGGTCAAATATACCTTTTGTCATTGGTTAAGTCACCACTCTAGTCACACTATAGTCATCATCATAGCTTGTCGCTCCAACACCGAATCCACTCCACGGCATCTGTGGAGAAGACTCTAAGGCCATAGTCAGTGCGAGCCCATCCTGGTATTCTCTAAGGATGTGCTCCGCCGTCTGCTCTGGGCAACCACAGTACACAAGCTAGTCTCAGCCAGCCCCCACGTTCTCATGCTTCCAGCTGCTGTTCTCCAAAATAGTATACTAATGAAATAGCATATCCTTCCTGTATGATGTCATCGCCATTCGTGGCTAATACTTTACAAACCTCACTCTGCCGAAGAAAGCAAAACTCCGAAGTCGTAAATGACAACTAATTTTTATTAGATACTGACACACAAAGCCTAAGTTCGACGTTCAATTATTTGCAGGTCTGATAAACCAAATTGTTTTGGTCTCCTTGTTGTAATAGAAATACTCTCAAACCAACGCAAAATAAATGTCCAATGTTAAAACGACCCCATAATTGTGTCCGTTGATCAGACCTGCAAACGTTCATGTTGGGTTAGTTGCATTAAGTTGCGGGTCAAAAAAAAACCCACAAACAAACAAACAAACAAACGATGTATTATGAAAGTTGCAAATCACTCAAGACCAAATAAAATTGTGTGAAATAGAATTCCGAAAGGTCCTTGCAAACACTTTGTTTAATAATTTGTGAAACGTCTCAAAATGCATTATTGGTAGGATGGCATATTAAACACCATTTTATTGCAATGTATATACACACACAAACACAAACAGGGGCTGGGCTTTAAAATATCTATCATCAATTTATATGTGTCCTGTTTCTTTTTATGAGCGAACAAAGGGAGTTAAGCCTTATTGTCTTATTACGATTATAAAGTTTTTTTTTTAAAAAGCTCGTTATAAACTACCAGCTTGCTGCTCTTGTTTTGTGGCGTCATAGGTTACGATTTTGAAATTTTAAAAACTGTTGGGCTAGAACATAACATAACAGTGATTTTAACAGATATGCATCAACATCATGAATAACGAAGTAAAAAATATAGAACTAATTTGGTTTGGTTTTCAAATGAGTACACACCAGTATGCGAACATGTCCGAGTGCTTTGTCCTCTTCTAAATCATAAGTGACATGCCTCTTTTTCCAATAAAATTGTCTTTTTTGTCTTTATATGAGGTTAAAGACCCGAGGATTAATCGCGCAATATCTTTTCAACGCCTCATTGCAATTTACAAGGGGGTCCCTAGCCAACAGCAACACTTAACATCATAGGACGAGACAATGATGACTATTGCGCGAAAGTACATTATATTTTCGACAGAGACAACGTTGACAACGACCAGGTACTCATTTTATATATGAGTAGGGTGAGAGAATGCTAGTAAAGAGCTTTTTTCCAAGGACTCAACTATGGGCTGCTCAGAGCGGGGCTCAAATTCAGGACATTCCGGTCCAAAAGCGAGTGGCATACCACAAGATAGCATGGCCACACAGTTTGAATCCTTATCAAGGCACTTTAGCTATGTCCTTGAGAAAGACTTTTTATATATCATTTTCTGCATTGTGTCAGAGACTGATAATAAAATCAAGATATAACATGAAGGCAATTTCAATTAGACTTGTCATTAAAACATTTCGCATATGAGCCAAAAGAATTTTATATTTTGTCGTTTATTTTACATGTATCTTTAATTATGACAATAAACTATATGGCGTATTGTTAATACTGTATAGCACTAAGACTGTGGTAGAATTACCGCCTATTAATAGCTGTTTTTATTCATTACTCTAAATATGTTTTATATATTAATCTTTGCAATTCAAATCAGTCAACAAATGCTGCCTGAAAATTGTATCTGTTATTGTGAACACACAAATAATTTAAATAATCTCGCTTGATACTGTATAGCACAAAAAGAAACCACCCCACATTTCTTGTTTTATATATATATATATATATATAATATATATATATATATATATATATATAATATATTCCAATTATTTACGATATTTCTCTGCAGATATGACCCCATAATTGTGTCCGTTGATCAGACCTGCAAAAGTTCATGTTGGGTTAGTTGCATTAAGTTGCGGGTCAAAAAAAAAAACCCACAAACAAACAAACAAACGATGTATTATGAAAGTTGCAAATCACTCAAGACCAAATAAAATTGTGTGAAATAGAATTCCGAAAGGTCATTGCAAACACTTTGTTTAATAATTTGTGAAACGTCTCAAAATGCATAATTGGTAGGATGGCATATTAAACACCATTTTACTGCAATGTATATACACACACAAACACAAACACACACAAACACACACACACACACACATATATATATATATATATATATATATATATATATATATATATATATATACTTATATAATGGGAGGGGGGGGGGCATTGGAACATTTTGAGATTAGATGTTTTTTGAGCACAAAATAATGATCCAGTCATTGGATCAAATAATATTACAGGCAAAAAGACTCTCCCGAATTTTCAATCTGCATTCCCATAAATGCTGTCATGTCCACTTCCAACTTATAATTTTCTTTAACTGGTTGATATTCAAAGGTTTTGTTGTTGGCTGCACAAGGATTGAGGACGAAATGTTTCTCAGTTTGTAAAATTTTATATGCTGCTATATTTTGTTCAGTATTGATATTTAACGATTTCCCACTACGAAACGTTTATGTATGTTTTTTTGGGGTTTTTTTTTTGTTTTTAAAACTTTTCCTCAATTTATATTTAACTTATACCTAAGAGGACTTCTCGCTGTTGATATTCAATTCCATTCCCATTTTCTGTGAAGGAAAAATAACACAATAAATCAAAATACATTATGTGACAGCTCCCATCGTAGACTTAGTATTGCGATATAATTATTTCATTTTATTTCTGTTTATTTATTTGACCAGTACTGGCGAAAAGCCACAGACGTCCAATTTTTAAAAATGTTTGTGATTGCCCGCTATGAGTGATGTCAGGGCTTTAAGCTTTTATTCTATAAAATAACATTACGACCATAATTCTTTAACCGCTTAACTGCCGTCCACTGAAAAAATAGGTATTTACAAATTTGGCCAGAAAACTCGTTCTTCAAATATCGATCGATTTAATTGACCCTCATCTTGTCAAAACTGTCAAATCTAGGACTTTGCGAAGATGAGGATCAGTTAAATCGATCATTTGAAGGACGAGTTTTCTGGCCAAATTTTAAATACATGGCTTTCCAGAGTAAGACGGTTAAACTGGTTAATGGTTGTACTTCTTTCGCTGTTTTATTTTGGAGGGAAGGATTGGACCCCAGACATCGCTCAAGGAGGGTAGTCAATGAGGTTTCGAAAAGTGGACATCTGTGGGATTTCCCTGTTCTCTTGTTTTTACTTCCTAATATTATTTCATTCTTTTAATTATTTATAGTATCCTTGTACACAATTAAAGAGCAGAGCAGGGAATTAAAAACACATTTTTTTAGGTAAAGAACCGAAAATTGGTCCAAAATCTGTATGTAAGAGTTTGCATTTCATATTAGAGTAAAATAAAACCTCACCGCTGGGAGAAAGGTATTATTATGTAAGAAATAGCGGTGGTGGAAACAATAGAAATACATCATTGGTGTTATCTTGATTTGAAAATTATGCTCTCCTAATGGACGATATTCTTCGTCATGTTAAAGAAAGAAAGAGTCACGTAGAACTGTAAGTTATCTACAACATTCTTGTGAATTACTCATGTTGTAGTGATATTAAATGAATAATAATAAATTACGCGCTTCCGCTACGGCAAGTCATTTCACGAAGGAATATAGATAATCCATCAAACAAGATGTCTGACGTCAACAGGATTCACCCATAATGTCCAAAGTGAGAAAATCGGATGGTGATAATCTTTCCCACGGAAAAAAACCCAAAAAAAAACGAAAGTGCCTGAAGCAGGGCTCGAACCATGGACCTTCCGGATCACAATGTAAAGCCTTAGCTACTCGGCCACTCACCCCCCCCCCTTTATTATTTTAGTAATCTTAGGCTCAATAATCATTATCAATGTTTTAGTTGCAGTCTAATTGTGTCTCAGGGGGTCGCATGAACTCAGTTGGTAGAGCACTTGCTTCACACATAATGAAACCAAGATCGATCACGGCTGAAGTCGAGATATTTTTCTGACACCAATTCCCCGCGCCCCCGTCCATCCAGCAGTGATAGATGGATGGGCAGTTGGTTGTTAGTTAGATCTGATGGAAAGTACTTTGCGATAGACTAGTGTCCTTCCAAAGGGTAGCAAGCGATTGCTATGTTTTGTTACACGCTAAAGAAACCGGGACAAACTCCGCCTCTATGGGCCTGATGACTCTGAAGGACTACTATTTGTGACACTTGCTTTCGATGAGGAACCAATAAATGTGTTTTCCACCCAGCCCTTCACTTTAAGGAACACGATTTGTCTGCTGATAGGTTCTGAAAAATCACTTTCTCTTGCCGAAAAAAAGTTTACTTCAGATATACATTGAATAAAATGAAACATATCTTGTCAAAAGTCTTAAATCCAAGACTTTATTTTCGAATGTAGTATTGGCTTCTTTGAAGATTTCAGATTTAATCCGTCTTCGCAAATAGATAAACACCCTAATTCATCAATATGTGATTGAAGTAAACATAATCTGGCCAAATTGAATAAAAGTACTATGTGCCAAGAATAGCTTTTTATCCATTTCATGGTACTTGGCACAAAGGGCTTTTCCTTTGGTATTTGCCTGAATCCGTGTTATCCACTCAATGGCAACAATTCCCTTTACACCAGTCCTACTAAATTTCCTCTCTCTCTCTCTCTCTCTCTCTGTCTCTGTCTCTGTCTCTCTCTGTCTCTCTCTCTCTCTCTCTCTCTCTCACACACACACACACTCTCTCTCTCTCTCACTCTCTTTCTCTCTACCCCCCCCCCCCAATCAAGTGATAAAGAAAAATAGGAAATAGAATGAAGGCTTCAAGTTCATCGACAAAGACAGATCATGTGGATGTTTCTGGATTTCCCTTTATCAACTAAACACAATGAATGAAAGAACTGCTATGAGAGACGTTAGAATGGCGTTGCTAAGGTTAATAATCAAAAACAATGTTGTCTTTGTTTTGTCTACATTGAAGCTTCCATTTTATTTCCTGATATTATTTATTTATTCGGGCTTGATTCCGCTAGTTGGATATAACGTACCAATACACAAATCTGTGTGTAACTTTGGCAGTTTATAGATAATATGCGCTTGGCTAAGAAGCTCATAACATGGCCACCCGGAAGTATTACGGATCAACACACAAACTATGTGTATCCTTGAACCTTTACAGGTAGTTCGAAGTTGACGTCACTCAGGTCTTTGTTATTGTTTTTTGCCATCCGCGTTTATGAATAATTCTCAATTAACTGTATTATCCAGACTATAAATGTTCATGGTTACACACAGTTTTGTGTGTTGGTCCGTTATACTTCCGGATGACAATGTTGTGAGCTTCTTTGCCAAGCGCATACTCTCTATATTCTAGTTAATACAGTTTAGTGAGAACTACTCATAAACGTAGATGGAAACAACAGCAACAAAAAACAACGACAAAGACCTGAGTGACGTCAACGTTGTCCTATCTATAGTAACCAGCGAACTGCCATACTCAGGAAAGACACGTGTTTAAAATCTGGCCAGAAAACTCATCCTTCAAATATCGATCGATTTAAATGAAACCTCATATTAGAGTGAGAGTTTTTGCCAAGATGAGGGTTATTTAAATCGATCAATGTTTGAAGGACAAATATTCTGGCCAATTTTTTAAATACGTGTTTTTCCAAAGTACCACATTTAACTGATTAAATGGATGACTAAAGTCTTTAGTTCTATTTTATTTACCAAAAAAAAAAAAAAAAAACCAGTCCGCTGTTGATAACAAATACAGATGATTTTTAGGGGCGTAGAAATTAAAACTGAAACAAATATAGGACAATTTCGGTAATTCTTGGAAGGAGATAACACTTAAAATGATAAGTTGGGAGTGTTGTAAGTGTCAATTGGTTTTGAGTTATAAACATATATATATATATATATATATATATATATATATATATATATGTGTGTGTGTGTGTGTGTGTGTATGACTAGGGTCCCAATAACTCAGTTGGTAGAGCACTTGTTTCACACGCAAAGGGACCGAGGTCGATCCGGGCTGAAGTCGAGATATTTTTCTGACCTCCCTTTTGATCCAGCAGTGATTGGGTAGCTGGATCTGTTAGATCTGACGAAAGCACTTTGCGATAGACCACATGCTTGTCTTTTACCACTAGACCATATATAGCAGCATTGATTTATACACTACGTAAGTATCAATAATTCAATTTTCACGAAATATTTAATGTTTTTAATGAACCTGAAGCAGAAATGCAGGTGTACAAGTGGACAAAAAGACCTAAAAATACTGAACATGAGACGGGGTTGAGCCACAATCTTTTGGATGTGATTAAGCTTTTACATCAATTGAGGAGCATCTTGACTTTCATTTTGTTTCTAGTGTCTCTCCCGTACCACCATCTTATCTGTCGCAATATGAAACAAAATCCCACTTATTTAAGATTTCGACCAGACAATTCGCCATTCAAATATTGATGGATTAAAATCATACTCAGCTTGGTAGCCAAACTCAAGGTTTGAGAGTTTTTGCCAAAAATGGGGTTAATTTTAATTGGTCAATATTTGAAAGGCATGTTTTGTGGGCAAAAGTGTAAATTTCGTGTGTTTTTCATAGAACAACTTGAGCTTTTACATAACTCAATATCCACTGAACGTGCTCAAAGTGGTTTAACAAAGGATTCCTGACCAACAGCAACACGAAACATATATGACGCCTGTTAGGCGATATAACATTTTTTTTCCGACACGTTACAAGCCAGGTACTCATTTTACACTTGAGTACGGTGAGAGAATGTTAGCAAAGAGCCTTTTCCAAGGACTCAGCATCAACCCCATAACCTTCCGATCCGTAAGCGAGTGTCATAGTTGTACGTCAGTTATGCCCTTGTGATAGAGTGGAACGACTTGAGACAGTTGTGACTCAGCCCAGTAATGCCAGGTGTCTTTGCAAAAAGCCCGCCAACTTTATGCCAGATCCGCCAGAATCCGCCAACATTATCCAACTTCATCTGCAACAGTTGCCCAAAATTCGCCAAAAAATCCGCCATTTGATTTAAAACACTTATAATCAACAATAGTGTATTGTCTCAGAATAAAAATTATGTTACTAAATCCAACTCACCTATTTACAACTGTTTCCATTTTTAAAGGCATGAAGATATGAGTTTCGATTTTTTCTTAGCGGGAGTTAAACTGTCGGATATTGTTTTCACCTTCGGTCAATCTGCAATAGGTGCTCCTAAATGTCACTTTAAAAGGGGGAGGGGGGAGAGAAGAAATAATTAGACTTGATTGCTATACTTTTCCTTTTGGAAAATCCGCCAACTTGGCAACACTGCTTGGCCCTATAGATAGAATGCGCTTGGCCAATGAGTTCACAACATTGCCATCCGGAAGTATAACGCACCAACACACAAACTCTTTGTAACCATGAACTTTTATAGTCTTGTTAATACAGTTTAGTGAGAACAACTCACAAACGCGGATGGCAAAAACAATAACAAAGGCCTGAGTGACGTCATCTTCGAACTATCTATATAGCCTAAAATGATTAACACACTATCACTAGTTAAGAGCCTATTATAAAAGTAGGCTCTCTGCTCGTATCACAATAATAGTGAATAATAGATAGTATGCGCTTGGCTTAGAAGCTCATAACATTGCCATCCGGAAGTATAACGGACCAACACACAAAACTGTGTGTATCCATGAACGTTTATAGTCGGGTTAATACAGTTCAGTGAGCATTACTCATAAACGCGGATGGCAAAAAACAATAACAAAGACCTGAGTGACGTCATCTGCGAACTATCTATACGCAACTGGCATGCAATCAAATTGAAACCTTGCTTGTTCTGAGAAATAAGGCTCGTGTGCAAGAGAGAGAGAGAGAGAGAGAGAGAGAGAGAGAGAGAGAGAGAGTGTGTGTGTGTGTGTGTGTGTGTGTTTGTGTATGTTTATGTGCCTTTGTGTATATGTGTGTTTGCGTGTTAAATCACGTTAGGTGTATTACATGTTAAATGTGCAAATGAGATAAAAGGGCAAGGTAGAAAATATTTCCAATCATTTATTATCTAATCGTGTATTGGAGCCCGTTTGGAGTATTTTGTTATCTGAAAAAATCTTAGTCAACAAAATCCTCTTATGATCAGAGTATCTGATAATTCTCTACGTGTTACCTGTTATCTGTTTTGTTGGCATTCTCTTCCTTTATTTATATATATTATATATATATATATATATTTTATATATATATATATATATATATATTCATGTCAGACTGATAGAGCTGGCAAAATCCATTCATTCATTCCTTCATTCTGTACGCCAGTTAAAATTACTGGTGCGTGTAGCTGTGGTCTACATTAATAGAACTCGGTGATTTCTTTCATACTGTGCATGTTATGAAGTTCAGTGCTGGATTTCACTCTGTATGTGTGTTTAATTAGTAATTATTTCATCTATGAAATATGTTTTTTTATAAAACTTTAGTAAGTACTGTGAAATTGGAGATTAGAGAATACAAATTTAGGCACTTCTTACGGTTTCGAGAGGTCATAATTTGTGTGATGAATCGGTTGTTTGTCACGTTGGGTTACGATCGACTGAGCATTGTATTTTGAATCATTTCCTATATATTGTTTCTTCCGGTATGTTGCAAACACAGCGTTATTATTATTATTATTATTATTATTATTATTATTATTATTATTATTATTATTATTATTATTATTATTATTAAATTACGATATGATAACCGAATACGGGATATCGCTATTGACGCTTTGTGTTTTGTAATAAAAACTCACCACATCCGCCAGCCGGATCTAACGTACCAACGCACAAAACTATGTGTAACCTTAAACGTTTATAGTCTGATGAATGCATTTTGATAAAACTACTCTTAAAAATGACTGGCCAAAAACAATAACGTAGAGCTGAGTGACGTCTATCTCGTTCTTTCTATTGTACTTGTTGAGCAGGCGAATAGCTGCAATGTGGTGACATAATTTACACGGCTCTCTGGAGTAAGGGTGTGTAGGTGCGCTATAACTATGAATGAACTTACGCCTATTTATGATTCTTCTATAAAGTGAATAATGATTATGTTGAATACCTATGTTGACAAAGTGTTTTACGATCAATGTGCATTTTGACAAAGCCCTAAGATCCAATGAATAATGTGTGTAATATTGACATGGCGTATATTCATTATTTCATTTCGCACAATGCTCTAGTTCACAATAATTGAATTCTCTCAACATACTTTAATATCATGAAACTGGTGTGTTTACTATACGGTCCCTTTACAATGTCTTTTTTTATTTACACGCGAATATTGCTGACATGCATAATGAGTATAGTGAACGCTAGATTTGTTTTTAATTCCTGTTTTCAAGCAAGCCATTGGATTGAGAAATTTACTTGCTTTTATAAAGATAAATGGATTAATATTATTTCGTTTGTATCGATTTCATACAATGATGTGTGGCGTAGTTGCACACATATGTAATAACTTGTATAGTGGCTTTTTGATAGACGGTAATGATATTTCTTTGCATTGTGTTGTAGATGTTAATAATGACTAAAGAGTTCAAGGGCCAATGATGATAATTGAATCCACAACATCAAGGCATTCAAAAAAAAAAGTCCAGATTCCAAGTTTCATTTCTTACTGTTTATTTGTTGTGATCAATCCCAAATCCAAATCAAATAGCATGGTCATAGTTCAATCAGTTTCATAAATTCCAAATTCATAAAATCAATCCAAATATAAAGTCATTTTCAATATATAGGAATGTTTCTAAGTCCGTAAAATGCAATCAATGATGGGGAGCACAAAAAAAGTTAAACTGCCCAGCTCATAATGAAGTAGAATAGAATCAAAAGGTAGAATAGAATAGAAACAGTCTGTTTTATCCCCTATTGTAAACTATCCTACCATTCTTTCAAACCACTTCTCCTACTGATTTTGACCTCCCACATTAATATTCAAAACCTGCCTCTTAAAGCAAGAGCGGATCAGACACAACTTGTATATTAAAAACAGCAAGAATATTACTATCAAACCCCGCCTCTTATGACATTAAAGTCATTTGATAAATGACCCCATTTTATGCATAACAACCAAAAATAGCATCAATCTGTTGCGGTTATCCCCTGAGTTGTATACGTATCCCCTGAGTTGTATACGTATCCCCTGAGTTGTATACGTATCCCCTGAGTTGTATACGTATCCCCTGAGTTGTATACGTATCCCCTGAGTTGTATACGTATCCCCTGAGTTGTATACGTATCCCCTGAGTTGTATACGTATCCCCTGAGTTTTATACGTATCCCCTGAGTTGTATACGTATCCCCTGAGTTGTATACGTATCCCCTGAGTTTTCTACGTACCCCCTGAGTTGTATACGTATCCCCTGAGTTGTATACGTATCCCCTGAGTTTTATACGTATCCCCTGAGTTGTATACGTATCCCCTGTTTTCTACGTACCCCCTGAGTTGTATACGTATCCTCTGAGTTGTATACGTATCCCCTGAGTTGTATACGTATCCCCTGAGTTTTATACGTATCCCCTGAGTTTTATACGTACCCCCTGAGTTGCAACGACAGTGTTTTGTGGACAACAACCGAGAATAGATGCAATCTCCTGAAGCTACCACTATGGTTCTTTCTAATATATGTCATGTTTTATTGCCATGTTTTTATCAAAATTCTTGCGTAAACTTCTTGCATAAGCTTACTCTCTTACAGATGGTGTATCATTGAAGCTTGAATTAGTGGGGTATAGAGGCGTCGCCCATTTGCTCTCGTTGCGATAACGGTCTAGAGACTGCAGGGTATCTGGTTGAGCATTGCATTGAGACACTTCTGCCTGACAGAATCCCCTGTCCCCAATTTGAAAGATTCCCCGTTACTTACCTTTTTTTTTTTTGTTGCTTTTAACTTCATATCTACAACTTTCCTCCTCTATCATTTTCTTTTTTTACAGGCGCTGAAATGACCTAATAGTGTCATTCGCGAAGTCCCGGGTTTGATAAATTTTTTGCCAAGATGAGGGTCATTTAAATTGATTGATATTTGAAAGTCAAGAGTTCTGGCCAAATTTTTAATACGTGTTATTCCAGAGTCCGGCAGTTAATTCGTTAATAGGAGTCAATAGTCTGATGTCACGTCGCCCAGCAACGAGCAGCTTGATTCTAAACAAAGAAAATTGGTACATTTTATTCTTCATGCTGACTAGGACTTTTTCACGAGTCATGTCATGTGATCAGACTGTATAAAAATCGAAACACGATCAGACTTTATAATGTTTTTCTCCTCTGGATATACTTTTATGATCGTCGGAGAAGTATTTCATAAGGGTGTCCGCCTTTGTTCCGATAGTTTAAAACCAGTTACTAAGTTACTATACGTCATTACGAGGGAAGTGACGTCACGACTGTTGAAGCTTATAGGCAATACCTACAACTTCAAAATTCTGATCATTTTAACTTTAATCTCACTTTATGGAATCTGGTTCACCACCCAATATAATACCGTTTTGAAACGACGCGTCACAATATGGGAACAAACATGTGATGTCAAAATACTGGTTCCAATCTCAGTGGAAGTGTAAAACCACTCTTCCGGAGGACTGAATACATATCTTGTGTAAACGATATTTTGGTTTCAGAATGACGGCTTCTTATTTTATTTTATATTCTTGATATATGCTGGTCGCCTATAAAGATAATATATCCTTGATTTTTTACGTCCCGTAATCCTTAGAATCTGCCTATACACACCCAGCTACTAAAAAAGTTATGCCAACTTATGTAACTATTCATTATTAGTCCTCCAAAGGACTGGTTACATACACACTTCCAAGGATTTTGGAACTGGAAAAATAGAAGGTGTGACGTCACGACTTTTCCTATCTATTAAAATGGCTACGATGACCCTCAACTTGTCAACATTTCTTACATCTTACACCTTGAAGACGTCGTTGAATTTTGAATATTAAAAATCAAAGTCTGAAGTTGAATATTCGATTACCTTACTTTATTTATAATTCGCTAATCATTATGTTCATAATCTTTTTCCTTTTGATATCATGGTATGATAAAAAAAAAAGTATCTACATTATATACAATGAACACTGAAAAACGCGTGTGAACTGTACCGGAGATTGAAATCTTTGTGATATTATTTTAAAAAATGAACGAATATTTCTAGTATCTAAACTAGTTCCTGGACTATAAGTTGTGAATATATTTTGATACGAACACAATGGATGGAATGGGTCGTTTGATCACACGTGGATTTTTATCCTTGCTCCATATCAGTAGTGGCATTGTATCGGGGACATGTGTTGTTTACACACTGATCCGATGGGGGACCATGGAGAAATGTCTACCGCCTATGGTACAACTCTCAGGAGGAACATTAATTTTGGTAAGATTTGGGTAAAATTATTTGTTTATTTTTGATTATCCATAATATTACCTTTGTTTCTGCCACAATTACAATAGCGACAATAACGTAATAACAACC
>NC_088361.1:127073357-127133357 GCF_034508935.2 Berghia stephanieae
TTAGTAAGTAGCTATGTCAATGAAGCTGGAGTACTTGCATTAAACCGGTGCCAGTTAGTTTTCCTCTCATTATTTTGAATACAATCAATTTTTAAAATTTATATCAACCATACACCTTTCTCATCATTAGGAAAGACTCCATTATAAAATGAATGAGCGAAATGTATAAGATATTAACTGCATTGTCTATTAAGACAATAGAAATTGAGTTCAAATTTTATTCAACACTTTAATCATACATTTAAATTGATCGACTTATCATCACTTCATTGAACAGACAGCTATGCTTGTGAAAATATAAAGAAATAGTGAATGTGTTAAAGATGATAAAGGCGATGACGACGTCAACGATGATGGTGACGATGGCAACAATGAGAACAGTGAAGTTGTCAATGACGAGGGAGATGTTATCGTTTCTGAAATAGTAATAGTGTTGATCCGATTGACACGGATTGCATGTTAAGTGCAAGGTGAATTTTTGAAATGACAATTATGCATATTATATTTACGCATATATCCGTAGCTTGTTGATCAAACCACCTTACACCAACCCCATACTGCCGTTTTATTAAAGAACACTGTATCTGCTATTTTGTTAACATTGCATGTACTGTGTTTTTAAAAACAACGGCAGCATACCGTTCAATGTGAACATTGGTTTATTCATGTATAGCAGTTCAATTCAAGACTGCTTCTAATTGATGTTGACTTCTCAAAGTTTCCCTATCTGCCGCTCCTCTCCCTATTTGCACGGTTCCGACCTTTCGATGTTTTACGCGATCTGATAATATGCTGACATGAACATACCGTTTCATTATTTTTACTCTTCACAAAGTCGAGTAAGGCCGTATTATTGGCATAGTGTGTACCCTCGTTTGCTTGACATAAAACGGAATCTTTGAAATCGTGTAGCATTACGAGCCAGTTTTCATCTTTAAATGGCTATTGTAAATGTCTAGAATTGAGGAGCATAAAGATATAGATATAGAATGATGTGATGGCTCGGAGTTACGCACATAACCTTATGCAGACATTTAGAGTGACACGTAAAAAAGATTAATATTAATATATTATTGTAATTATATAACAAGCAAGCTAAACTCATACCTGATAACATCACAATAAAAGAGGCGGGTAACAACTTTTATAAAAATATGAGATAAAAGTCATAAAAGTAATCGTAATTAATTTTATCATGCAAGTAGACATGTCATAATATCTAGTATGTTTAGAGAACAAGTTTACTATTTCAATTTATCATATAGAAGATAAAGGCATCGAATCATGCTTCACACAAATTCAACCTATTTTCTAGTTCTTCCTGTATTTTATAGCTTTTGTGGCATGATGGATTTAATTAGAGGCTTTATTTTTATGGCAAGCGTTCCTGGCTGAGTTCTGAATAATCCATTTCTTTGACGTAGCCCTATAATGAAAACCAAAACGGAAAAACGTCACGTGACCCAGGCTATCGAGATCTCCCAATGTATCTATCTGGAAATGTGTCGTTCAGAAATTCGCGAACGCCTGTCTCCAAGTCAGATATTTATCATCTTACTAAAATATTATCCATGGCTAATATTCACAAAGTTGGGATGCAGTATACGTTTCTAGCTTATCTAAATGCGGCTATGTGGTCTAGTGGTATGAAACTCGCTTTCGGATCGGAAGGTCCTGGGTTCGAGCCTCGCTCGACGCATAGTTGAGTCCTTGGAAAAGACTCTTTACTCACATTATCTCACCGTACTCAGGTGTAAAATGAGTACCTGGCCGTTAACAGCGTTGTCTTTGTCCGAAAAATTGTAATATCGCCTAACAGGCGTCATGTCTGGTCCTACATGTTAAATGTTGCTGTTGACCAGGGACCCCTTGTAAAGCGCTTTGAGCACGTTAAGTGGATATTGCTCTATATAAAAGCTCAATTATTTTTTTTAAATAGACATTTACAGTAACAGTTTTTCTCGGTTGAGAAAGTTGGGCGGAAAATTCTTTTGTGCCCACAGAGTTGTTTTCCATTTCCTTTGCTTTCAGCTACTCTTTCCCTTATATACGTTCTTTTTGCCTCTCTGGTGGCTTTGGCAGTTGCAGATTTTGCTGCCTGATATAGTTCTTATTCTAATGAGCATAAATATAAGACTTTTCCTTCGAAGATGGTGAAAAATTGATGCAAATATCTTTAAAGGTTTTAGAAAAAGGTCTTTGATATCAAGGAAAGACTTTATGGACATCAGATATATTGGAAAGAATAAAGTGCAAGATGCAGGGATAGATTGTATGGTCCAAGTTTCTCTGATATTATCCTATCATCATTGCAATCATCGTCATCATCATCATCATCATCATCATCATCATCATCATCATCATCATCATCATCATCACCATCATCATCGTCGTCGTCGTCGTCGCCGCCGCCATCAATATCATGACCATCCATCTTGATGAAATGCGCTTAGGTAAAATACTCACAACATCCGCCAAACAAATGAAACATACCAAAACACAAAACGTTTATAGCCCAATTGATATAATTAAGTCAAAACTAATCATTAACGGGCTGTCTAAAATAATTAAAAAGAGCAGAGTGACGTCAACGTTGTTCCTTCTATTATTCTCCACAGTTTCCTGCTAGTCAGTCTCGTCCTATCTCTAAGCATTGCGGCATTTTGTGTGTTCATTGCCTCTTTCATGACGACATACAAGATGGTTTGGTGTGACATCATCAAGCAGAGAGTATCTAAGGAAGAAGATGATACAGAGTAAGTGAACATCGATTTATAGTCTATTCTCCTGTAACAAATATGTCGGATTCATTTGACTGTTTTAACATATGAAGGGCTCCATGCACTTTTCTTGTTACAGTAATGATCAAAAGTAACGTTACATTTGTATTTAAATGTACCCTCTTTAAATAAAAAAAACGTGAGCTTTTATATAGGGCAACATCCACTAAACTTGCTCAAATCGCTTCACAAAGGGTCCATGGCCAACAACAACACGTAACATGTAGAACGAGACATGACGCCTGTTTGGCGATATTACAAATACGCAACAAGTGTTATATACCATCTGAAAGAGGAATGGTAGAGGTAGATTTATTGACAGGCGAAACGCTATTGCTGAACACTAAATAACAACTTTTAAAAACTGAAAATAGCAACTTGGCAGAAATAATTTTAGTAATCAATATCTTATGTGGCCCCGTCAGTTTTAACATTGTTGACTGTTAACAGTCTCGGTAATTATCTTGATTAAAACTTCAGTTACAAAAGTAAAAATTCAACGTTGCGTCTTCTTGGAATTGGGCGGGTTTTATGAAATTAAATTTGAGACCGCATTTGTTCCACGGGATTCTATTGCGGTGACAGGACGATTCATATTATGGGTTCAAGAGTATTATTGTCCCCCCGGGAAGCATTTGGTGGTGTAGGCTCTATGGGATGGGAATTGTCGAGAGTCGAGATGTCAATCGTTATTGCCATGTTTATAAACAGAATGACGTGTTGTTGCTAAACTTATTGGATCTATTGTTTAACTCTCTCCTTACCAGCAATTTTCAGGATTGTCCCCAAAACTTCACATCCAACTAACACAAAAATAGATTTTTATCACTCAAACACAATTTCAGTAAGTTCTTGCGATGAATAATTTCTGTCGCAAAACGTGTTCTACAACACACTGTTCATTTTCTACAAATTCTATGGCGTACAAAAGAATTTTGAAACAGAAAAAATGTTGGTTGTATCGTATGGTTGGTAATGAGAGGGTTACCGTTCGCCTGTGAAATTTTTCTAGTCCATTGTATGTGGTTGTGAGACCCTATTTCACGAACTATGCGGAACTGTTCTTGCACGGTCAGCATCAGCTGAACCGCGGGACGTTTTGCACGCAGATCTGCCTCTAGTAGTTACCTTCGCACAGAATGTCTGTTACACGGCCCGATTCCCGAACATTGGCAACGGTTGTTTTAAACGGGCCTTTTTCCTGCATGTAAAGATTATCCCCATCAGGGCAATGGTCTACGCATAGTCATCTTTTACTGCCCAACTCCTAATTGACGTAATTTTTGAAAATCAACATATCCCCTACTTTCACAAAACTTTCGAATGCAAAGAACTAAACAGATCACACATTAGTTTACCTCTCTCCTCGCCTTTTATTTTTAAAGTTTCCCCAAAACTTTAAACCCAACAGAGAAATAGATTTTCTTTGATAAAAAGAAAATCAATAAGTACATTTTATACATGATATTAATCAATAAAATGAGCTCTACAATACAGGGTCAAATTTTTATAGCTATAACAAAAAATGTTATGTAAATCTTGTGATGTACAATAGAAATCAAAACGAAAACGTGTTGATTTAATTTTAAGATAAAGTTCTGCACAAGAATGCTATTGGAATTTTTTTTTAATTCAAACTTCCTAACCTTTGTGCTAGTTACACATCAATGGCGGTAAGCCCTTAGGAAATGCTTTACACATATTTAAGTACCATCCCCTCCCTCTCACTGGGGTCCAGTATAATCTTAAGAGGTCAACCTTCATGTAATAGGGAACAAAAGTGTGGTGTCAAATAACTGGTTCCAATCTCATTGGAAGTGTAAAACCACGCTTCCGAAGGACTGGATACATACATTATGCAATTAATCTTCTGGTTTCAGAGTGATGGCATCTGTTTTCTAGTCTAAATATATGATGGTCGTCATCCTCATCTTTTAAGTCCCGTAATCTTAAAAATCTGCCTATGCATCCTGGTACTAAAATAGTTATGCCACCTTATGATTCAATATGCAACCTAATCATTATTAGTCCTCCGGAGCACTGGTTACATACACACTTCCAAGGAGTTAGAACCGAAAGAATTGATGGTATGATAACACTATTCTCTAACATATTCAACGTTGTCTTTACTAAGGATATTGTACAAACCGTTATAAGGGCTATGGGTACCGGTCTTATGGTATGTTGATTTTATTTTTTTAATTTACGTCAATCAGTAATGGGATATTCCAAAATGAACGTAGGTTAGAAACTTTAGTCTTCAAAACACCGTCATCATCATCATCACCACCAATCATATCACGATCCTTACTATCATCATCATCATCATCATCATCATCATCATCATCATCATCATCATCATCATCATCATCATCATCATCATCATCATCATCATCATCATCATCATCATCATCATCATCATCATCATTATCTCATTTGGCTATTTATTTTTCCTATTTATACTGTTCCTTAGCTGTGAATTGGCTGCCAATAAATACTGCAAGATGGTAGACAGTCGAAACATGACGAGGTATTACGACAGGATTGAAGTACAGGTGGTACGTATTCCAAATGAAAATATATTTTTCACAAGTGTATTGGGCTATATGTTGAAAGTTTTGACTTGAATTTGAAAGCTTGTCTCTGAAAGCTGCTAAAGTGATTTATAGATCAGAGCAGTTCTTTTAAAACAACTCCTCACGAGAAAAAGTCACATAACGCCATGCATAATATTCAAACCTCCGATCTTTTGATCAAACGCTTTCAGCTTGCTTTGGTAGGTATTTCATGATCTACGATAAATTTGTCGCAATTATGATTACATTTTGGTCAGAGCATATTTATTGCAGTACTTTTGCCAAGGAAACGTGTATTTCAAATACCGTGCGATTCAGTACCTCTAAGTTTGTCAAAAAATCTCATGAAAATTCTTTGATGTCTCAGGGTCCAGACTACTTCACATGTTTGTGATATTTTTAATCAATCAGTGTTTGAAAAATGTTTCCTGCCAAAAGGAAAAAAAATTAACAGCAAAGCCACCGATAAGGCGTTGATTCTCGACCTTTACCTGAATTGGTTTCCTCATTTCTTGCAATGAGTATCCACTTGTCTAAGTAAATTCTATGCATGCTGTATGTACTACTTGTTAGCATTTACTGCTCTTGCCGTATGCCTCCACGAAGGAGTTCGTCGTGTTCTGTTGCAGCCAACTCTTTTTCAGTGTAATCATCCTCTCACTTCCTCGTTTTTGACTTCCATAAAGATGAAGCACTCAGTTGAAATTAACATGATGTAAATAACGAAGGTTTTTTTTTTTAATGAGGGCTGGAAATTTATAGAATACATCCAAAAAAAAAAAACAAATCCAGCACTTTATTTGATAAATAACCACAAATAATGAATCAGGCACACCGACACATCTGAAAAGAAACATCCTCCAAGCTTTCTTTCAATTCTTCGTTCACGTGTTGCTGAAATTGTTTTGACTTCTTTTTGCCCTAGACGTAAATGCTCGAATTTGGGGTTTAGCTATTTCAGTGGTTAAGAACTTAAATCACAAACAAAGGAGCCGCTATCAATCCCGGATGCAGTCGAGCTTTTTTCTGACCATCTTGCCCACGCAACCGCGATTGGGTAGCTTGGTCCCTTAGATAAGACGGAAAGTACTTTGTAATACCCAAAAAGTAGCGTTTAATTTCTACAATCCATTTACTGCTTCAGAAAGCAGGGCAAACTCCGGCTTAATGGGTACAAATATAGACTCAAATTTCAATTTCATATCACATAAATTGCTTGTTTAGCTCTCAACCTATAATAGTTTTTTCCCCTTTTTCACAAATCGAGGCTCATACTATTGTTTCCCAGGAAGCCTCGGGGTTCAGATATCCTCGGACTAAAACGCAAACGAGCGCAGTTTGTCTCATTTTCCTTTTTAAAATTTTCCCCTCGCACTCTCCCCCTCTCCCCGCGTATGTAGAATTAATATTAGATCCTTTATAAAGTACTTTGAAAATAGATCAGGCTTCCTGTCAGAGATGTTCAGGGGATCTTCAATTGTAATCTATTACGTTCATTTTATGATAGTAAAATAAAACACAAAATATACCGGTAAATATTTGGGCTTTAAGGGATGAGATCCTCTGAACACCTCGGACAGGAACCCTGATATATTTTCAAAGTACCTTATTCCAGATCAAATATAAATTCTAGCTACCCAGGGAGAGGGGGGGGGGGGCTGGGGGAGAGGAAAATAGTTTTTAAACAAAGGAAAATAAGACAAATTGCGCTTATTTGCGTTTTAGTCCTAGGACATCTGAACTTCGAGGCTTCATGCGAAACAATAGTGTGTGCCTAGATTTGTTTTCGTTGATTTTAATTAATATTTTGAAGGTAAAATTAGTTTTAATCCGATTATCTCATTTTAAACTGCACGATTTATCAATTTTGTCTCGCCCACAGCTCGGGTTCTGGTCTTTAGTACCTTTAGCCTTCATCATTGTACTCCTCTACGGAATCGCCTTGATCTTGCCGCGCTCGACTCGCCCAGCTGACACACAACCCGGTGTACTACATCGTGAAGTCACGCC
This sequence comes from Berghia stephanieae, assembly GCF_034508935.2. NCBI lineage: Eukaryota > Metazoa > Mollusca > Gastropoda > Nudibranchia > Aeolidiidae > Berghia > Berghia stephanieae. The sequence continues at coordinate 127,080,724 of NC_088361.1, forward strand.
TCTTCCGCCCAGCACGCCCCCTAATGCGTCCTCGGATCTGTCCAGACCTGCCGACGAGAACTCGCCCCTTCTAGGGTCACAGAATAATGACCTCCAGGATTAATTTAACAGATAAAGTGTGCAAATCTAGTTTATTGATATAATATATATCGTGCGGCTATGTGGTCTAGTGGTATGACACTCGCTTTCGGATCGGAAGGTCCTGGGTTCGAGCCTCGCTCGGCGCATAGTTGAGTCCTTGGAAAAGACTCTTTACTCACATTCTCTCACCGTACTCAGGTGTAAAATGAGTACCTGGCCGTTAACAGCGTTGTCTTTGTCCGAAAAATTGTAATATCGCCTAACAGGCGTCATGTCTGGTGCTACATGTTAAATGTTGCTGTTGACCAGGGACCCCTTGTAAAGCGCATTGAGCACGTTAAGTGGATATTGCGCTATATAAATGCTCATTTTTTTTTTACGAAATTAATGTTTGACAATGTTGATATTTTCATCCCTTGAATATTACGTTCATTAATTCCACTTCATGAGTGTTAGCGTTGCGTACGGCAAAAGGTCGTCTTCATAAAATATAGAAAAAAACTTGTTTAAAAAATAATGATAACCGATGCAAATACATTACTAGAGTGGATGCTAACTCCCATCAACCAACGATATAATATATTTATTTATTTATATATATATATATATATATATATATATATATATACATATACATATATATATAGTATGTGTGTGTGTGTGAGAGAGAGAGAGAAAGAGAGAGAGAGAGAGAGAGAGAGAGAGAGAGAGAGAGAGTTTCCATTTCAAGTGCACCTTATATTATAACTCCCCCCCCCTCCACCCCCCCCCCCTCTTTCTCTGAATATTTGCATTTTTTTACGCTTTTCAAACTTTTTTCAAACTTTTAAATGTGGTCCATAGCCTCAAAACGGTATAATGACGGGATAAGCTTGGTGTGCCTGTGTGGTTTTGTGATATGACACTCGGATCGGAATGTCCTGGGTTCGAGGCTCGCTCGACGCATAATTGAGTCCTTAGAAAACCTCTTTACTCACATTCTCTCAACCTACTCATGTGTAAAATGAGTACCGGCCGTTATCAGTGTTGTCTCTATCGGAAAAAAATTGTACTATCGCCTAACAGGTGCCATGCTTCGTTCGACGTTACGTGTTGCTCTTGGTCAAGAAACCTTTTTAAAGCTCTTTGAGCACGTCTAGTGGATATTATGCTATATTTATATGTATATATATATATATATATATATATATATATATATATATACACATATATATATATATTATATATATATATATACATATATATATATATTATATATATATATATATATATTATATATATATATATATATATATATATATATATATACTCGTATATATCTCAAGCTCAAGCTCAAAAAGTCGAATTATAATTAAACTTGTCAAATGTTTTAAATTTGGTCTTGTAGCACTCTAAAATGCGTTATTCGTTTTTCTCGATGAAACGTATAAACTTAATTCAAACCTGATACACTATTGGCTATAAGACCAATTGTTTTGCATGTTCATTGTCCCAACATATTATGTCCCAATTACAGTTGGAAATATGGCAAGCAAATGACGCTAATTTATGGCGTTTTAAATTATGAATATTGATACGTTTTAAAGTTTTCATTATAATCAATATGTAAAAAAAAATCCAATATGATTTGAAGTTTATTTGTGACCCGCCGTCTCAAAACGCCGTAATAAATTGGACTCGAAATAATGAATTTCGATATGAATTACGAACTTCATATTTTGTGCAATGTAAATATGGTATCGATTCTCTCCCATATCAAATAGAAATCGTCACCACGATGCAAACTTGTGGCTTTAAATTCAATTTTTACCATCTTGTTCATCCCGACATAATACCGTTTTGAGACGGCGTGCCACATTGTTCAAATCAAATTGAATGAAAAGTTATAATACCGTGACAGTTGTTGCTTAGTCAACATTGTTTTCGTTCAAATTTAGAAGAGCCCCCGACATTTAAGTTCATGACAAATAATACAGAAACGATCGATTATTTATTATATAACAAATGCCTCAATAGTGTCTATGGTGCGTTCAATTTCGTAAACAAGGACGTCTTTTTGACATCACGCAGTGAATCGTTTAAAATAGAGGGCAATAATGTAGATAAATTAAAATCCAGAAGAAATGATTGTGAATCTAGCAATGTATTGGTAGTGTTTTCAAACGACAGTAAAGTAGTGTCCCCTATTCCTGGCCCTGCAGCCATCGTATCGTGCCTTATATAATATATTGTATACACCCACTAACCTTAATACTATTCTTCAGTAAACTCAGTGGAGAACCAACCCGTTGGGAAGAAATATAAGCTATTACGAACAGGCACTCATATATATATATATATATATATATATATATATATATTATTATTATTATTATTATTATTATTATTGTATTGTGTATTATCAATACAAAATGTAATCGTATAACAGGCGCCATGTCTCATCCTAAATGTTGGGCTTTGATCACATTAAGTGGATATTGTGTTATATAAACGCTCGTTTTTTAGTGTATTAAAGAAAATACCGATATTTTTGCATGCCACTTTAAATTATCATTCTTAAAATTGATAATACCATCCCTACGATACCAATAATTTCTATGACGATTGTGATGATTCATTCATAATGTAATATACTATTTTTGACCGGAGCGTGATTATATTGTGCCAAAAAAAAACAAAAACAACTGAGGCTTCGAGTGATCTTTCAAATCTCTGATATAATGTCATAATTGCCACAAAAATATTAGTGTCACATCATTCCTCTTATCAATAGCAATAATGCGGCTATGTGGTCTAGTGGTATGACACTCGCTTTCGGATCGGAAGGTCCTGGGTTCGAGCCTCGCTCGGCACATAGTTGAGTCCTTGGAGAAGGCTCTTTACTTACATTCAGGTGTAAAATGGGTACCTGGCCGTTAAAAGCGTTGTCCCTGTCCGAAAAAATTGTAATATCGCCTGACAGGCGTCATGTCCCACCCTACATGTTAAATGTTGCTGTTGGCCAGGAACCTATTGTAAAGTGCTTTGACTTTGAGCACATTTAGTGGATATTGCGCTATATAAAAGGTCATTTCTATAATGACAAACAATAACTAGATTCTATGATTCCTGCAATGATCAGACTAATAAATATGATAATGTGTACAAGATTTGTGAGCAGCCATGAGCATCCAGTACTGTGTGTTGTGACGAAGCTTCCGGGAGGGTTTGCGACGGTGCACGAGTGCGGTAAATAATTTGCTGATTGGGTCGATTTTCATAACATAGTCGTGTGAGCACGTTTAGAAGCTGCTGCCATGAATAACCTTTTTTAACCAGTTAACTGTCTTACTCTGGAAAGATACGTATTTAAAATTGGGTCAGAAAATTTGCAAAGTCTCAGGTTTGAGAGGATTTTTTTTCCAAGGTGAGGGTGATTCTAATCGGTCGATATTTGAAGAATGCGATTTCTGACATTATTTTTAGATACTTAGTTTTCCAGAGTACGTCAGATAACTAGTTAAATTCGTTAAATATTTGATTCTTTATTATTCTTAAACTTCGTGTAACACACAGCTTGATGTGATATCAAAAGCTACTGGCATTAGGATCAAACATGATAAGTGTACATAATTTGAATCGCTCTTTATGAATTGATTATCTTAATGATTTATTGTCTGTGTTTCAAGTCTGCTTTTCAAGGGAGACAACCATGACTATTTGAAACAAGCAACCTATAATGACATAAATTATTTCCCTTGCACCAAAGATTATCTTTTTATTTTTGCCGCTTTATTACTTTATTTATTCTCCAAGAATAAATAGAGATTTTCAAAAACCGTTTAAATTTTCAAAAACAGATATCTTACCTCGATATGTATATACGAGTATATATATATATATATATATATATATATATATATATATATATATATATATATATATATATATATATATAATGGCTGGTTTTCCAAAACTCTTTAAGTCCAATTTTCTACTTTTTAAGACTTTCCATCCATGAAAAAAATTTATATGTAAACTATATTTTAAGTATCAAATTACACAACATTTTCCCTTTGATTTGTGTGAATTTAAAGTTTAAATATGATAAAATAATAGACCGAAAGAGAAAATTCAGGGGAAAAAATCCTCAATATCTCAAAATGGGATAAACCGAGTGAGGAAGTTTAAGAAAACCATTCTTCATATATATATATATATATATGCAAATATAGACTTACTGTTTACTTCTACCGTACTGTGTCATGCCAATCTAGGGCAATCTAAAGTGTATATAAGAGGCTGTAAATATATATATATATATATATATTAATATATGTATATATATATATATATATATATATATATATATATATACATATATTAATATATATATATATATATATTTACAGCCTCTTTAACATTACAGTTAAGCACTTTTATATCGTTGTTTTTATTTTATAACGTTTCATATATATATATATATATATATATATATATATATATATATATATATATATATATATAATATGTATATATAATAAATAAGGACACTCACAATGTATTCTGTCAGGACGATCATGTCAGTGTTGGTCACACCTCCGTGCTTGACGAAAATCCGTAGTTTGATGTTTATATAAATTAATTTATATTATCCAGCACTCTTTTGTCTACAAGTACGCACAGACACTCATATATTATATAAATCACACCACGAAGGTAGGATATGCATATTATGCACACTGTTACTGGGTGGGGTTCCTGACCTCCTATAGTGGTCAGGGAGATACTTGCTGTCTCTTCTATTCCCCTGTATCTGTTTTCCAACTTGCTTTCTGTCTTTGTCTTGGAATGAGATTACTTGGTTTTGTCCTGACCCTGGCCGGAGTACTTGGCTGGGAGGGAAACAGTCAAATGCATAGTTATTCTTTTGGGAGATAATATTTTTTCCTTGTAAATCTTCTCTCTGTCATGTATTATTATATTTATTATTTTGAATGTATAATGTAAGCATTTGAGTGTATTCCTCTTTGTTGGATCTTGTGCTTTTGTCCGGATGGGACTTATAGCTGATCCAAACTAAGTACATTGATGGTATGCTCTTGGAATCTACATCTGATCACTATTTGTTCCCAGCTCCCCTTTGCCTTACTTTCTCGTGGGTGTTTTAATTGTAATTCTAGAACTTTTTACTATCCCATGTTCTTCCTTTTACCGGCGTTGATATGACCTTAATGTGTTGCAAGCGCCGTAAAACATTTAAAAACAAAAAGAAAAACATATGCACACAGTTAGGTTTGTTATTCATTTGTTCATTTGTTATAATGAGGTGCTTTTTAAACTACATTGATGTGTGAAAATTTATGCTAATTAACAACTTAATTCATCATGTAAACATAATGTATATGTTTCTATGGATTACAGCTGTCATATTTTACATTTTATTTCCATCAATCAACCAAATAAATATTCATTAGGAGTATTCCACATATTGGACACTTCAGTAAAGATGAACAACCATTTGGAGTGCCTAAATTGCTTTTTAAGCCTGTAAAAGGGGAATTGTTAATAAAAGCTTGAAATCCAACCGGTTAGACTTTGACTGCTTGTTTTGTGAATAATTGTCGTAGTCTGGAAAGATTCATATTTTATCCTCATCATCATCATCATCATCATCATCATCATCATCATCATCATCATCATCATCATCATACTCATCATCATCATCATCATCATCATCATCATCATCCTCATCATTATTATTATTATTATTATTATTATTATTATTATTATTATTATTATTATTATTATTATTATTTATATAAATTATTACCATTATTATTCATATTTCTATCATTATTAGTATTATTATTGTTATTATCATTATTATTATTATTATTATTATTATTATTATTATTATTATTATTATTATTATTATTATTATTATTATTATCATTATTATTATTTATTATTATTATTATTATTATTATTATTATTATTATTATTATTATTATAACAATAACAACAACAACAATAATTTTCTATATATCCCGTCATTGCCCATATTGCTGCACACGACAGCTCGTTAAATCTCCCTAAAGCTGGGAAAAATGTATTGATGCTACTTGATTACTTGAGATGAGTGTATCTATGACGCTTTTGTCAAAGGACACGTTTTATCAGCAAAGAATTACTTTCATTGTCTGGCATGTAGACCTTCAGAGCCATTAGGCCCATGGAGCAGGTGTTCATCCCGGTTTCTGTAACGTTAAACAAACATTAGCAATTGCTTGAACGCTAGTCTATCGCATAGTACTTTCCTCCAGATCTAACAGGCCCAGTCACCAAATCACTGCAGGGTGAACATGGAGAAGAGGGGGGGGGGCGGGGGGGGGGGGTTGCTGAATAAAAACGACTTCACCCAGGATCGATCTCGGCTTGTTGGTGTGTAAAGTGAGTGCTCTCTCTCTCTCTCTCTCTCTCTCTCTCTCTCTCTCTCTCTCTCTCTCTCTCTCTTACCTCATGGTACCGTATTAATCCTTTTACAGACGGTGATTTTTTTTTCCATGTATTTATCTTGTTACAACCAAATTCTGTATTCGCCAAAAGAGAAGTAACAGTCGTGCAAACCCGGACATCAGTTTGAGTGGCAACACAATTGTTACTTTCTTGATAGTTATTAGGGGGAGAAATGAACCTCAAAAACTGAAGGGTAAAAATCTGCTCCTGCTGTTGGCTGAAGTCGAAAATCGTTGCTCATTGTAAATTTTGATGTATATTGCGTTTATTTTTAAAAAAACAAGTAACATCTTAACATGCGTGAGAAGAGGTATACAATAAATGGAAAAGATTACGCCTCCGGCGCGGCATCTTAAGATTCTGTCACCTAGGCATTCCATGAAGGAATGATATAGTCCATCAAACAAACGTCTGATGTCAAGAAGACCGCCCATGTTATCCGAAGTGAGCAAATCGGGGTTTATGCTCTTGCCCAAGGAAAAGGTCGAAAGTGCCTAAAAGCGGGGATCTAACCTAGGTTTCGTAAACTCATGGCCTGACACTGACCAACAAATGACGTCAGAAGACAAGTCTTTGGCCACAAAAGGAAACAAAAAGTAAGATGTATTCAACAGTTCAACCAATGGGATCACATGTTTCCCTGACCACTACTAAAGATAACTCACTAGGCGGTCCACATACCTAAAAATGACGTCAAATATGGGTCCGTGGTTCTTAGTGTCAGGCTAACGATCTAACCCGGGATTTTCTGGGTCACGGGGCAATTCCTTAATCATTCGGCTACTTCGCCCTTCAATAGAATGGAAGCTGACAAATTTAAGGTTGCCATGGTTCATATTCTTTATATAATCAAAATAATTTTACAACGAGTTGTCAGCATAACAGTATGTCATATTATATATTATGTATATTATGTACAGTAAACATATAGAAAATGTCAGTGACTTCATTTTAATCTCAGCTTTTTCACTGAGCATCAAGAATGCTTTGGTTCGTTTGTTGAGCTACAGAGCTATTGTCTGCTTCGAAATAGGAAGATGTCAAGCTATTATTTACGCTATTATTAACACTGTTATTAACACTGTTGTTTACACTGTTATTGACGCTATTATTGACGCTGTTCTCGTTGATAATATCCGATGCACTATCAGAGATCTCGTCGGCGGGAACGTGTACCATTGCATAAGCCGTCCATGTATTCACGTTTCGATTATATGTCACTGGGTCGTCTAAGGACCCGCCGTAGGCAACCTCGTATTCGTTGTCAGTGGTCAAGCTGCCTTTGCGCAAATGAGCATGAAGAGGTTGACCTGTAACCGAATCTTGACACGCCATGTCCGGACAAGCACCTGTCATCATCTCAGTCGGACGAATTTTACCCTCTGTGACAGTAAAACCTTCAGAACCTGGACATATTGTAACAGACACATTGTCTTTATTAGTGTTACATTCTTCCTCTCCTAAAATGTCTTCTGAGTCCGATCCGGACAACGCGACATCCACTGAACCAAATGACATGTTGGAAGACCCGCTGGTCATTGGCTCGATAGACCCGTCTTCTGAAGACGTCGAAGAGACAGCACATTTTTGAGAAATCTGCTGTTCTGGATCGTTCCAAAACGAAAACTGTAGGATTCCGCCCGGGCGTGTAGATTTTTCAACGTTCTCTAAATTTTGAGAATCGTTGCCGTTGTGATTCGTGACGTCATCGTATTCAATCGGCAACATATGACCAAGATTATCTAATACGTTCTGATCAGGTGTTGAGTGTTTCTTGTTATCATTTTTAGATATAGGTGACGACGACGGCGAAGCAATGGCTATAGATAATTTATTTTCTTCTGATTCTGTAGAAGTTGAGGTAGTTTGTATTTCAAATAAGTGAGATGTACTTTCAAAATAGATGGATGGAAGATGGGTATGCTGCTGAGGAGTAAGGGGTAATGAAAAGTCAATAATGTCATCCTCGAAATAATAGTCACTGGAAGGCTTTAAACCAATGTCCCAATCATCGTCAAATACATCCTCGTCATAACCAATGTACGTGTCACCAAGAAACTCAATTCTATTTTCATAACCACTGCTACTGTCCTCAAACGACGAACAAACCGATACATTTTCTAAAACTGAATCAACAATAGCTTCATAGTGACCGCAATACTCGGTAAAATTGCTCGGACCAGTCACTTCCTTACAATATATATGGTTTAGTACTTTATTATACTTCCCCTCTTCTAAATCAGTAGAGATATCCGCATCAAAAGGGTTAAAACCACTTTTATTCCCAGAAGTTTCGGTATCCGGTGTCTCTGATACAAAATTTAAATTCTCAACACATATAAGATGACCTACAACTTCTGGAACAGTCTCAAAGGAAACTGACTTTGTCAAATTAACCAAGAGTTTGTCTTTCTTGCGCCGGAATACTGGGCTCCCAATGGTTTGGTAGATATGTTTTGTGGATTTGTCTATTATTCTATTTGATCCGTTATCCATCAAGCTTAGATAAGACCAATCCATATCCGGCGTGATGCATCTTGGGTCGTTACAATCGTTGATGGAGTCTAAATCACTTTCTAAAGATTGGTACTTATGACTCTCTGTGTCTGAGATTTGGTATGCAGCTCTGGAAGAAGGACGTGGCGACCTGCTATTCGATGCTCGATAAAGTTTTGGAGAAAATGCGGATTTTTTCTGGTTATTATGAGTTGAATCAGGGATACTTTGGCCTGGGTTGTGTTGACTTTTTGATGCTCGTTGATTAGCTGGTATTGACTGGACACATTTTGGCACAATGACATTAAATTCGTTGATAGGTTTTTCTGCCGCGGATGCAATATTTTTCTCTGGCTCTTGTGGAGAATCATCTGTATTCGATGTATCTTCTTTATAGCTTGTGTTATATACACGTATTTGTTTTTCAACAGATCGTTTGTGGGTGATTTGTTCTGACATAAAATACACAGAAGTGTTGGGATGAGAGACAACCGTCTGAGAAGAGATTCTGTTGGTCAGAATCTCATCGTAAGAGATATTGCAATATTCTGGCTCTTGGGTTGGATGGCTCTGTGCATGACAAGGTGATTCAGTTACACAACAATTCTTCTTTTGATGTGCCGAAGGATGAACGAATGGCTGTCTAACTATATGGGATTCCTGTTTAAGATTGGTCAAATTTGTACAACGTATTTCTTGCGGATTGAACGGTTCTCGTTTATAATATTTATTATTTTTAATGCTAAACTTGACAGATTTATTGGACTTTTTATTTACAGTAGACCTTAGTTTTGAATGATGTAAAAATCTCTCGTGGTGTCTCGAATTTTCCTGAATCAGCCATCTCTCGACATTGGACAGCTTATTTGTATTTTCTAATCTGTGATTGTCTAGAAAAGTTGCTGGTGACATACTTGCTGGAAACACGGGGACTTCATAACCTTGAGATGATGTGTCGGTAGGATTTAATGTCTGTCTTGGATTAATTCCCTGAATACATGACGATGAGTCCATTCTAGACGTGTTAGTTTCATGAGATTGTTGTGTTTCGTGGTTTCTGTGGCAGCGTGACGTTCTGTGAGTTCTAGACCAGTACGTCTGACAATCTATCATTTCTGGTTTCCTAACCACGTGATTGTCTTTTTCTTGCCTGCTACACTGGGAATCAATTTTTTCTGTGACCGAATCAATCTGGACAACGAGAGTTTTGATGTCTCCCATGATTCCTTGTATATCCTTGATCACGTGTTCCATGTTGGACATTAGACTTCCGACCACTTTTCTGACGGCACGACCTGTTTTACTTCCGCGACGATGTCCCGAAGATGTTGGTTGTCGTTGTTGTTGTTCCTGCTCCGGATGCTGTTGTTGTTGTTGCTGTTCTTGTTGTTGCTGATGATGTTGCTGTGAATAATAATAGTGTGGATCGCGCCGCCGCTGATAGTGGTGGTGAGAATGTTGTTGGTGGATGCAATGGTGATGATGATAGTGTCGATCGTAGGGACCGTCGTGTGCTGTTTTTGAGGTTGACCCATCGGCTTGTGGACTGTCCGTCATTTTAGCAGTCTTGTGAAGTTTAATGACAGCATTCTGCAAAATATCGAGTAGAATGGAATTATGTAAAACAATGTGTATATAGTAGAAGCAGCTGAGTAAAAGTAGGCAAACAAGCTCCATATGCGTCAATTTTTTAGTCTCGTGCTCTGAGTAAATTGTAGTTTGAAACTTATTTAGATCTTGCAAGATTTACCTGATAAATTGTGGAGATTCAAATAAAGAGTAGTGTGTATTTTTTAACCACAACCAAAAATAAGCCTTGAAGATTGTATCAAACTTATCTCTAAAATTAAAAGATTCAATTCAGCTAAAATTATGTCCTATATCACCAAGGCATTCTTTCAGATTAAATGTTATTGATTTTCATGTATGAAAATCAGCCTAAATGAGCCAGTTAAGATAGAGAGAACAATAAAGTCGGTAATTAAGACTCTAAAATGTATGTGGACAACACACAATAAGCATTTATCTTGTCTAGCCTGTGTTGTATCGAGTCACAAATGGCAACGCCGTATTATATCGAGATTAACCGGGGGCTGGAAATATAATTTATAGCCACAAACATGAAAATTAAAGCTATGTTCTATTCGTTGTCATGGAGAATTTATACAATTTCTTGCATTGCAAAATCTTTTTAAACATTAGTATTTCTTCAAAGCTTTCTTCTCAATCAACTTTTTGGGGTCTGATTCATCCCTATATAATAAAAAAATCTAGAGCAGTTATATAGCGTAATTTCCACTAAACGCTTTACAAGGGGTCCCTAGCCAACAGCAACACTTAACATTTATAGGACGGCACTTGACGCCTGTTAGGCTATATTGCTTTTTTTTCTAATAGAGATAACGCTGTTAACGGCCAGATACTAATTTTACACCTGAGTACTGTGAGAGGATGTGAGCAAAGAAGCTTTTGCAAGGGCTCAATTATGCGCCGCAGAGAGCGGGAATCGAACCTAGGATCTTCCAATCCGAAGGCGAGTGTCATAACACAAGACCACATAGCCATACAAATACCGCTTCGAGACGGTGGGTTGTATTCACCAATTTAATTTTTCTCTCCACCTGAATGAATATGGTTTTACGGTATGGCGAGTACTTCATCCGGTCTTTGTGTCGCCTCAACGAGATAATGTGACGGGATGCAGTAAGACTAAGTGGACACAAATCCCCTTTAGTGCTCGCCAGAATTCGCGCGCCCTCGAATGTGTATGTGCTTGTGTGTGCACGCGCGAGTTTGTTTGTGAGAGAGAGAGAGAGAGAGAGAGAGAGAGAGCAAGAGAGAGAGACATAGAAAGAGAGAGAAAGACACAGAGAGAGAGAGAAGAGAAGAGAGGAGTGAGACAGACAAGAAGAGATAGAGAAGAGAAGAGAGGAGAGAGAGAGAGAGAGAGAGAGAGAGAGAGAGACCGAAGGAAACACATAGAGACGGGGGAATGCACGGTGGAATGCACGATGAGAATAAGAAATGTGATTGATGAGAGGGACACTTACAATGAGTATGAGGGATAAAAGGAGACAAGAACTATATCAAAGGTACTCCACATCAAATAAGTTTAGAAACAGTTTTCACAAAAGAAAAATGAAGTAAGTATAGTATTATCATATCATTATGCTCGCACAAAATTTAGATACTTACAAAGATGGATAGAAAGGTGGGAAGATAGTTAGTTCGGTTCTCGTAGATTATTGTTTGGTAAATAAATCGGCATATAAACAAACGTAGATATAGATAGCGAGATATATAGAGATAATATAGATACATAGATGGATAAACAGAAAAGAAAGGGAGAAGGGGTGTGATATTCGTTGTAACCGGATTGTTTTACATAACTTAATAATACAATACTACTACTACTACTACTACTACTACTACTACTACTACTACTACTACTACTACTACTACTACTACTACTACAGGAAATATATATTCAAAGAAAACAATTCTATCCAGTGCATTTTTTTTTTAAAATCATGTAGTATTTCACATTTCACGTACGTGCGTGAGGAAGGCCGTCCCTTGTCCAAGTGGTAATGACTGGCATAGCTAGAATCTAAAGGAACAAGTGATAGATTATTTATTGATAGATAAATCAATTCCGCCGTGAAGGGACATCCCACTGTGGTGCACGCGAGGCTCTTAAACAAAACCACACTGGGATAAAGTGGAACAGAATGGGAAAATAAACGGCTTTCTTTTTTAGGGAATTTGCATCGACACAGAATCAGTCTGTAAATATGATCAAAATAATATTTTAAAATGAAAGAGGTGGCGGATGAGGATGAGTTGAAGGAGAGGAAGACGAATGAGAAAGATGAAAAAGGAGCGAAGGATGAAGGGAAATATACGGATGAGAAAAGTAGAAGAAGAAGAAGAAGAAGAAGAAGAAGAAGAAGAAGAAGAAGAAGAAGAAGAAGAAGAAGAAGAAGAAGAAGAAGAAGAAGAAGAAGAAGAAGAAGAAGAAGAAGAAGAAGAAGAAGAAGAAGAAGAAGAAGAAGAAGAAGAAGAAGAAGAAGAAGAAGAAGAAGTAGAAGAAGAAGAAGAAGAAGAAGAAGAAGAAGAAGAAGAAGAAGAAGAAGAAGAAGAAGAAGAAGAAGAAGAAGAAGAAGAAGAATACCGTATCTCGTTTTTTCTCGCTCCATCACTGTGTTAAATCCATCTCCATGACCTTAAACTTTTTGTCACAAAGAACCAAAGAAAAATATTCGGGACTCTGTTGTTTCTGAAAGGATCTATCAATCCATCCATCCATCTATTTACCTATCCGAGTTGATATGGAAGAAGAAGATTATGAATAAGAACAGGACAGGAACTACATCTCGTCACCTAGACAATAAATATGTATTGGATCCTTATATCAATAAAGGGAACTTGCCAGCTGCAGAAGAATTGCCAGACAGCATTTGACAACAAAAGCGTTACAATCAAGCTAAGAAGGTTAATAATAGCAGAAAATGAAGTGAGTAGGAAAGTGCCAGAAGACAATAGGGAATAACGACAACTCCGCCTGGCCGTATCAATTAGGTCGTGGGTTCGAGCCCCCATCGCCGCGAGAGAAAAAAATTATTCTCTATTGTCTTCTGGCACTTTTCTACTCAATTCAGTTTCTGTTATTATCAACATAAATCCAATTTCTGAACACAAGTTATAAGGTTTTTCCTGTTAGCAATGCTGTGTTCCATGTTTTCGCATAAGTATCTAAAGAGACTCAGCTATCAACTTTCTATTGAATAAAAAGAAAGGCGATTTTTAAAAAAACAACAAACAAACTTCCCGATAAGGAATCGAATCTTATCTGCCTTAAGGAAGCTAGTGTCATCTTGGTGTCATTTAGACGCGAAATACTCTAAGGACAGTTATGGTGATATAATGTTAACCAGTTAACTGCCTTTTGTGGGGAAAAAAAACAAACTGGTATTTAAAAATTCGGCCAGCAGACTTGTCTTTCAAATATCGATTGATTTCAATGACCCTCATCTTGGAAGAAAAAAATTCTCTCAAACCTGGGACTTCGCGAAGATGAGGGTCATTTAAATCGATCGATATTTAAATGACGAATTTTCTGGCCTAATTTTTTACTGATTAAAAGGTTGAGAACCTGTGTATCAGTCAGTAATGGTTCTTTGTTTTGGTGTGACATTTAACTAAGTGCCTGTGTTGAATCCTTGCTCGCCGTAAGAGGAATTAATAACACTTTAATTTGGCTATACAATTTAGATGAAAAAAATCGATATAAAAACTTTGGCAATCAGGAATCATACTCGTATCAAGCAGGGCATAAACAAATAGAGATCAGTGGCGGTGGCGATAATGGTGATAATGAAGATGATGCTGATGATGATGACGATGATGATGATGATGATGATGATGTCAGAAAGGCAAACTATTCATCGTGCCTCGCCAATCCCGAGAGAGCATGACGTTAGCATCACGCAAGCCGTACGTAATAAGTTCATGCCGAGACCGTGTCATTGTTCTACGGAATTATCCGTCTCAAGGTTATTGCAATAGAGTCGATGGTACTGATCTCATCCAGGCTTATGTAAGAATTCTCTCTCAAACACATTTATTGGGGGATAGAGACAAGTCCATATTGATGCTATGCGTTTAGGTAAAATACTCACAACATCCGCCAACCGGATATGTCGTATAACACGCAAAACTATGTGTAACCCTGAGTCCGATTGCTATAATTCAGTGAGAACAAATAATTAAAATGGCTGTATAAAGACCTTAGAGACGTCAACTTTGTCCCTTATATTGATAGGTATTATGGTCAGAAAGCACAGCTGGTGATTATATTTTTTATACCCCAAGCTTTAATTGCTTTTACATTTTTTTTTTTGCATTAAATCGATGTAAACCACTAAGACGCAGAGCTGCTCATGGCATTTGGCCAAGACAATAAAGATATATTTTTGTTTAGGGTAGATTTATAAATAGAAATTGTGGTACTGAATTGGGCGTTTCTTGTATTCAATTTAGTCCTACTATTCGGCATTTTTCTATATAATATTTGGCCATAATCTTTCTAGTAATCTTATCTGATAGGTTGAGTTATAAACGGCTTACAGTAAGCATTATTGCTAAATAAAATTATCTTAGATCTTACCCTTAAGGTTATTCCCGTCATTTAACTCTTTTAAAACACGAGTCGCCTACCTATTTTTTAAGTTTTAAGTATTAGAATTAATGACAACTATGTACACCAACTCATAGTTCTATGCTCATGATCCTACAATAATGGAGTAGAAAAGTGCCTTGAGATAGACTCAACAATATCGTGATTGATTTATGAGCATGTTAGACTTTCCTTCAACTATGAACGCGGGTTTAGTGCGGCTATGTGGTCTAGTGGTATGACACTCGCTTACGGTTCGAAAGGTCCTGGGTTCGAGCCTCGCTCGGCGCATAGTGAGTCCTTGGAAAAGGCTCTTTGCCCACATTCTCTCACCGTACTCAGTGTAAAATGAGTACCTGGCCGTTGACAGCGTTGTCTCTGTCGGAAAATATTGTAATATCGCCTAACAGGCGTCATGTCTCGTTCTATATGTTACGTGGTGCTGTTGCTCCATGACCCTTTGTAAAGCGCTTTGAACACGTTTAGTGGATATTGCCCAATATAAAAGCTCGAGTTAATGAACGCGGGTTTGTTTACATATTATTCTTATTGATAAAGACTGCCCTTTTTCAAAGTAAGAACAGTGAAAATAATACGAAATCGGTTGACCCGACGAGTATCGGATATTGAATTAACGTGAAATAATCACTCGACGTATCTTAGATTCCACCGTCTTAATCTTACAGGAATCTAAGTATAGATTAAAGACATGATGGCTTGGTATCGGTACGATTCATACAATTGGGAGAGGATGAATAGATAGATAGATAGATAGATAGATAGATAGATAAAGAGATAGATAGATAGATAGATAGATAGATAGATAGATAGATAGATAGATAGATAGATAGATAGATAGATAGATAGATAGATAGATAGATAGATAGATAGGTATATATGTAGATAGATAGATGTATATATATATATATATATATATATATATATATATAGAGAGAGAGAGAGAGATAGATAGATAGATAGATAGATAGATAGATAGATAGATAGATAGATAGATAGATAGATAGATAGATAGATAAATAGGTGGTGGATAGATAGATAGAAATTTAAAAAAATAAAGATACACAGATATATAGATACATAGATTGATATATAGATGCTGGAATGGTCTATATTCAAAACACTTCCCTCAGTCAATAAACAAAAACGTTAGTACTTCACGTAAAATCAGAGAAGACCAGACTAAAGGCACGCCCACTGTTATGCCTAGTATATTCGTTTTTAGAATTGAGAAGGGGGGGGGGCGGGTAGGGGAGAGGGGCGAGTCTTAAAGACTGTATTTTAAATTTTGGCCAGAAAACTCGTCATTCAAATATTGATCGATTAAAATGACCCGCATAATTTGGGCAAAACTCTTAAAGCTGACGACTTGCGCCAAATTTCGAAGTACAGTAGAGCATCGCTTGAGAGTTACAGAGGGAGACAAAATAATATTTTAGCAACTTTTCGTTGATTCTTGTTTGATAGTCACTTTCTATTAGTTAGCAAGCCTCTCTGGCCATTTATTTGCCATGGACGCCCAAATATTGTTGTAAAAAAAAAAAACACAGCGTATTCGTACTTATTTTGTCCAGAAATTCTTAGCTTATAATACAATGAATTGATTATGATGACCCCAGCTTGTCAAAGAGGTTTTGACCTAAAATAATTTTCATGTGTAAGAATTTTTGACAAATCGGGGTCCTCTTAATTATATCAATATTTTATGAAATAACACTTGTCTAGCCAAAATGAAAATATGTATTTTGTCAGTGTATTTTGCATATGCGGTTCGATATCGACCATCCAAACCGTTTTGTTTCAATATTTCATGCATCAAACCAAATTCCGTTTGTAAGCCTAATATTTGTGTTGTTCGTAGGCAATACTTGAATTTGTTGCTACACACAGATTATGAAAACAATGTTTGCTACATGCACATGTTATTAGCCAGTTCATTGCCGGCAGAAAGCTGAAATGTAAATTCTCTAAAAAGAAAAAAAATAATTTTGTGATAGCCAATTTTTTGTTTTCAAATTTCCTCGCATTATGTCCATGTTTTGTTCATGGGAAATGCTTGAACACACAGAGAGATTATGAACAATATTGTTTGTTACATGCAGATATAATTAGCGTTTTCATTGCCAGAAAGAAATTAAAATAATAATAATATCTTTGAAAAGAAGAAACATTTTTGTGATTGTGATATAGCCAATTTGTTTTGCACGTCTTCTTCGTATTTTGTTCATTTTTGAAATAAATAAAAATGTTTTAACTGCATCCACTTCATCAAACGAAATCGTACTGAGTGACTCCGATGGCTGAAGTTAAATAAAGGAATCGATTCTAATTGCCGGGAAATAACTAGTGTCACAGCCCACTGTCATAGTGTGGTCAGTTTCGTTTCTCTTCATCTTTGCTTACGCCAAATTAAAACTGACACTGTCTCACCGTATTTTGCACGGAGATAATATCTAAATGTTGTTGTTTTTTTTTGTTTGTTTGTTTTGTTTTTTTTTTGTATTTTTTAAAAACATTGATCGGAAATCTGAGTCCAGTCCCTCACGTTTAGAAGCAAGTCCTCTGGGCCTACTGGTATCATAATATGCTATTTTAATTAGGCATTCACGATCATATCTTTTGAAGGTAATGTCTGTTATCTTGTAATAAAATCCCTATTGCTATATAATAGTCATTTCAAAAGCCATACAGATTAAGAGAAATTAGTTTCTGACGAAAAATAAGCAGACCGCATAACATTTTAATATTTATTTAAATAAAATAAAATTCCCGTTATTCATCCCATAGGAAATTATTATCTTTGGGGTCTATTCCAAGGGAATGCTGGAATAAATCAGGCACCAGCCGCAGTGCAGTGCAGCAAATTGAGCTAGGGAGAGGTGATTTAGTTAGGTCAGTTACTTAAAGTTTCAGATTCGAAATAAATACTCCTAAAATAGTTTCCAATTTATCAAAAAGTAATTTTGAAAATTAGACTACCTCTTTCTTTGAACTTGACAAGGGTTTGACAGAACGGGCAAAAACCATTTGGTGATTGGACCCCTGAGAGTTTGCCAGACTAAGAGACAAGAAGGTAGAGAATTACTTTAGGTGCCAGGGGGATTATCGGCTTACGGCTAAATTATAGCCTGGCATAGACATTGGTCGAAACATATAGCACTAATGACTAGGCTTTCCGAAGATTTAGCTTAAAAGAGAGGGAAATAATGATTGGATCTTGGACGGTTTCAAATAGTAGGATAACTTCGTTGCCCTTCAAAACCCCACAGTAATAATAAATTTAAAATATTGATTTATTCTCCATGAAAAAAAAATTACCTGACACATCATCGTCGTCGTCCATATATTATTGATGACGAAGATGATTATAATGGTATGAAGAAGAAAATGCCACAAATAACAAAGATATAATAATAATAATAATAATAATAATAATAATAATAATAATAATAATAATAATAATAATAATAATAATAATAATAATAATAATAATATAAATAAAAATAATAATTAGTGATGACGATATTTAATATTTTTTAATGTGCTCAAGTCATTGGTTACAGTACAAAATGTGTGCAAAATGACCTACATAATATTAATAATCAAAGTTCTCGACATACTAAACACCAAATTAGGTAATTTTATTTAGCTTGACCCAAGGAATGTTAAATAAACAAATTAGCGTGTTTACAGTTGAAAAAATGAAATATCCAATCATCGGACAGAAACAAATCATTTGATCGATGATTCGTTTGGACAAACGTGTACTTATATGCAGGTCTGACGTCCGAACCCACTTATAGGTCCTGTTTACCATTGTTGTAATGGACAATATCTTGCGTCATTTTTTGAGATTTCCATTACAACAATGAGCCCATAGTGGAATTGGGTTATCAGACGCACTAATACTGCCGTTGTTTTTAAAAACACAGTATATGCAATGTTAACCAAATAGCACATACTGTGTTCTTTAATAAAAGGGCAGAATAAGTGCACGTTTGTAGGAAAACCTGAATATAGATCGCTCCCTTACCAACAAAATTAAGGCCGAACGCAAGACAATTTCACGACCTTCGGATAATAAAGTCATTGGTATTGCCTCGGCACTCGCAAAGGTCGCGTGCGTGATGTGAACTCATGAGTGGAAGTTGATCATTTCGCTCAGAAATTGAATAACAGCCTAATATTATATTCTGTTAATTAATGTTTATGTCCTTCTTGCGTGTTAAATCCTATTTAAGTCATGTTTCATTCAGCTGAACTGAGTGCTTTACAAAGATAATAATATAGTTATTATAAAAAGCCTCAATCACTCGTTTTCAAGGGAATTTTTAACCTACACAGCATTCCTTGTTGAACATACTTTGAATCGCACTGCTCGCTGTGTTGTTCATTTGCTTGATGTTTTTATATGAATTAAATACACTAGATTTGCTTGTTAACATCAGTTAATATGATAACCCTCTTCTTTCCAACTACAGCAAAATCGTCGCATTTATTACGATTCAATGAACATTAATTATTCAGATTTTTATTTTGTACATTTAAAAAAGTGGAGGAAAAATCATTTTTTGGTTTATGAAAGAATAACGTTGTTTTGTAGGACAATATTATGTTTGTTATGCTTTTAAGTTTGAGATTTAAAAAATCAATATTAGTCTTGCGTATGTATGACATTTTGGGGGAAAATACTGAAAAAGGCCGGAAAGGAGAGAGTTAAAACTGTAATAGTATCTTCCTTTTTAAATAATAGATGCACAAAAATCATCGATGAGTAACCATAATACACAATTTCATTTTTTTTTTTAAATCCTAATGAAAAATCCATAAATGGCAAGATAGGCGTCTATATCTAGATCGACGTGCATATCTAAGCAGGTCTGACGCAATTATGGGCTTGAACAAACTTGTTGTAATGGGCAATATTTTGCGTCATTTTTTGGTATGTCCATTACAACAATGAGCCCATAAGGTATTGGCTTATCAGACCTGCAAATAAGTGCACGTTGACCTAGATACAAGCGTACGTTCATTTATTACACAAAATATGATGTCTCTTACATTTACCACTTTTGAATCCCAAGCTTAAATAAAATGAAAAAGGCACTCCATGTGGCGCTCTTCTTTTTGAAAATTAACTAACGTTCATGTCATTTACCCATCAATACCTGCCAGTTCATTTTCTTAAGGTGAGAGGGGAGATATCAGAAAAAAATCTCGACTTCACTCGGGGTCGATCCGTAGCCATCGCTAACATATATCCTGACACTAGAACCGTCTAGGGCTGGCAGTTTGGCGTCATTTTAAGGTTTGTGTAGCGCCTAGTGAGTTGTCGTTAGTTGAGCTCAAGGAAACAAATTATTTCATTGGTTAAACTATTGAATACAACTCACTATTTGCTTTCTTTTGTGGCAAAAGACTGGCATTTTGACGTCATTTTTTGGTCAGTATCAGGCTATAACTTTACGATGGTTACGGTCGATCTCGGTCCTTTTGCGTGTGAAGCATCTACAAACTGAACTATCCAAACTCCCATAGTATCAACATTTCGATGAATCCCCAATGGAAAAGGGAATGCCGTCTTGATTTGATCCTTCAAGAAATGAAGTGAGTAGGAAAGTGCCTGAAGACAACAGAGAATAAAAACTTCGCGGCGGCGATGGGGGCTCGAACCTGCGACCTTACTGCTACGATAACTCCGCCTGGCCGGGGAGATCGTGACTCTACCATAGCTCATACGCCGCGATGTTTTTATTCTCTGTTGTCTTCTGGCACTTTCCTACTCACTTCATTTCTTGTTTATTATCAACATAAGTGCCTGCTTCGCTCACTTTTCTGATTTGATCCTTCGCGAAGTCCCGTATTTGAGAGTTTTTTCCAAGATGAGGGTCATTTAAATCGATCAATATTTGAAGGACGAGTTTCCGGGCCAAATTTTTTTCAGAGTACGACAGTTAACTGGTTAAATGAGTCTTGCTGTCGTGGTAGAATTCAAACTTTTCAATTCAATTCTACATAGTGCGATAACAACATGGCATATGACATTTTCAACAGTGATATAGTGATCATTTTCCTATCAGAGTTATTGATTGAACATGGTGTGAAAAAAAAGATGTGGGTGTGTTTGTGTGTATGTGTGTGTGTGTGTGTGTGTGTATCTTTGTAGTTTATTGCTTTCTCTTAAGGAAATTATTTTTGTGTCCATAAAATCACGTCATATCTTTATCAATATATTCCGAGGACAGAAATAAAAAGCAAATATGATGATACTTCATAAATAAAAAAGAAATAGAAAGAAAAAATCTGAAATAACCCAGTCAATGCACGATCAGAATTTGAAAGGTGGTATTTGGTTCTATATGGATTCAGGCCCCTCAGTTAGTAGAGCACTCGATTTACACGCAAGAGATCCGCGATCAATCCTGGATGAAGATATTTTTTTTCTGACCCTCTCCCATCCCTATCCACCCACAAGTAAAGGGGTAGCTAGATTTGTTAGATTTGGCGTAAAGTACGTTGTAATAGACTATTGTCCGTTTCACCGATAGAAATAGGAATATGAAGTTTGGCTCCATGGACTTAATTGGCTCTGAAGGACTACTTTGTGTTCCATCCGGTACTATGCCTGAGAAATAAAAAAAGATGTTACGCCCTTCCGCCACGGCATCGTAAGATACCTAGGCATCCCATGAAGGAATAAGGATGATCCATCAAACAAGATGTCTGATGTCCACAGGAATAACATATGTTGTCGAAGTGAGCAAACTAGGGATTAATAATCTTGCCCAATGAATAAAAACGAAAGTGCCTGAAGCGGGGCTCGAACCAGGGACTCTCCGGATCACAGTGCAATGCCTTAACCACTCGGTCTATTTGCCTCCAAGACCCGATTCCAGCTCTGTGCGGCGCATAGTTGAGTCCTTGAAAAGGGACTTTAGTCAAATTATCTCACTTTTCTAGGGTGTAAAATTAGGCCTGGCTTTTAAAAGCTCTGTCTATGACAGACAAATTGCAATATCGTCTAACAGGCATCATGTCTCGTCCTACATTGTAAGCGGTGCTGGTGGCTAGGGACCCCTTGTAAAACGCTTTGATAACTTTTAGTGGATATTGCCCTATATACAAGCTCAAGGGGGGGGGGGGGAGGGTTAGACTGATGGTAATAAAATCCTATTTGTCCCATTACCATGACAAATGATCCTGACACCAGTCTGAAGCTCATTAGCAAGTCTATTGATTAAATACTCCAAGAGCACCAGTTTATTTTCCTTGGTGTTTTTATTCTATTATGACCTATGATTTTATTGATTAAATCTGTAAGAATTTTCTTCCTCTTCTTTTTCTTCGTGGTCGTTGCAGTAAGTAGCCTCTCTTAACTAGAGGATCTTATAACGCCCGGTTAACGTTTGACAAATTTAAAATGGCTTGCCTGGGGGAAGGTTGCTTTTGATTGAGTATATATACATATGTTAGATTATTTTGATTCTTATTAATTTCAATTAAATTGCGTTCAAAGAGGCCTTCAATATGAAATACAATTACAACATCCTTTTGAAGCCACGCCCAAGTGACCAAGATGTCACCTGGAAAATGAACAAAAAATATAAAGGCCCGCACACTCTGATCCAAGGACCTTGGCTAAGGTCTGAAATCGTTGGTTTAGACGGTCACTACAGTTTGGTCTAATTTGTTAAATCTAAGGCCTGGAGCCGTGCAATCTGTGTGCGTATTCATGCAGTATTATACCCCCTCTCCATAAACAGAACTCGTAATGATACCCAGTTTGCAATAAGAATTATTTGTGATGTCAGATTATCAAGCATCAAATTTCACCAAAATTAGATAAATAAAAAAGGAGTATCATTTAAATAAAATATTTGAAAATGCCTTTACTTCAGAGATAACGAAATCAGAATCGAATGATGTTATGGAATTCGATATTTCCCAGTGGGCACTCGCAATCTCCTGCTGCGAATAGGAACAAATCAGGAATTCAAAAATATCAAAAGTATATTCTGCTTTATTCTGGAAAAACTCATATTTTAAAATTTGACCAGAAGACTCGTCCTTCAAATATTGATCGATTTAAATTGCCCTCATCTTGGCAACAACAAAAAAACTCTCAAACCTAGGACTTCGCGAAGTCCTAGCTTTTAGAGTTTGTTTTTTTTTTCTTGCCAAGATGAGGGTAATTTAAATCGATCGATATTTGAAGGACGATTCTTCTGGCCAAATTTTATAATATGGGTTTTTCCAGAGTACGGAAGTATTGTCCCATCTGAGATTGAAGTTACATTCGAAAGCCCCCTGCCCCCCCCCCCCAACCCCCACCCCTAGTGTAAAGCAACGTTGTTGTGACTGGTGCAATCAGCATAAACCCGTCTGATCCATCCTTAGGAGATAAAAGAATTGAAGCATATCCTGATTTATGTAACAATAGAATAGAGTAAAAATTGATTGCTCCCAAAATTTTGGATAGCACCGACGTGGACATAAAATTTGGATGTCAGATAACCGAACGCATTTATTGCGAGCTTTATTTAGCATTGTTATAATGGACAACGGCTCTTAACTAATATTATGGGTTATCAGATATTCAAAAATAAGTACACGTTGGATAGGACATTATTCTGTCGCAATACACGTTCCATTAGGTCGAGAGACCTAGCTACCCCAATCACAATTCAGAGGGCAAAAAGCGGAGAGAAAAAAGAAAGAAAAAATATAAAGAAAGCAAACTCCATCAGGATTGGAAACTGATCCGTTTGATTGTGTGTTGAGTAGAGAGAGATTTAGCAAATTAATGTTACCCACCGCGTCAATCAGGTCTTATGTCAGAATGAATTGGGTGAAGAAAATCGAGCACAATATTAAAATGATAAGACATGAAATTTACGTGTTGTTGTTTTTTTGTTTTTTTTGGTTGTTTTTTTTTTTTTTTTTTTTGGTTGGTTTTATTCATTGAGTTTTTCAAATTTTATTTAGTGGTTGAGTTTTGTTGGTTTGGGCTTTGGTTTCTTTTATTATTTTTTTTTCTTGTTTTTTTTTCTTGTTTTTTTTTTTTTTTTAAAGTTTAAAACACAGAATTTACTTTTCTCAATGAAGACATTTTATTTTAATTCACATTGTATAAGTAAAGTTCGAAATTGAATCTTAAGCATCAGGCTCATCTTGACACGATTGATGCTTTGCGACGTGCATTTATTTGCAGTTCTGATAACCCAATTCATTATGGGCTCGTTGTTGTAATGGAAATCTCAAAAAATGACGAAAAATACATAACAACAGTATTATACTAGGTCCATACCAGGGTTCAGATGTCAGACCGGCATATAAGTACACGTTGATGCTATGCATTAGTCCAAACACTCATAACGTCCGTCAGCCGGAATTAAAGTGTCACCTTTAACGTTTATAGTCCGATTAAAACAATTTAGGGAAAAGTACTCATAAATATGGCTGGCTCAAACCAATAACAAAGAGCCGAGAGACGTCAATTTCGTTCCTTCTATACCGCTTGGAGATGGATGCTCACAATGAGCGATCGAGACGCAGTGACAAAAATATCGACCACGGAGAAATCAATTGCCTTGATAGATTTTCTGGCGCCGGCTAAGATAAATATGATTATTTCTGCCATTTTGATTTGATAACACTAGTATGTAATGTAATGTTTGACGAGGTATTTCCGTTTATTGCTTCGGTCTCCAAACCACGTGAGGCCAATTTGTATGCTAATTTGATATTATCGAATTTAGAAAATAGAGAAAAGGGATCCACACCAGTGTTGAGTTGGGCCACTTGCAAGGTTAGGACAGTCATCGTTTACCATAACAATACAATATATATATATATATATATATATATATAATATATATATATATATATATATATATATATGCGCCTCTTATAGCGGGACTCGAACGCTGGATCTTCGGGTCCGAAGACGAGTGTCATACTACAAGACCACAAAGTCGAGAGAGGAGGAGGAGGAGGAGGAGGAGAGAGAGAGTGAGTATATATATATATATATATATATATATATATATATATATATATATATAGCGTGAAGAATGGCGTGCCATGACATTCAACCTCTGTAAGGAGA
This sequence comes from Berghia stephanieae, assembly GCF_034508935.2. Lineage (NCBI taxonomy): Eukaryota > Metazoa > Mollusca > Gastropoda > Nudibranchia > Aeolidiidae > Berghia > Berghia stephanieae. The sequence goes on from NC_088361.1 coordinate 127,106,103, forward strand.
CGGAACTCCGGTAAGGTAAGGTAATATATATATATATATATATATATATATATATATATATATTCAATATATATATATATATATATATATATATATATATATAGAGAGAGAGAGAGAGAGAGAGAGAGAGAGAGAGAGAGAGAGAGAGAGAGAGAGAGAGGCTCAACCATATCTAATTCATTCACTATTTCATCTGCCGAAATTACTACGACTGATATCCAGGTCTTTGCTCATTATCTATGTCCACATTTATTCTGGCTTGTTTTAACATTGTTGTAATGGACAAATTGTGTTTTTATTTTTGTTAAAGAGTATTTCTGTCACAACAATGCGACTACTGTGTTGATTTGGGACTTGTAAATTAGTTACATGTAGGTCGTGACCATTATTATATTTACAAAATTCATTCATATACATTTATTTAAAAAGGATCTAGGACTAGCTCACACTATATGTATATAGATCGAGTTGAATTTTTATTTTTTAAATTCATAGAGCATAAGGCCCGCATAGCCAGAATAATTTAGTGTTAATTCTGTTTCAAAGAGAAAATAAATTAGAAAAGCAACAGTTGTAGTTCACCAATATAATATATTGCCACACTAAAACAAGTTTAATCTAGACCCAGCGATCCAATAACTTTGGGTTGGAGGAAGAAAGGGAGGGGGGGGGGGGGCAATCTCTTAGGTTCGCACCTGATCATTTTACGTAAGAACTGAAGACTCTACAGATTGAGGTATCTGGCCCCGAGTAATAGTCAAAATGCACACAATAATCTAATGCAATCAGTTTATCATTAGTGGTCAAGAACATCGACTCTGGGTACCGCGCGATAAAAACAATACCGTTTAACAGTTCATCAGTCGGTAATCAGGGGCATAGCAATTTTTATCGACCCTTGAGTTAGAGGAATATGGGCTTGGAAATTCTCTCAGTTTACAGATCTCAAAGCGTTACAAAGCCATTATTGACTCAACGTGAGCAGTGGTGCTGTAGTGTTGACTCAGCAATGCTAAGGAACGGAATGACCGCTTACCACGCACCGTGTTGTAAAACGATAACAATCTCCAAAAAACGACTCGTTTCCTCTCCTCTATATGGGGCTACAGAATAAAAATGCTTGGCTGTTTTTCCCCCCATTTTATGGCAATTATTATGTCTGTCCTTTTATTTGACAAAATAGGATCTCAGAACTACAAGGCCCAATGATCCCGATTTTTTTTTTTTAGCTTTAAACGTATAGAAACAATTTCTATTCCTGCTGCAATAGTATCTATACGCTATTGGTATAATAATATGTGGGAGTTGAAGATATTGACTACTCAAGAATGATACTACACAATACAATAATAACAATACAATATACAATACAAATAAAATTTAAAGACAAAAAGAAAAGCCATCAATTTATTTTAAGTAAATATTTATGTGGCTTGAGTCGTTTCTTAAATATTGCATCAGGACTAGTCAGTCTTATAAATTATTGGATAGAATTCCATTTGTAGGGACACATGTCGTGATATTTTGTCTTCAAAGTGCCTTAATGTTGTCTTTGGCCTTAAACACCGAGCAATCCAATCAAAGTGATATGGACAAAGGGGTCATATCATGAAAATAACAGGTTGACAAATCAGGTTCTGCTAATACTATGCCACATGAGTTAACTAGACCCACATCCACCTCATCCTATTTATAATTTTATGATAATCAACAATCATGTTTGAAAAGAATATGTGTTATAGACGTCTATTTGTTTTAATCTGACAAGAAATACCAACATAATTTGAACCTGATATAATGATTCTATCATGCCCATCATAACATTAAGAGAGAGAGAGAATAGAGGATCATTATATTTTACACTTAATGTCCTTTCTTGAAATAGAAAAATATAAGCAAATATTATACTCTTATATTGTCCTCAATGTCCTCAACAACAGATTTTCTCCTGAAAACATACCGTGATTGACACCAGCTGCCCCAACAAGATTGTCAATGGCTTATCGACAACTTGACATGACAATTCGCGCTTAATGGATTATTAAGCCTGATCCTGCAAAACGTCCCTTTTACGATAAAGATCTGAACAAGTGTGTATGAAAAGTGCCAGACAAAGTAAGACAGAAAAATAGAAGAAAAAAAAACACCCAAAAAATCAGTCTACCTCGACTGGGGATGGAACCTCAGACCTTCTGATTACCGGTTCTCGTCCCTTTTACTGTTTGGCCACAACACTTAAACTCAGTTTTACATCAATCCACTAAAGTGACTCCCTACTTGTCAAAAATTCTTAAACCCGAGATTTTAAATCCGGTTTAGACTTTTTTTAAAATAAAGTAGACGTCGTTTTAATTGTTCGATATAATACAAGGAATATGTTTTCTGGCCAAAATATTTTTAAAAATCGATTTGTCAGTGTACAGAAATATGTGGTGTGCACGAATGAATATTGTTCAAATCGTTTGCTTGGAGTACAGCAAAGCAAGGTATATGTTAATGGATTTACTACGATAAATATCAGGAACAACAACAAAAACATACACAATATATCTTAACACTCAGCGGCCGTACTATAAAAAGAAAACTCGTATTTAAAATGAAATTTGGCCAGTAAACTCGTTCTCAGCTGATATCCATCGACTTAATATACCCTCATCTTGGCAAAAACTCAAACTGGAACTTAGCCGGGATTCATATACACCCGAGTCTGTTGAGTAATATGTATTGTATGTGCCTTACCCAAGGACAGAACGTAGAATTTTCCACACTCAGTATACACCCATCCACAGACTACTTTGCTTGACTTCTGTGACAAGATGAGTATCGCTGAGCTACCAAACCACACGGGCTGTGACAGGCCAGCAAGTACTCGATTTACAACTAAGTTTAGTGAGAGAGAATATCAGTAAAGATGACTCATCCACAACGGGACTCGAACCCTGGATCGACATGTCACAATCCAAGTATCAAACCACCCGACTACAAATTACGCACTCCGTACATCAAACCACATGACATGAATCTACCCCATAGATACAAGAAAATGGGCATTGTTATGATGACGTGCCTGAACATTGTGAACCGTTCCAAGATGCGGCCCGCCATTAAAGATTGATGGCCTGTGTCATTTTCGTCTGTGCCCCTGACATTTTCTCCCTTTGATTTCAAACCTTTTTCTATGAAGGAAAAGAAAAAAATGAACAAACAGGATTGAGTCACTAGGCTATCTGTACCCCCCCCCCTCTCTCTCTCTCTCTCTCTCTCTCTCTCTCTCTCCCTCTCTCTCTCTCTCTCTCTCTCTCTCTCTCTCTCTCTCTCACACACACACACACACACACTATTCCATTTTATCCCACTCTAAATCTGTATTTCTCTTTCGCTATGTATGCATGCATGTTTATTGTATATGAATTTGACGTTACTCAGGTCTTTGTTATTGCTTTTTGCCATCCATATTTGTGAACAATTCTCACTAAACTGTATTAACCAGACTATAAACGTTCAAGGTTACACACAGTTTTGTGTGTTGGTCGGTTATACTTCCGGATGGCAATGTTGTGAGCTTCTTAGCAAAGAGCATACTATCTATATTATTGTCCTTGCCATCAACATTTATTAATATTTTTTAAAAATAATATTATTATTATTATTATTATTATTATTATTACTATTATTATTATTATTATTATTATTATTATTATTATTATTATTATTATTATTATTATTATTATTATTATTATCAGTAGTAGTAGTAGTAGTAGTAGTAGTAGTAGTAGTAGTAGTAGTAGTAGTAGTAGTACTAGTAGTAGTAGTTGTTGTTGTTGTAGTAGTAAAATATATAAATACAATTCACTCAGAATGGTGTGGCTGTCATTGCAAGTAATATTTACGTACAAGTAATGTGAAAGTTTTCATATATCATAGATAGTTCGTTAGAATTCATTTACATAATTAATAGACATTTTTTTATGAAAACATCCTAGCTCGAATGTCGTTGACACAAATTTCCTACCCAGTTCCTTCCCCTGGGGGGCTATTGACACACTTACAATTATCCCTTTGAATGAACAGTTTGAATACAGCGGCCATGGATTGGCCATAAACAAACGTAAACATTATCCGACAATGGAATCAAAATACCATTCTTGTCCCGAGATGTGCCTGGGATAACAACCAAGCCCCTCCAACCCCACCCATACCCAAATAAAACCCACACACATATAGTCATTTGTTTTCTTGTCACACAGAGAGATCGTTGTATTCTTAATGTTCGATTCCCCTGAGACTTTAGAGATAAGGAAGGTTTTTAAAAATATTTGTTTAGAGCTGGTTAAATTCTTGCCGCTTCACATTTCGCACATTTATTCATTCACTCATTATCCGACAATGGAATCAAAAACCATTCTTGCCCCGAGGTGTGCCTGGGATAACACCCCCCCCCCCCCCCCAGAAAAAAACCCACACACATAGCTATTCATTTTTATTTGTCATACAGAGAGATCGTTGTATTCTTAATGTACGATCCCTTGAGACTTTAGAGATAAGGAAGGTTTGAAAAAATATTTGTTTAGAGCTGGTAAAATTCTTGTCGTTTCACATTTCGCACATTTATTAATTCACTCACTCATTCATTCATTCATTCATTCATTCATTCATTCATTCATTCATTCATTCATTTATTCAGTTAGACATTTAAAAACAAATATTCTTTCATTGATTCATTCATTTTGTTAATGTGTTTGGTTGTATAAATTGTATAACGCTTTCGAAACTTCTATGGGCTACGTCGGTGATTGAATATATGTTTATTATTATAATTTACTCTAGGAAGTTAGAAAAAGTATTATAATTCGAAGCCCCAGAAACCCAACTGATCTAGCTTACTCGGACGACCTTGACTTCATTTCATTTTCGGCCAATTGACCGAAGCAGAAAGAAACCGAGACATCATTTCCCCGCTATTAGTTAAATGGAATCTACGAAATCAAAAACAGTATTTTCAACAATCTCCCGAACCTCAAACATCCGAAAACTGGAAAGATACCCAAAAAAAAGTTAGAAAGCTCCCTCGACAAAGCCATGGACATTGAAAGACGGAAAAACCTTGACATCATAGCTTTTAGAAAAATGTACACCATCTGGATCAAAAGACAAAAAGATATGCGAGGAGAGACTCACCAGACTCGATAAAGCCCTTATCCTCCCCATCCTGTTATACAATCCAGGCACCTGGGCGACCAACAAAATTGAATTCAAAAAATTAGACCCATCCACTGCAAACAACTTAAAAGCCTCCTGGGAATAAAATGGACATAAAAATTTTTCTAATGGGGAAATTTACAAAAGAACAAATTGCCAATAACTGACCCTCCTCATCACTAGAGCTAGGTGGGGCTATACGGCCACATCTTGAGGCGATCCGAGGACATTCTGGCCTACAGAGCCATGCAGGCATATTTCGACCCCAGTACCAAACCAGGATACCAGGAGGCACCCCCCCCCCCCATTAATCTCCCAAAACTCCTAGAGGCAAGCGGAAACGCGTCACAAGCCTAAGTGATTGAATATATTAAAGGGTAGTTAAAGATTATAATAAATATATTGAGTTTGTCCACAGAAACAAATTATATTATTCATATCAAATGGAAACAAATTCTTAAATTTGATTTTCAATTCATTTCCGATTGTCCAATTAATCGAAATAAGAGTTTGTATAGTGCAATATCCATCAAATGTGTTCACACCCCAAACTTTTATTGATATTGAATGTGCAGTTTGACAAACGTAAACATTATCCAACAATGAATCAAAACACCATTCTTGTCCCCGACATGTGCCTGGGATAACTCCCCCCCCCCCCCTCCTCCCATTAAAAAGGAAGTCAGATAGCCCGTCACAGAGAAATCATTGTATTCTTAATGTGCAATTCCCATAAGACTTTTGATGTAGGGAAGATAAAATATTTGTTTAGAGCTCGTTAAATTCTCGCCGCTAAACATTTCATTCATTCGTTCATTCAGTTATTCATTTCGACATTTTAAAAAAATGTTTTCATTAAGTCATTCATTTTGTTAATTTGTTTGGTTTAATAAATTTTACAACGCTTTAAAAACTTTTAAAGGCTTTTATTCATCAGTGTTTGAATAGATTATAGAATAGTTAAAAGATTATAATAGATATATTGAGTCTGTCTGTCCGCAGAGGGAAATGATATTATTCATATCAAATGGAACCAATTTCTAAAGTTGAGTTTCAAAACTTTAGATCCTTTAATTAATCAAAATAATGTGGGGCAATATGGATATTAAATGTGTTCACATCGCATACAATAGTTGTAAATAACGAATGAACAGGTTGACTACAGCAGCCATGGATTAGTCGTAAACATTATCCAACAATGGAATCAAAATACAATTCTTGTCTCGAGATGTGCCCATAATAAAAATCCCCAAAATGTAGGGCCATTATTTTCTTGTCACACAGAGAGATCGCTGTATTCTTGATGTTCGATTCCTGTGAGATTTTAAAGATAAAATAATCTTTAGAGCTGGCTAAATTCTTGTCGCTTCGCGTTCCATTCATTCATTCATTCATTCATTCACTCATTCATTCATTCATTCATTCATTCATTCATTCATTCATTCATTCATTCATTCATTCATGTATTCATTCATTGATTTATTCATTTAGACATTTTTTTCATCCAGTCATTCATTTTCTTCATGTGTTTGGGGTTTTTGTTATCATTCATTCATTCAACTAATCAATCCTTTATTTATTAATTCGTTCATTTATTTATTGATTCATACAGGCATTTTAAAAATTGTATTCATTTAATAAATTTTCAATCGTTTTCGAAACTTTGAAAGTCTTTTCTGCATCAAAGATAGAGTAGATTAGAGGGTGGTTAAAAATTATTGATATTTTGAGGTTGTCCACAGAAAAAATGCTATTGTTCATATCATTTAAAACTAGATTTTATAGACTTGATTTTCACTTCAATGTCGAGCGTCTAAATAATAAAACATAGAGTTTATGTAGCGCAATACCCACTATCCACATACTATCAGAGATTGAATAAGACTTACCTGTAAGTTGACGTATAAGATAGATTAACATAGTCAACTGATTGGGGAATGGAATTACGTGAGATGTGACTGCATTGTTTCGAGTCAGTTTATAATAAAAATTAGAGTTTATATTGGGCAATATCCACTGAATGTACTCATATCACTTACAATTCTACATATTGAAACTCTAATCCAAAACCTGATCATAACATGATATGCCGGGGTAAAATCCTTCAATTGTATTTCTACAAACTCTTTCTGTCTATTCTGTTTCTCTCTAACCCCCCCCCCCCCCCCCCCCTCTCTCTCTCTCTCTCTCTCTCTCTCTCTGTCTCTCTCTCTCTCTCTCTCTCTCTATTTCTCTGTTTCACTCTATATCTCTCTTTCTCTCTCTCCCTATTCCTCGATCTCCCTCCCTCCCCCCCCCCCCCTCTCTCTCTCTTTCTCTCTCTTTCTTTCTTTCTTTCTTACTCTTTCTTCTTTCTTTCTTTCTGTCTTCCTTCTTTCTTACTCTCTCTCTCTCTTTCTCTCTCTCTCTCTCTCTCTCTCTCTTTCTTTCTTTATTTCTTACTCTTTCTTCTTTCTTTCTTTCTGTCTTCCTTCTTTCTTACTTTATTTCTTCTCTTTCTCTCTCTCTCTCTCTCTCTCTCTCTCTCTCTCTCTCTCTCTCTATTCTCTCTCTCTCTCTCTCTCTCTCTCTCTCTCTATTCTCTCTCATCACTAAGTGGTAATTGGTTTTCTTCAAGAAACATTTACTGTGAATTAGACTCTCCCCCGACCCTTTTTTTCTATTCCCTTTCGAAGACACAAATTCTGAGTCCGCCCCCAACGCATGACCATAATAGACAACATCAAGACAAATCTTTCATACAAAACATCTTTTCTTTTTCATTGGAATTAAAAATTGCGTAATACATCGCATATCGATTTGAATGAGATGGCCTACAAACTTTTTAAGTCTGAGAACTTGTTTTTTATCTTAGATGTCCAGGTTGAGGGATTTTGATGTGTTGATGTTATCCTAATTCATCGAGATCTGTAGTTTTAAAAAATCTAGCCAAATTGAAAATTCTTTTGTCAATTTACCGCAAAAATCGCAGTCATCCGTAGAAAATGTCCCAGTCGTCTAATACCATTTATTTTAGTTTCGTATATTTTCCCCGTAAGACACCGTAATTCTCGGGATTTCTTTTCTATTTCCGACACATTGACGGATGCCATTACCCTTCTTCTCTATGGTATGTTAAGTGCTTAAGTGCCTTTCCCAAAGAATTGATTACCCCAAGTCTAAATTGACATGAAATCATTTTTTAAGTTTATAAAAATTGACATTTTGTTACTCTTTAAATAAACTTTATAACGTAGGATAAAATTTATTTTCAACTACGAATTTTTTATATTATTATCTCTTCATGTTTGGCAATGTAAGAGTTTTAACAAGAAAGCAGTAACATCAAAGACATAGACAGCACATAGAACCATATAAATGAGTTTTTGCGCTCAATGACCGCATCCTGTCACTATTAACTCATTTTAAGGGGCGGGGGGGGGGGGGGGGTAACACTATAATTCCACATATCGATAACCATCTGGAAGGCTCTCGTTCTTTTGTTAATGCTGTTGTTGTTTTTGTTGTTGTTGTTGTTGTTGAAAAGTTGCTGGCCTATTAACCTAATGATATCATGTAACGTCAAAAGTTTTCAGACCAGAATGAGAATGAGCTTCGTTAATGGACTGTAGATTTATAATGCAAGTTCTATGAGTCCTAGTGGTACGGAGCATCATTAAACCTAATTTTATTTAAACTTTGATGATATTATTTCAAGACTAAAGTTATTCACGATACACATAGCTAGACAACTTCGAATCTGCGCTTGAATGAAATCAAAGACTTGAAAATGAAAATATAAAAACCACCTCAATGACCAAATAACCCCACACCTTTATGTTAAGTAAGTCCATTTACTCCTGAAGCTTTTGCGAACAGTGCCAGAAAAAAATCAGAGATAATTGTTTCGAACCTACGTACACTTTTTCGCAGGTCTGATAACCCAATTTCCTATGGGTCCATTGTTGTATTGGAAATCTTTAAAAAAAAATGACGCAAAATAATGTCCATTACAACAATGTCAAACTAGGCCCATAAGCAAGTTCGGATGTCAGACCTGCATATATGTACACGTCGTTTCGAATCTATGCTCCAGCACCGAGAAGTACCAACCACCAGCCTTAAAATCTTTAAATATAACAAAAGAAATTTCATCCTCAACTATTCCATGGGATGTTTGAAAATCATAACAACTACCTATTTTCTTTTTCTTTTCTTTTAAAATGTGCATAACTTTCTCAAAGCTCCAAAAAATAGTGTGTGGTTACATATTTTCTGAGATAGTTTCCAAACAACCCGATGATCGATGTCAGACGTCCGTTCCTGACACAGCTTGAGGGTTAATTATTCAATTTCCAGGGGAAATCTAAAGATTTATGATTTAGGCATTAGAGAGAGGAATCTCACATCCTTCAGACATTTCCTCCTACAAAATAGCTACTTGTCACTCTGATGGCGGTAACACAATACGTCCATTGACATAATTTTTGTTTTCAGGGTTATTTACAACATAATCATTATTTTCATTTCCCTTTCGGATAAAATAGGAATGATTTCATTTGCATTCTGGTGTTGTTGTTGTTGCTTTTTTCCTTTCTATTTTTCACATATGTTTCAAATTAGTATTAATAATGAACGGGTCGGCTAGTTATAGAGTTAGTTATTTCTCATAATGGTTGTCTTGTTTTCTTTTGGATTAGTTCACTCTTTTAGCTTGCTGCTGATGTATTTTTACAGTATGTTGGTCTATATTATCTTAGCAGTGTTATGGGTCCTTAAATACAACAAATCGATGGATGAGGGGCTAAAAAGGAATACATAAAGTGACATTTGTGGTAGGACAGGGATTTCTTGTGTGTGTGTGTGTGTGTGTGTGTGTGTGTGTGTGTGTGTGTGTGTGTATATATATATATATTTGTTTGCGTTTGCGTCACCGAAATACATAGCGGCGGATATCGTCATGGTAAGCTGACTGGAAAGGTTCGATAATTTGTAACTAGGTGATTCTTTAGCTGATTTAGTACTAGCTTTTCCAGGATTTTAGAAAGAAAAGGCAAATTAGATCAAGGGCGGTAATATTTTCAGATTTTCAGGGTCTAGGCTATGCTTTTTTAAAAGAGGAGTAACGGTTGATTTTTGTAGCAATATTGTACAACACCAGATTGCAGTGAGTGATTTATGATCTCAGTTCTAGGTTCTAGAAAATAGTCAAGACAAATCAACAAGAAATTAGTTGGTATTGGTTCAAGGGGACAAGATTTGGGTGGCGAGGCTAGGATGAATTCTTTCACTTGATATGATGATACCTGATTTCGTATAAATCAGCACCAATCGTCTGGCCAGATATGACTTTATCATGCAGATAATCAACAATCAGAACCAGTTACTGATATGATAAAGCTGGAGAAAGTAGAGGAGAGAGAGAGAGAGAGAGAGAGAGAGAGAGAGAAAGAGAGAGAGAGGACGGAGGGAGAGAGAGCGAGGGAGAGAGAGCGAGAGAGAGAGAGAGAGAGAGAGAGGACGGAGGGAGAGAGAGCGAGGGAGAGAGAGCGAGAGAGAAAGAGAGAGAGAGAGAGAGATCGAAAGAGAGAGAGAGAGAGAGAGATCGAAAGAGAGACAGTGAAAAAGATGAGTAGAGAAAAAAAGAGAGAGATGGGGGGAGGAGGGCTGCTTAATTACGTTATCACCATACTCCAAGAGCAAGTCATATTTCTGTGTCTGACATGGAATCTGTTTTTAAATCACGGAAGGAATACTCCTGAAAGAGATTCTAATCTCAGTGGATTTTACAGGAAAAATGTTGACGATAATTCCAAGTTCAGCAAGCACGGGTAAATCCAAAAAAGGAATAAAATACTGAGTGGGGCGAAAAGCATCACAAAAACGCAATTAAACGGGGAATTGGAAGACAACAGGGAGAAACTTTTAATAATAATGACCCTCTGCGCATGTTTGTGTGTGTATGTGTGTGTGTGTGTGTGTGCATTTGTGTAAATATGTGATTTATATTAATCGCCATGGAATTAAGAGATGTGGTCAAAATGACTTTCCTTCTTTGGTAGATGGTTATGGTCTATATAATATATATACATATATATATATATATATATATATATATATATATATATATATATATATATATATATACATATATATACTTCTTCTACTTATACGTTTCTTTATTTTCATTCATTTTCCTCAATTTCATCATTTTTCCTACGTCATAATTAAAAGCATTTGAAGCTAAAAACAAACAAAACAATACAAAAGTTGTTTTTTATTAATTAAAAAAACGATAATGTTCTCAAATACTGACCTATGAAAATCTTACGGAGGATATTACCAAAAGACTTACAGTATATTCCTGTATGTATCGCGGGTCTAGAGGCATATTATTGTAACTGCAAACTTCCTGTTTTGAGAAAATTAACTTTGAATGTTTAGCTATTCTTGTAAAATCAGAGATGAAAGGGTGGCAATAGATTGCCCATCAAATTGATAAATGAGAGGACTAAAAATGATTTAAAACCATGACTAACATGATTATGCAACAAGTATAGCTTTTATCATGATTATAATCACTTACAATAATTTGCCTCTCAACATGTCATAGTGGGATGTTATGAACCTACCACTTACAATAATTTGTCATTACCCAACTAAGTGTCACACAACATCAAACAAGCCAAAAAAAATGATAACAAGTAAGTTCAATTATAATTTATAATAAATTTATTCAGTTCTGGATAAAAAAAAAATAATGTCAGATTATTTCAATGAAATGTACATTGAAGGTAAGACTGGCAAACCATGTAAGTCGCTTTCAACTCAGAGGCCTAACCCTTTCGCGGCTAGGCTGTATTTACGTCAAACACCATTCGATCCTCTACAGTTTTCATCTAGAGATTGGTCCCTGTGATAAGCTTCGAGTGATCGAGCGCGCATCACAGGGACTAAATCTCTGGATGAAAACTGCAAAAGTCGGTTATAAATCGACAAAAATAAGTTGAATGTCGGTTCGGTCGAAAGCTTACCTAGCCGTGAAACAGTTAAAACTTTTGACATTTAAAAGAATCTTATTAAAATTAGCATTGAGTACTATTAAAACAATAACAAAAAACGTGTCAAAAAGACTAAGGTGAAGGTAATTGGAAAGGGTGCAATGCATGGAAGTATTTTTCTGAGGTCCCGAGTCTGATTACTTCGGTGGACATAATATTATGAACATTTGTATTTACTATTCGCAAAGATGAGTTATGATGTAGTAAAATATATCTACAAAATAAGAAATGCAAGCAATTCTGAAATATGTATTAATAATTAGAATATTAATGAGGACACTTTAGAGCGCATTCTCCCAACAATATGGGCTCTTTGCGCTTAACACGGCATGAACATAAACGCAACCAGGGAAAAAAACATTTTGTACATATTATTATCAAACATACAGAGGAAAAAATGATATAAATTCATTTTCCAATTCTGGTGGATTCTGTTGCTGATTCACTGTTTCAGGCATGTCAGTTGATGGTAAGTCTGAAATAGAAAAAAAACATTGGGGAACAATTATATTACTCAGACAATGAAGATACAGTCCACTCTGGATAATTGCAACTTGGTTTAATCGCAATTTTCGGTTAATCGCAACATTTCCCAAGAAACAGAATTAATTCTATATAGAAGTCACTGGTTAATTGCAACAAACTTCGGTTAATCGCAACAAATTTTTGCCCTCAAAAAGTGGTAAATTCAAGAAATCAATCAAACAAAATATCATGATTTCATCGTGGAAGAAATCGTGACATGTTGAATAATTGAGAGTAAGCAGGATTTAATGCTACAGTAGTTTGTCACCACTCTATAGGAGATAAAAGAGGGCGGGGCTTTACAACATGGGTTTGAAATGTCATCTGTCACCATTAAATAGGAGGTGAGGGGGCTGTGCATAGTTTTGACAAAAGGTAGACAATGACAGTTGTAAAGAGAGACTGAGCGATATCCTTTGTTATGGGATTGACATCTGTGCATTGTGACCAACGAGTTTGGTGAAAGCTTATTGGCTCTCACCAGGGCTAATCTCTTTGAGTCTTACAAATATTGAGAACAAAAGAGTGAAAGTGAATCAATTCAGAATAAAAGATGGCAACTTGCATCAAAGCTGCTTTTGCTTGACAAAATCTATACAGGACTGCTGTATGGTTTTTATTTCAATCATATTGCTCAGTCTGTGGACACTGTTTACAACTAGTACGAGATAACCATATATGTGTAAAATGTTGCAACAGGGGATTGGAAACTCATCTTCTGTTAATTGCAACTTCGGTTAATCGCAACATTTTCGTGGATCCCAAGGTGTTGCGATTAACCGGAGTGGACTGTAAACTTACATTTCCTATGTTCAGTATTGTTGCTGTCATTCAGCTAACATGGTAACTTTCAAATCACAAGATAAAACCTGAGGACAACTAATGGGAACCCTTTCAAGTTATGAAAAGAAAAGTAACAAACTTATCATAATTACCTGTATCTTCACATTCCATGGAGATAGTTCCAGTTCCAGGCGAGCTTTGATCCTTATCGGGACAAGGCGGTGGAGACAACGAATGGATAGTCTCCCCAAGCAAAGCAGGTGATTGTGCTGGGTTGACCTCAGGAGAGGGCTCAGTGACAGGAGCAGGTGTGTATGTTTCCTGCACTGTGTGAGGTGATAGTGTATCCATAGACTAGTCTGAATCATCTGATAGAGACGGTTCATACAAATCATCAGAGTCCGAAAAAGAACTGGGGAAATTCTCATCTTCATCACTGGACTCTGAAAAATGAAAACAGAACAATCAGGAAAGTTAGTCAGATTGGTATAGAAAACAAGGTCTACATCGTTGTGTCATTGGTAGGTTGGTTACCAAACATTCAATACTAATTCCATCAAATTTCTTTCACACATCAGACAAGGCTAAGATTCTTTGCCTTATCTTATTACATCTTGAAAGTTACTAGTATGTACTATCTATCTATAGTAAATATAAGTAAGTAAACAGTAGGATGGAAAGTGAAAGTCAATGTCAAAGTCAAGTGCAGCGAGTGCACTCATTTCGTAGCTAAAATATAATATTTAACAAATTTATGTCATCAATTATGCTTCTTTTGGTTTATACAATTGGAAAAAACTCTAATTTGAAAATAAATTATCAGAATAATATAAAAACTTACCCAAAATAGCATCCAAAGCCTCTCGAGCCGACAGCTTTTTTATGGGCGCAGCCATTTTGTTTTCATTTGTTGTGAGATGAAAATGCGGAATTCTGGGATAGCTTTGGTCAGTTGCAATAATTTGCTTCGCAATCATTCACACTTACATCAATTTCCCTCCCAATGAAATGAATTATCAGTTGTTGCAATAATTTAGCATTAAACATATTGGCGAATCCTGATGCATTTTTGCAGTTACAATAATTTTATGACAAAACTGTACCAAGATTGTTCAAGACTGACAATAATCTCATTTTCTAGGAAATTGCAGTTACAATAATATGCCTCTAGACCCGCGGTATGTTCTCTGCTGTTACTAAAGACATGACATTCTTTAAAATCAATGCTACACGGCCATTTGGTACATTAGCAAAACACATTTATTGGTTATGTTGACCACGTCATGTATGGATCAATTTTAAAATGATATCGATGTTATCATGTTATCGATCCACGAAAGTTACAAAGAACATTTAAAGGTTTTAAAGCCTATTAGCTCTCAAATAATACGATACAATTCGATACGATACGAATAATCGTTTCGATCCTTGAGGCTCATACAATTGGGATTTATATATTGTTAAACGCACTAAGAACAATTGGTTTGATATCATTTGGATAACATTGCAATCGATTGATTGAATTATTGTCCCGAAATCGTCAAAAAATTAAACCTGAGACTTCAAAAAGTCTCGAGTTTAAATTTTTTGACATGTTGAGGGTCATTTGTAGTTCATTTGTAATATTGTAATAATTTTAAACTATCGTAGCCAAAAATCAAATAATTATAGCATAATAGAAAAAAAAACCGAGACGAATCAGCCATCAATGAATCCAGAATCTCATCACAGTTGCTGTTGTCTTTATAAAAAATGGCATCATGTAAGGATATAATCGATGCCGAGTCATAAAGGGTTAAGTATCTAGAAACTTCTAGCCATCTTTTGGTAGATCATCATGTCAAAATGTTTGTAATAGTAGAGAGACTTGACCATTCTGGTCAGTTCTTGTGGTCATCGTTTTGTCTGACTGTGTATTTATCGATCTCTGAATTTACTTACTTAACAGTAGATAGAATAAAAAAAAATAACAGATGAGTCAATTCCCTTACAAAAACCAGGATGGGCACATAAAAATCTCAGCGAGATTTCTATGCTATAAGAAAATTAGGATGACTCACATAAGCAATATACAGAAATACTACGTTTCGACCTTCTTCATCGGAAGACAGGCAAAACACACAAAAAAATATTGAGAAAAATATGACATCTAAACAAATAAAACGCTCATCTACACTTGTTGAAATGGGACATATTCTTTCTTTAAAATAACCAAAAAGGGCTGTAGAAGAGTCATTATTATATTATTACTATTATTATTCTTATTATTATTATTCTTATTCTTCTTCTTCTTCTTCTTCTTCTTCTTATTATTATTATTATTATTATTATTATTATTATTATTATTATTATTATTATTATTATTATTATTATTATTATTATTATTATTATTATTATTATTATTATTATTTTTTATTATCAATATTATTATTATTATTATTATTATTATTATTATTATTATTTTTTAATATTATTATTATTATTATTATTATTATTATTATTATTATTATTATTATTATTATTATTATTATTATTATTATTATTATCATCATTATTATTATTATCAATCTTATTATTATTATTATTATTATTATTATTATTATTATTATTATTATTATTATTACCATCATCATCATCATCATCATCATCATCATCATCATCATCATCATCATCATCATCATCCGATTCCCTGGATCTAACATGAACAAGTATTATAATAGTGAGAAACGTTATTTTGATCTTGATTAGAGATGTCTCACGATATATTGTTCTTATCGTCAAATTAGATGTTTACTGGATTAACAATGTTATGGGAAGGGAAACTTATTTAGAGTGAATGAAATAAAGAAATACGGTATCATCGAAAAAGTAGTTTGATACTTTAGGACAGGACGCCGATACTTTCCGCAAAACCTAACAGACCCAGCTACCCAATCATTGCTGACGGGACGAAGGGTTCAGAAATACGTCAACGAGGCGAGTGCTACCTATCTAACTGAGCTATCGGGATCTCCGATATTATAGTAAATATATGAAGGAAATAAGGAATGAGGATGATAGGAGGGGCAAAATGTAAACAAATAATTATTATTAAAAGAACAAAACAAACAAATAGCATTATTATGTAAGTAACCAGTGACTTATTGTACGTGACTTGCCTTTTTTGCGTAAATAACCAGAACAAATGGAATGATAAATAGAAAACAATTTCAAACAAGAAATTAAAAAAAACGAAGAAAAATATAATTCGAGTATAACCAGTACATGGGGAAAAAAACTATATAATCGTAAATATGGAATTAAACAGGGAAAGTAGAACATAGAGGTGATAAAATGTCAACAACAACGAATCATTATCTGTCTGTCTGTGATTAGCCGAGAAAAAAAATGTAACAGTAGAGGGAAGAATCCAGTCCGACACTGGCATAAACATGCAGACCAAAAAATATCAAATTCCTGTCATTGATTTTAGTGGATATGTTGGTCGTTATTGTAAATCAGATGTCTCATAACGATACCGTAAATCAGATGTCTCATAACGATACCGTAAACTGTGTACCTATGTGGTCTTGTTACTATGATACTCGCTTTCGGATCGGAAGGTCCTGGGCTCGGTGCATAGTTGAGTCCTTGGAAAAGGCTCTTTACCCAACATTCTCTCATCATACTCAGGTGTAAAATGCGTACATTTCATTTTTTTTTTTGCCGTTTATGTTTTTTTTTTTATTATTATTGGCTTTTGGGGGTAATTTTAACTTTTGTTTTTTAGGGGGTTTGTTCGTTTGTTTTTGTTTTGTTTTTTTGTTCTTTTCTTTTTTGGGTTAGGTTGGTTGGAGTTTGTTTTTGTCTTTTGAGGGGCCGAAGTCGCCGAGTGGTTAAGGCATTGCATTGTGACCCGGAAGGTCCCGGGTTCGAGCCCCGCTTCAGGCACTTTCTGTTTTTTTTTCCTTGTGACGATTATTAAACCACAATAAGCTCACTTGGACAACATGGGTGATTCCTGTTGACATCAGGCATCTTGTTTGATGAATTATCTATATTCCTTCATGGAATGCCTTGGCGACGATGTCTCATGATGTCGTGGCGGAAGGGCATCATTTTTTTAAATTTTTTTTTGGTTTTGTTTTGTTTTCTTGGTTTTTTGTTCATTTTTAATCCTCATTTTGGAAGGGTGTCAATAGTGTCAATTTTCAACCATAAAAGTTATGGATAAGCCATGAGAGGATTTGATTGCTCGATCTAAATCACTAATGGCAAAAATCAAGACAAGCGTAAAGCCAAAATATATAATATGAATTGTTTCATGAACGTTTCATGCAAAATCAATTCGGATAAACTTCGACTTCATGAGTCTTAGGATTTCAATGATAAATCGAAAGTATATAAACGACACGCCCTCAAAAATAGGTTTTCAGTTCCTTTCAAAACCTCTACAAAGTATAGAAACCAACACATGACCCCCCCCCCCCCCCCCAAAAAAAAAAAAAAAAAAAAAAAAAAAATTTTGTTGCATGCAATAGACAATTTACGTTTCAAAATGAATCCTTCATTTATTGCACGCCATAATGAATTAAATTTCGTTTCCTAGAAAAATTGTTGATTTTTTAGTAGTCCTTCAGAGCCAGAGCTTATCTCGGAGAAATAACTATTGATTGCTACCTCTTGGATAGGATGCTAGTCTATCGCGAAGTACTTTTCGCCAGTCCTAACAGACCCAGCTACACAATCACTGCTGGGTGAACAGGGGGTCAGAAAAAAATGTCAACTGCACCTGGGGTCAATCTCGGTCCCTTTTCGTATATATATATATATATAGACTTATATATATATATATATATATATATATATATATATATATATATATATATATATGTGTGTGTGTGTGTATGTGTGTGTGTTTGTGTGTGTGATTTTTAGAGATCACCAATAAGTTCTCTATCAACTGAAAGAGGATAAAATTATCATTTTGTTATGTCGGTCTTGTGCCTTCGAACTAAAAAGAGCATGCACTGTTCTAATCAGGGTTTCAATTATCATTTCATTGTTAACGATTTTGACGATATGATTGATTCCAGGTTTTGTATCACGAAACGAACTTTTTTTTCCGGTCACAACTGAATTTCTGCAGCTACCAATTCATTGACGTCCGAACAGGAAGGGGGGGGGGGGGGGAGAGACATATCTGGACTAGATACTTCAGTTCGCTAAGATGTTGTTTTGTTTTTCGTTTTTTATCTGAAACTGCGGTTAGTCGTGCCAATGTTTGTTTCGTTATTTGTGTATCTCCGCAGTGCCTGCCGACCCCTTTACAATTTCCTGATTCATGCATTAAAGATAACCTCGTGTAGCAAGATCCAACCACGTCACAATGGTGGTTTCAGTTAGTTATGTGGTGGGGTTTTTTTGTAAGTCAGCATCCGTTTGTGATCCAGGGAGATTAGACAAAGATAGAATATGTCGTGGGTCCCGATAGCACGGTTAGTGGAGCACTCGCTTCACAATCAAAGGGACGGAGATTGATCCCGGGTGCAGTCGAGCTGGTTTTTTTCTGACCCGCCTGTCCACCTAGCAGTGATTGGGTATCTGGGTCTGTTTGATCTGGCTCAAAGTATAGACTAGTGTCCAATCCAACGGGTATTAAGCAATATCACGCTTTAGAAACCAGGAAAATCTCCGGCTCCATGTACCTAATGGCTCTGAAGGACTCTTTTTTTTTCTCTAGAATATGGCTGCCATCAAGTTTTCGAGAAGGCTCTTTACTCACATTTTCTCATCGTACTAGGTTGTGATATAATAAGTACAAATTGCGTGGTCTCCATCGGAAGGAAAAAAAAACAAACGAAACAAATTGTAATAGCACCAGACAATAATCATGACTAGTCCGTATTGACTTCATACCATAGCAAGCTAGATGGCATTGCTTTATACTCATGATAAAACATTGGATCATCGTTCTTTCTTGTTGCCACAGTTTTGCTCGCAGTGTAGATACTTATTGTTTATTTAATGCTACTGAAACCGGGATAAGCGTAATGTATTTGGGGTCTCTCTACTATTCTCTTTTTCTCTCTTCCTCCCCCCCCCCCTCTCTCTCTCTCTCTCTCTCTCTCTCTCTCCCTCTCTCTCTCTCTCCCTCTCTCTCTCTCTCCCTCTCTCTCTCTCTCTCTCTCTCTCTCTTTCTTTCTCTCTCTCCCTCTCTCTTTAATTCTTTCTATTTGTCTATCTGTCTTAATTTCTCTCGGTTTTGAAATATTACTTTGAAGCAGAAAAATGACAGGGAGAAATTTGGATTTGAAAGAACCAATTAAAACCAAATTAGTAGAAAAAGAAAGAAGAAAAGAAATTAACATATTGATAGGAAATACCCCCAAAAAATAGTGCAAGGGAGTTATGTATCCTTGATTAGATGAACCCACCGTTGTGTGAAGCCATTCATCATCAAGCCATTGTCCCATTGTGTATTATGCCATTCCATCACAAAAGAGTTCCATAGACCGGGTCAATATTAATCATGTACCCGAGCGATTTCGTCCAAAGTCTGACGGATAACAAAGCCAACTTGGATCTTTTTCAGGCAGATTCACCAAAAGAACCAGATTCGCTCCTTTTTGTTTTGTTTTATAATATAATTTTTTTCAGAAGTTGATTTGTTTTGTCTGGTGGCCTCGGCTCTAAATATATAGTTAAACCTAAGTTGTCCTTCAGAACAACACGAACTAAGTCTGGTCCAGGTTTCAGTTGCATTGAGTTGATAGTAACATTTGCATGATATCCTTTGGATAGACTATTAGTCGATCACAAACTACTTTACCGCATATCTAATAGAACCGGGTCTAATAGACCCAATCACTGATGGAATACCAATATGACCATACAACGATATGTTTTCTTTTGAATAGGCAATTGCTTTATCGGGACCCTTTGTTATTTATCTGTTTGGTATATTTAATTGCAAAGGTTTTGTTACCACTAAAAAGAAAAATCTCAAACCATAAAAAAATGCCTCCCTCCCACGTAAAAAAAACGTACATACATAATACTCTCTCTCTCTCTCTCTCTCTCTCTCTCTCTCTCTCTTTCTTTCTTTCTTTCTCTCTCTCTCTCTATCTATCTATCTATCTATCTATCTATCTCTCTAGCATATGTACACACACACACACACACACACATATATATATATATATATATATATATATATATATATATATATATATATATACATATATAGTGACAATATAAAAACGCATTTTGATTCCATAATTTTATCATAGTCTTCTCTCTACGAAGTCACGTCATTGATTATGTTTATTGATGCAATAAACAATAATAAATGTTGTTACGTATGTTTCGCCAAATCTGAATTTAACTCCACGTTGTGACAAGTTGGGGGGTGGTCTTCATTTATGAATATTGTCACAGTAAAGATTGTTCACAAATATCTATTAAATCTTTATTTTAGTAAGAACTGAATTCATCTCACGCCAGTTAGATTTCGGTAGGCTTAGAAACACTTTACGTTCTAATATTAGATCATCTTTCCTTTTATAGCCTTCCCTCGAATTAATTTCTAATTATCTAGTGAATACTTTTCGTTCTACATTCTGTCGTTCTACATTCTGTCACGTAGCCACTTATTATAAAAGCTGATAGGTCTAATATTCTACACTCAATTCTCTCTACAATCTATGCCGGACGGCCAGCCGCTCCATTCCTCACATTATACATCGATATATTTGAAGATTTTTATCTTTTGGGATTTTGTGGATATCTTTATCTCCACCATCAAGACGCCGGAGCTTTTACCTTTGACAGTGCAGTCTTCGACAGATCAAGGATCAAACCTGAGCCCGCCGTCGGAGGAATAGATAATTCATCCCTTTTCAACTGCCTGGAAGTGGAACCTTACAAACCTGAGCCCGCCGTCAGAGGAATAGATAATTCATCCCTTCTCAACTACCTTACAAACCTGATATTATATTATCATAAGTTACGTAATATCTCAATCTTTCTATTTGTAACTGCCATAATCATTATTCATCTCATTTAATTAAATTTCATCTTTGTTTTTATTTCATCTTAAACAAATTGTTAATTGTTCTTCATTTTAAAGTAACTAGTAAATTCTGGGGCCTTATCTTCATATCTTTGTTTTATGCATAGTCGAGTAGCTCTTTACTCACTTGAGACCATGGCAAATATTATAAATAATCAATATTTTGTGAAGCATAGATGAAAACATTATTAATATCATATTCCTACTCATTTCGATAAATACTATATCTATGCGTAATAATCCTTATACCTCGTGATTCTCCCAAGCCATGTTTAATTAAATGTACAAATTAGGAAGCAGGCATTTCTGTAAGATAGATATAAATCTGAAAAAAGTATGTATGAAACAATCAGACAATGCAAGGAAGACTGATTTTTTGGGATGGTTATTTTTCTTATATTATTTTTTTTTTGTTGCTTTGTCTGGCATTGTTTCATAACACTTTTTCGTGTCTTTATGTTTATTTACGTTCTTTGTTAGCTTGCACGTTTCTTGTTTGTTGAGCTCTATAATAAATGTTGCAGATATTATTATTATTATTTTATCGAAAATTCTTTGTTCTCTGCATTAATAACAAATTCCATATTTTTTAAATTCTTTCTTTGTTTAAATATCCCTTACCCACCCCTTTCCCCGGCATTTCGTTTAATCCCAGCCCTAGTCTTTCCAAATTCTGCTCAACTATGACAAAACACCTTTTTTATTTTGGTCAGAATTGTTTTTGTTTTTTTTTCTTCAAATATCGATGAATTAAGACTTGTTAAAAAGAAATTAACATGAGACTTCTAAAAAGTCTCGGTTTGGAATAATTTAGACAAGATGAAGGCCTGGCCATCTTATGTTATCAATATCTTAAGCTTTTGAAAAGAAAGTCTGGCCAAAATAAAGAAATGTATTTTGTCAAAGCACGTCAGAGATCTAGTTGCAATCTAATATCGATCTGTAGCTGGTGGGGTGTTACTTTTAAGTGTGCTTAAACGGGATGTGTGGATGGTGGGGGTGGGGGCTAGAGGGAGGTGATGAAGGGTCTTTTGGGAGGTAGGACTGGGGGGGGGGGGTTGAGGGGGTGAGGGATGTGAGAATCCATGCCAGTGCCAATTAGATGCCCTAAAGGTATACACATAGCCCAGTCTTTCCTGGCTGTATATCGTTATTATATTGTTATATAAATGATTCGTTGCTTCTTTGTTCCGGTTTTCGATTTTTTTTTTCTTTTCGTTTTAAGCATATAACACTTGCTTTTCGTCAAGTTTTTAAGATAGTTGGTGAGATCATCTTAATGTTTTTATTTTCAGTAGACAATTGGCAAAATTGATTAATGTCAATGTACCTAAAATAGTATGTTCATAATGTAAATATATAATGATGGCCCAAAATTAAATATGGTGACATTAAAGAGCTAACCTTGCTCAATGTGTTTCATAACGAGCCATATACTCCCCCCCCCCATCCCCCCAACCAACTAGATTGTGAGTACTCATTCACAGCTGAGTCAAGTGGGGTTTGTAAACTGTCAACTTCTAGGATACAATACCAGGGCCAGAATGTCGCAATGTTTATCCATAAGGTCACTAACTACTCAGGGTTGCATGGGTTTGGTACATAACTTAGAACGAACCATTATCTGATTTGTACAATCAAATAGAAATGTATTTGCTTTCCAAATTAGATCATAAAATGTAATTTGATTAATATTGTCTTTGTACACTCGACACCCCCCCCCCCCCTTTAATCTCTCCCCCCTCCCCTCTGTCATTCAATACCTCACCTTCACCTTCACTTTAACACACACAAACACATACACACACACACACACACACACACACACACATATTCATATATTAAAGTTATAACCTCTACACAGACATTTGGATTAGGCATATTGAACAAAGAGCTTTATGACAATGCCTCTCTCTATAAACACAAACACAATACGTGAGTGTGTATGTGTGTAGGTGTATTTTGTAGTGGGTATCAGTATAAAGATAATGAATGTGTGTAAACGTCTGAGTCAATTATTGATCCGCTCATCTTTTATTTTTACTACAACGACACTCCCACCATTTCCACAGTGATTATAGGGTAGATAACATTACGTCGTCTCATTTATCTGTTTTACTACAGGAAGCTGTTTTGAGCTGTTAACTGCTGTAATCTGGAAATACATGTATTTTGAAAATTTGGCCAGAAAACCCGCCCTTCAATTATCAATCGATTAAAATTACCCTCATCTTGGCAAAAATTTGTGCGGCTATATTATGATCTTGTGGTATGACACTTGCTTGCGGACCGGAAAGTCCTGGGTTCGAGCCTCGCTCGGCGCATAGTTGAGTCCTTGGAAAAGGCTCTTTATTTACATTCTCTCACCTTACTCAGGTGTAAAATGACTACATGGCCGTTAACACCGTTGTCTCTATCCGAAAATATTGTAATATCGCCCAACAGGCGTTATGTCCCGTCTTACATGTTAAGGGTCGCTGTTGGCCAGGGACTCCTTGTAAATCGCTTTGAGCACGTTTAGTGGATTTTGAGCTATATAAAAAGCTCAATATAATAAAACGTTCAAAAGCTCAAGATGAGGATTATTTGAATCGATCAGTATTTAAAGGACGAGTTTTCTGGCCAAAGTTTTTAATACACGTTTTTCCCGAGTTCGCCAGCTAACTGGTTCAAGTGCCCATCAATGTCAGTAGTGGAGTGTTGGGGACGTTGTAAAGAATAGAGTGCAAGAAAAGGGTAGAAAACGGTAGGGGCTGCCTGAAGCCTGCGGTCGTGAAAATACTAATGAAAGAGTGAAAATGGAGAGGCTTCGTATAAGAACGATACAGACAATGGACGATTCGAGTATAAACCCTTCGGCACAAATTAACGTGGAAAACAAATAAGAGATTTGTCTGTGCAGACGATGCAAGTTATTTTGCATTTCATTTTATTTTATTTGTTTTCCACGTTAATTTGTGTATTGTTGTGCTGACGAAGGGTTTGTACCCGAAATGTTCATTGTCTGTATCGTTCCTATACGAAGCCTCTCCATTGTCACTCTTTCGATAGTATTTTCAAGAAAAGGGTAGAAGTAGAAACGGTTGAGGAAGGAGGACGGGGAAAATAATAGAGAAAAATGGGAAGCAGAAAGATAAGATAGAGAGATAGAGATAGAGAGAGAGAGAGAGAGAGAAAGAGAGAGAGAGAGAGAGAGGGAGGGAGGGAGAGAGAGAGAGAGAGAGAGAGAGAGAAAGAGAGAGAGTTTCAAAATTCGAAAGTGGATTAACAAGAAGAAGAAAAAATAACAAGAGGAAGAATGAGCAAATTTGGGGTAGAAACAATGTGAAAAAGTCAAAAGATTGAAAATGAAAAAGGTATTGTGCATAGGCATTATACTAAATTTCAGAACCAAATTTCAAAGATAGTCACATTTCCTTCAGTGTCACTAATACAAAAACAATTATTGCTTGCTACGCTTTAGATAGGACGTTTGCTTCTCGCAGTGATTTCGTCAGATTAATTAAAGTCGTATTTTTGGATATCTGTCTTTTATAGTGCGATTTGAGTGCTTGACCATCGCTTTGCGCTATCAAAGCCCCCCCCCCCTCCCCCCCATTCCCTTCCCTAACCACAAAATATGGAACTTTTCGTGAATTTACGTGGAACCATCGCACAAGGGCTGTATCAATTTTCTTTTATCGTTCCCATTAATTTTATTATAATGTTGTACAGTTTGGAGAGGCACATAAAAGTGGATGCAAGAACATTTCTATTTTTTAAAAAGACTGAGGGGAAAAACAGAGACAAAAATATTCAGAAGGAAGTCAAATTATTTTTCGTCATGAACATGGTCTTAAAAGCTTGGTTTGAAAAGCATGCTGTAAACGCATTGGAAATGACAATGTGTATTTAACAATAAATATCAGATTTTATAGGAAAACACAAGCAGCGTTTTATTTGCGTGAACGATTTCCGTATTGACAGTGACAATATATGAGACAGCATCAGGGTTCCATCAGTCTTACATCGGAAGTTTACCACAGGCTGGGTGGGAGATGACGAGAAAAATAAGAAGAAAAAGAGCCCCACTCTTTCCCAAGCATTTTATGACCCCAAATTTGTAAAAAAAAATAAATTAAGGTTTTAATCTGAGACGTAATCTATTTTATTCCTATTTCCCAGCAAGAGAGGTGAATAGTTCTCACAACTTTAGATGCAAAAGCTTGAATATGTTTAATATTACATTATACATGGCTTTATAAGCTGTTGGGCGCCTTTCAGAATGTTTTACAATCAATAACTGATGATCATTCGATTGAGTCTCATACTCGTTATAAATAATTGAAATCAAGTGAGAGTCGTACGAGTTTCGAGTTTCTTTGTTTTTCCTTTATTATTTTTAAAGTTTTGTTATAATTTTATTGATCTTTATAGTAGTTTTCTTTAATAGGTTTTTTTTTTTCCTTTGTTGTTGTTTTTTTTTTGTTTGTTTGTTTGTTTTGTTTTTTTTTTGGGGGGGGGGGGGTTGCCTTGCTCAATACGTCGATAAATAGATCTCTTTCTAATTGTGAATCAATCAGTCGATCGATCGACTAATCTGATCGTAGTATCCACACAAAGGTCTCCACATCCCATTGAGTTAGAGGCTCACTGCGTCGATGCGTTTTGCAGAGGTGCGATTAAGGTTTTGTTTGGGTGTCCACCCGTATTTCCGCCTATGCGTCAGTGCAATATCATTTTCAAATTATGATTTTAGATATGATTAATTAAAGTGTTATGAGTGTGACGCTGGTATTTGAGCGGTTCAATGCGTGTTATCTTGAAACAGAATCAAGCAAACGGTGAGCGTGGTCCACGACAAAGTGGGCAACAATTGTCGAAATAAAAGAAAAAAGAAAGAAATGAAAATTCTGGCCTAGACGTTGTGTTCTTTAATACCATTTTCAAATGATTTTAGATATGATTAATTAAAGTGTTATGAGTGTGACGCTGGTATTTGAGCGGTTCAAGACGCGTTATCTTGAAACAGAATCGAGCAAACGTTGAGCGTGGTCCACGACAAAGTTGTCGAAATAAAAGAAAAAAGAAAAGCAAACTCTGGCCTGGCCGTTGTGTCCTTTCAATAGGTAAATTACACATTATAACCCAGGTTTGAGATGTTTGCCAGGATAAGGGTCACTTTACTCGATCGATATTTGGAGGACACGTTGTCTGGCCAAATTTTAGATACGTGTTTTTCAAGAATGCTGCAAGAATACGCTTCAACAGTCGTAACGTCACTTCTCTCGTAATGACGCATGGCTCTAAACTATCGGACCAATGGCGGACGCCCTTAGGAAATATTTCTCCGACGAGCATAAAAGCGTATCCAGAGGGAGAAAAAAAACATTATAAATCTGATCATGTTTTGACTTTTACACATTCTGATCACAAGACATATGAAAAGTTCTAGCCAGCATGAAGAATAAAAAGTACCGATTTTCTTTGTTTAGAACCACAATGGCCGCCGTTGCTGGGCGACGTGACATCGGACTATTGAAGCCAATTGTGGGATTAACGATCTCCCAATGCGACATTTGCAATCAAAGTCTCAAGAAGTTATAAATGTGTAAGTCTTTGCTTTGAGGAAAGTGTTACTCATTGCCTTTGTATTTCATGCTGCTTACTTTGCTG
>NC_088361.1:127140857-127153357 GCF_034508935.2 Berghia stephanieae
ACTTTATTCATAGATAAAGTAATCGGAATTGATTGAGGGGTAGAATAAAAGATTTATTACAAGCTTGCGTTTATATTCATTCGAACTCTGTTCCCAGCGCTCACTCCCAAGCTCTTGCAGCAGTTGTGAATGCGTCCGTAATTTCAAAATGCAGGAGTGGAAGAATTGTATATTACTCTCACCACGTAGTTCTTCATAGCCATTAGGCCCATGGAGCCGAATTTATCCGGTTTCTATAACGTGAAACGGACAATAACAATTGCGTGTTACACTTTGGATAAGACGCTAGGATATCGCAAAGCACTTTCGCCATATCTAACAGATCCAGTCAGCCAAACACTGCTGGGTGGGTAGTGGGGGGTCAGAAAATATATCTCTACTGCACCCGGGATCGATCTCGGTCCCTTTGATTGTGAAGCGAGTGCTCTACCAACTGAGCTATCGGGTCCCCCGCTCTACACCATGGCGAATAGAAATTATTTCCAACATCCGACTTTTTGTATATGAATTCAATTCTCAACACACATAGCTATCAGTCTCATCCCTATGAAATACTACTTTGAGATGATAGGTCGCATTTATCAATTCTAATTAGAGCTATCTAGATTTAGTCAGAGAGCACATTATAATGCTATCGTTTCTTTCTTTATTGAGATGACAAATTATGGTGCGTTGACAATGCAAACTATATTTCTCCTTGTCAGTGTAAAATGATATTATTCTCTCCGACAGAGATATTGATTTCGTAAAGTTCATGGCAAGACGTCACTTTTCTTTGTTTTATTATCGAGAATAATGCCGTGCCCTGAAAAAAAACACCTAGATCTATTTAAAATTTTGGCCAGAAAACGTGTCTTTCAAAGAAAATTTAAAAATTGAGCTGTTATGTAGCGCGATATCCACTGAACGTGCTCAAAACGCTTTACAAAGGGTCCCTGGCCAATAGCAACGAGTAACATGTAGAACGAGACATGATTTTTTTTTCCGACAGGGACAACGCTGTTAATGGACAGGTATTCATTTTACACATGAGTATGTTGAGAGAATGTGAGTAAGGAGCCTTTTCCGAAGACTCAAATATGCACCGAGAGGCTTGAACCCAGGACCTTCCGATCCAAAAACGAGTGTCACTAGACCACATAGCCATACTAAAAAATTTAAAAAAAGAAACATGGCTCAAAGCGCTTCATAAAGTCATCAGCAGCATTAAACATACAGGACAAGATTATACTTTTTTTTTCCCCGAGGGAGTCAAGGCTGTTAACAGACAGGTACCCAGTTTACACCAGTGTACTGTCAGGGAATTTGAGTAAAGAGACTTTTCCAAGGATTCAACTATGCGCGACTCAGAGCGGGACAGGAACCCTAGACCTTTCGGTCCAATGGTGAGTCATACCACTGAACCACATGAATGAATATAGCTGCACTGTCTCTATGGACCTTTACCCTGAATGTGTGTGTTACTTCGAGTGTGTCAGTCTGTTTCTAATATCCAGTTATAATTTGTTTCCATAAATCTATTACCAGTGCAAGTGTTCTTAGCTTTTGAATGGCATCATGTGTGTTAAGGTGCTGAGGCAATTTCATGTTTCTTTGTGTTATTGAAATCAGTTCTTCGGTTGTTGTTTCTAACTATATTATTTGATATTTTTTGAGATCTTGATTCAATGTTGTTGGAAGTGAAGTTGTTGTACTCCCTCTGTATTTGGCTCCTTGTTTGATTCCAGCGAGGTTTCTGCTAAACCAAATCGCCGCACAAATATCGATCGAGTGCGGCTATGTGGTCTAGTGGTATGACACTCGCTTTCGGATCGGAAGGTCCTGGGTTCGAGCCTCGCGCTCGGCGCATAGTTGAGTCCTTGGAAAAGGCTCTTTACTCACATTCTCTCTGTAACTGTTTACGTTTATAGTCTGATTGATGTATTTTATGAGAACTAATCATCCAAATGGTTGTCCAAAAATAATACAATTCAATAGTCTGATGTCACGTCGCCCAGCAACGGCTGCCATCGTGGTTCTAAACAAAGAAAATCAGTACTTTTTATTCTTCATGCTGGCTAGAACTTTTCTTATGCGTTGCGATCAGAATGTATAAAAGTCAAAACATGATCATATTTGTAATGTTTTTCTCCTCTGGATCGTTTTCATGCTCTTCGGAGAAATATTTCATAAGGGCGTCCGCCATTGTTCCGATAGTTTAGACCCAGTTACTAAGTTACCATGCGTCATTACAAGGGAAGTGACGCCATGACTGTTGAAGCCTATTACAAAGAGCTGAGTGACGTTTTCTTCTTTCCTTCTATAAGCATCCCTTCTCAACTATCCAAGACTGCCCAAAATGGGGTGAGTTCTCAGTCTCATCTTAGGCGAGTGATGTAATGAACTTGTTGAAGTATCTTAAGGAAGGTCAATGTAATAAAGTCAAGTGTTATAATATTGTGTTATAACATCCAATAAAGGACCACACTGATTATTGTTTAAAACTCTAACAAATGCCAAGGGATGAGAGGATCCCCTTTCACGTTAACTCACTCAACCCTAACACCGACTATGTCCGTAGTTTACCCGGGTTACTTATACCCTATGCCCCATTATTGCATTTGTCTGAGACAAATTGAAGGCGTAGTATCACAGCTAATGTTTTTAATTTTTACATGTTAATGGTAGTTGAATAAAACTATCTATGTGCATGCTCATTATTAATACAGTTTCCCAATTTTGAAAAGTAGCAAAGATCTCTAGGATTGAGTGAGTTAATGCCGCAATCGTGTTTTTTTATATTTTTTTTATTTTTTTTTAAATTATGAGTGAAAAAAAAAGTGTTGATCCCAAAATGTTTGTTTTTAATCCTGAACCTTTCTTGTTCAATCCAATTAGCTCCATCACAGGTTTTGGAAGACAACGCCAGGTAATGTTTTGATAATACAGAGACCCTGGTTGATACAAGTGCGATCCTTCCAACCGTCTTTTCATCTGCCGCTAACGTCGTTATGAGAACACATACACACACGCACAAACATACACACACACGCACAAACACACACAAACACACACATACACACACACTCACAAACAGAAAATGTATGTCACCTCCTGGGACGTGAGCGACAAGTGTTTATCTCGGACAAACTGTCTTTTGATCAAATTATGGAGATGGAATTCTATTTGTTCCAAATTCTCATTCATATATTTTTTCGGATCTTCCAATATTTTTTTCTTGAAAGCTTCATTATACCCTTCTTATACATAATTTCATTTTCATAATCCACACTACAACATTTACAAAGCGAGATACAGAATCAATATCATGTCAGTGTAAATGGCCTTATAATTGGACCAAACAATCCTTGAATGACGTGTTGGTGTATTACAATATTGTTTTTAAAAATAACACCAAAAAAAAAACACAGTATGCAATGATAACCAAATAGATCATACTGTGTTCTTTGAAAAAACGGTAGTATGGGATTGGGAATGAGATGACCGAGTGGGTAAGGTATTTCACTCACACCCAGAGGGCCCTGTTTTGAGCCTCGCTGTCGTCATCTCGTTTATATTTTTACCTAAAACACCCCCTCCTCTCCCCCCCCCCCCCCCCCCCCCCACACACACACATATACAGAAAACCCGATAAAATAAAAGACGATGAAAGAATAGATTAGTTATTTGATACAGTGTCGCAGAAATGCATTTTAAATTCGATGACATTAGGTTTTAAAAGGTTATACTCCCCCAAAGGTCACTTTGGTAAGACTTTACTTCGTCCCATTCATTATGTAGATTAGATAAAATAATGAAAGGTACAAATTTATTTCCAGTTGATGGCTGTTCTAACACTCCTCCATCCCCCTGTCCAGGAATCGAGTCCCGCTCTGAAGGCCCATAGTGGAGTCCTTGGACAAAGCTCTTTACTCACATTCTCTAGCCTACTCAGGTTAAAATGAATACCTGGTCTAACAGCGTCGTCTCTGTGGGAAAAAATATCGCCAGCGGCATCATGTCTTGTCCTTCCCTTTGTAAAGCGCTTTGAGCACATTTAGTGAATATTGCCATGTATGAATTCTCAAGTTAATATGTTAAAATGTACAACGCGGCACAGTGGTAGGGTCTTCTGCCTCCTACCCAGAATGCATCGATTTCAAGTCCCGTCGCACTTTTGGCCTTGCGCAAGAATCCCCCGCCCTAGATCACTTGGCGGGTCTGTACTTCGGCTAACGCCTGGATTATTCCAGTCTTCCATTAGAATTTCTTCTTTGCGATAATATAAGGCCATCTTGTTTCATTCAATTTTATTTAAGAAAATCAAGATTTTAAAAAACCTGAAACTTCCAAATGGATGTAATATCGCCTAACTGGCGTCATGTCCCGTCCTACTGTTAAGAGTCGCTGTTGGCTAAGGATCCCTTGTAAAGCGCTTTGAGCACGTTTAGTGGATATTGCGTTATATAAAAAAGCTCAAAAGCTCAATGAAAAAAGAGTTCTCAAATTTAATTGAGACGAAAATGCTGATAGAAGAAGAGTTCACCTTGGACAGCAGACATGTGACTGGTTAGATGTGACAGAAGCCAATTTAACCAGCAAATTGGACAATGGTGTTATTAGAGGCCAGTCGGTCCGGTCCGTCGTTCGGTCAATTGACTTGGCTGAGGTCTGGAAATCGTTAATGTCTTGGACCTGATTGAGATTGTGTTGGAGAGTGGGCGGGTGTGGGTGGAAGGAAGATTGGCGAGCGACATTTGTCAGTGACAATGAATGTAAAAACCCTGGCCCGCCGACGTTTCTTGAATGAGCATTTTTGTTCAACTCAACTCGACTCAGGTGAGAGCAAGTTCCTAGTTAATAACATGAGCTTTGTATTGTTTAAAATGGAAATGTGGTGTTAAATGGCATGTTGGATGAATAAGTGAAAGTCTCAAAAAAAACCTTTCAACATGATGAACCTTATATTTTACGTCACCCTTGACATAGATAAACGTTCTCTCTCTCTCTCTCTCTCTATATATATATATATATATATATATATATATATATATATATATATATATATGTATATATATATATCTATCTATATATCTATCTATCTCTCTATCTATCTATCTATCTCTTACACACACATACATACACACACACACACACACACACACACACACAATCTTACAATAAAAGCATGCCAAATTTGACCAATCCAATCCTGTCACAAAAACGCCACGATCCATCCATCCTCTCCATCTAAATCCCGTCCCTTAATCCGTTTTACAACCCTATATTCCATTTACCAAGCACAGGAGAGGGAGGAGGGACAGTCGTGTATGTTCCTACGGCCAGAGCAATAAGACTCTTCACTCTTTATCAACCCGACGAAATGGCTTCTATTGTATTTACGCTGACCAGTGAGTGCTAGGCCAAGGAGATAGAATACTTGTTAGGACTTCTCTCACATGAAAGGAACGCTGTTGTCTTCCTATTGATCTCTTTGCTCATTTTACCCGGGCATTGGTCATTCGGATTTTGTAATCAAGATCTGAGGTCGTTGAACTGAACTAGAATTGCGTAGAAAATGAATAATAACCGTTTGTCATTTCCTGGTCAAATATTTATTCTGATCTTAATATCTAAGCCGTACTCAACCTTTGTCATTAAAATGAAAACTTGAGCTTTTTATATAGCGCAAAATCCACTAAACGTGCTCAAAGCGCTTTACAGGGGGTCCCTGGCCAACAGCAACCCTTAACATGTAGGACGTGACATGGTGCCAGTTGGGCGACTTTACCATTTTTTAAGACAGAGACAACGCTGTTTTAAGACCAGGTACTCATTTTACACCTTAGTACGGTGAGTGAATGTGAGGAAAGAGCTTTTCAAATGACTCAACTATGCGACGAGCGAGACTCAAACCCAGGACCATATAGCCCTACAGACAGCATAGCCGCATTAATATTACTTATCTTCCTATTATGCGATGG
The DNA here is from genome assembly GCF_034508935.2 of Berghia stephanieae. NCBI lineage: Eukaryota > Metazoa > Mollusca > Gastropoda > Nudibranchia > Aeolidiidae > Berghia > Berghia stephanieae. Next base: position 127,146,821 of record NC_088361.1, read on the forward strand.
CTCAAAGCTATTGGCTCCATCGTTTGCAAAAATGTATTACCATTGTTGTTATCGTCACGACCACCACCATCATCATCATCATCATCATCATCATCATCATCATCATCATCATCATTATTATTATTATTATTATTATTATTATTATTATTATTATTATTATTATTATTATTATTATTATCATCATTTATTATTATTACTTATTATTATTATTATTATTATTATTATTATTATTATTATTATTATTATCATTATTATCATTATCATTATTATTATTATTATTATTATTATCATTACTAACATTATCATCATCATCATCATCATCAGCAGCAGCAGCAGCAGCAGCATCAGCATCACCATCATCACATTCATCATTATCATCATCACAAAGATAGAAATGTCTTTAGTTTGTCCATCATTTTCATTGTCTTCATTCTCTCTCTCCCCCCCCCCCCCCCCCCCTCCTTCTGAAAATAAAAATAAATACTTAGAACGATGACTTCTTTTTTCATAAAATATTATTCCTTCCGAGATGTAAACAACAAGGGAGATAAGGCAATAATATATTTTCGGTGGGACGTAGGTTGGCCATGGTTACCTCCCCTGTAATTAAAGCCCTTAAAAGATAATCCGTGTTCCATGTGTGGCTCGGTGGTGCATTGGTGAGGCGTCTCGTCATGTCACAAAACACAAGCAATATTATTTGTGGTCAGTGACCAAATGGGTGGCAATAGAAAATTGTGGTCTCAACGCTGTGTCTTTAGGTTAAGCACTTTACACAAATGACCCCACTTGAATGAAGAATGAGTAAGTAAACAGCCATAGTGACGGATCGTGTATTAGTTGTTAGTACAGAAGACACCCAACAGGCGAGTAGTACTGTATTGAATGGAAATTTGATTCCATATGACGGAGGAAAGTAAATGAAACATTGTGAAGCTCGTTGAGCGTGGAAATGCGCTGTGTAAATGCTCATATTGAGATTAATGATATAACGTATTCAATGATTCTCATGCAGTATACATGCTTGATTGTTTGTCTGCTTTCTTGGGTTTTGTTAATATTGTCATTGCTGTTGCCGCTGCTGTTGTTGTTGTTGCTGCTGTTTTGAAATTTTTGCAAGAATGTTACCAAAGCTGTAATTTTAATGTGTTTGTGCTAGAGAGTAGTTGTAATTTATATTCTGAATTCATTGCTAAAACACCCTAAAATACTTTATCAGAGTCTGACGAGTTAATGGTTGTTGCCATATTCTGAAAAAACAAACGCATTTTAAACAGTTAAAAGTGACACTCGTCTTGTCAAAAATTATCAAAACTCGTTCTTCCATTGAGTCACAGATTTGATAGAGTTTTTTTGTTTTGTTTTTTTTTGTTTTTGAGAAGATGAGGGCCACTTTATCCGATCGATATCTGAAGGAAGAGTTTTCTATCCAAAATTTTATAACGTGTTGGGTTTTGTTTTCCGACTACGACAGTAATGCCCTTTATAATTATTCCCTGTTTGTTTAGGCGATTTTCATATTTCAAACTGATCATCTTAAAGGAAAAAAAAATAAAGTTAAGATAAGTAAAGATAAAGTTCATAATTATGATTTCAATTTTTACAGTTAAATGATATCGTGATATTGCCTCTCTAAGACGTGCTTATAGACAACCTACAATATATGAAATTGATTTTTTTTCCAAAGTAACTTGATTAGGGATTTATGTAAGTGTGTGGGGTGCATTCATTGAACATAATTCAACCGTTGTAATGTCATTTATAATCATTACTTGTTTGTTTAGGATTTTTTCAAATATCAAACTGATCATCTAAATGAAACAAAAACGAAGATAAAGTCCATAATTATGTTTTCAAATTTTACTGTTCAATCGTATAAATAATTCAAAGCATACCTGGTCTTTCCTCCAACATAACATAGAGGCGATTATAATGGGGAGACAGCAAGAATAAGCAACATGGGGGAGGGATATGGTAAAGATTCATTTCTGTAATATATATATATATATATATATATATATATATATATATATATATATAATATAAGTGAATATAATAATACTTGAATAACAATTAAATAATTAATACTCTCAACATAAAACAACAATGGTGACACTTAGTGAACAATATTCTCGTGACATAACTTTAAATGATATACATTCACTAAACTGTTAAGAAGTAAGATTGAAACTCTAGATATCGCAATTGATGTTTCATTTGTTTTATAAAATACACCGATAATTGCAATGGTATTTTTTGTTATAAAGTGGCATTTACGGGCCTGCAAAATAGCAATCTGTACATTTTCAATGATTTAGTTCTCCAATGCATGTAAAATGTTTTGAATGTCTTTTGTTTCAATTTAAAGCAAAGTTTCAAAACCAGTTATTTCTTATAAGTTTAACGGTTTTGGTTTACATTTTCTTTATAGTAGATAACTAGCAACTATGCAAGTTATGAATCATTTTATATAAGGAAGGTAGATGAAAATTTCCAAATATCAAATTGATAATGACGCACATGTTAGATAAACATTACAATGACTCTTTTGAATTATAAATCTTGACATTCATTCAATGTTGTAACAAGGCCAAAATATTGATAACAATAATAATCAGTTTACAATTCATTATTATTACATTGGGAAGTGTGGTCAACGGTCTCGATTCTTATAAAACTCATCAAATATGCTGTCATCTGAACCACCATTCCTTTTTAATGTTTCCCCAAAGTTAAATAACCTCCCGTCCTGTGTGCCAGAATTCTTGATACTACTGAACAAGTTATCATAAATATCAAATTTACCATTTCCACTCCAAATGCCCCCATCATCTCCATCATTCCTGGCTTCACCTCTATCATCGTGTTTGTCGTCAAATCCTTTATCATCGAAGCCACCGTCATCTCCCCCCTTGCCGTAACCGCCATCTTCATCGTCCCCACGTTTTTTGAAGAATGTTTCAAAATCATCGTACTTTCCTTCGACTTCCTTGTCATAATCATCGTCGAAGAAGCCCTTATACTTGTCATCAAAACAGTCATCGTAGCCATCGTCATCGAAAAGATCTTCGTAAAAGTTATCAAAATCATCATTGAAAAGATCGTTAGATATTTTGTCAACGTATTCCAAGGCACCGTCGAATTTTTTCTGGTAGATGCCCTCATAGTCGTCGAACACACCATCAGTGTCGTCGAATTTATCAACATCAGTGTGAGATTTACCGCCAGCAGTAACATAGCGTCCTGCACCATAATCGTCAGCATCAGTACCATAACTCCTCCCGCCATAAGTATCATCATCATCACCAAAACGTTGAGGGCTATAAGTATTACCACCATTATCACCACCGCCATAAGATCTTGTCGAATAACGATCATCATCATGATGATCATCATCTCCATCACCGTAACCATGGGTTTTATAACTACTACCATCATCCCCACTAGTAATACCATATCCCTTTGTACTGTAAGTGCTACCACCTATATTGTCATCAGTACCGTAGTTACTTCCACCGAGACCACCCACTGTACTACCAGTACTTCCACCACTACTACTACTACCACCACTTGAACTACTACTGCTACCACCGCTGTCACCGCCAGTTTTAATGTCGTCAAAGATATCTTCCAACAAATCTTCATACCTATAGTCCTTAACCCTCGTCAACATTCCCTTGACACTGTAAGGGGATGTGTATCCATGTTTAGGTGATGCACTTGTCTTGCCGTAACGGTCATCACCAACACTATACCCACCATCGTCTGCTTCTTCCCCTGATCTAGCAGCTCCCAGAACCTTTTTGATTTTAGATATAATGTCATCATCAGAATCGTCACCGCGAGTCTTACCCCCCATATCGTCAGTAGCAGCATCATCACCACCTCCTTTACCACCATAATAACTACCGTCTTCTTTATCATCAGTAGTAGTAGTAGTAGTACCAGTTTGTCTACCGCCATACCCATCATCATGTTTATCATCGTCACCGTGACGATTGAAAATTCTAAAAATATCTGAAAAATCATCGTCAGCTTCACCATAGTAACTGCTGCTTCCAGGTTTTGTAGATCCACTTCCGCCATAGGTGGAACCACCGACACTGGGAGTTGTTGATTTACCATTATCATCATCTAACTCCAAATCATCCCTCCTGTCGTTGTCGTCGTCGTCTCTCCTATAATTACCTCCAAAATAGCCCGTATAATCTCTAGGTGTCTGAGATCGGTGGCTGTAGGAATGACGACTCGGTGCGTATGTATAAGGAGCTCTAACCAAACCCTTAGTAAACATTCCCAGGATTCTACTAATAAAACCCTTAGTACCAGATCCCAAAATGCGAGCCAATCCACCACCTCGACTACTGCCTCTGTCATCATCAAATTTATCATCACCACGCTCTCTGTCGTCATCACGGCCATTTTCCCTATCGTCATGGATGTCATCGTCATCTCGTCTTCTCTTTAAAAGCCTTTCCAGGGCGCCGGATTGCTTGTGCCTGAGCAGACTTTGAAGGATTCTAGCTTTGTTCCGCATAAGCGATTGGATGTGTGCTGTTGAGTCTTCGTGATCGCTCTCGACAGAGGAGGCGTCATCATCACCCCTTGAAGCTGGATGGGGGAAAAGAAACAGTGATATCAATACTATAAATACATATACAAGTTGCATTGTTCTTAGTGCTGTTATGTCCTTCAAGACATTTTCCGTTCTTTACCTAATTTGCCTTAACTTGTTTAACTTTAAGAGCTGTTGTCGGCTTGTATTACCGAACTCTTTAATGTTTATAGATAGAATGCGCTTGGCCAAGGAGTTCACATCATTGCCATCCGGAAGTATAACGGACCAACACACAAACTATGTGTAACCATGAACTTTTATAGTCTGGTTAATACAGTTTAGTGAGAACAACTCACAAACGCGGATGGCAAAAACAATAACAAAGGCCTGAGTGACGTCATCTGCATACTATCTATACATTTTTATTTTTATTTATAATAATTTTAATTTTACTCTTTTTTTATCACTTTTTCTTTTGGTGAAGAGACCTGCTTTCCAAATGATCCATTAACTCCTTTAAATGGATGCTCTCTTCTTGTTGTTCTTGTTATTGTTATAGTTGTTGTTATTGTTGTTGTTGATGTTGTTATTTTTGTTTTTCTATTGTATATCATTTATAGTGATAGTTACTCTTTTACAATCTATATATTTCGGTGAGATATCAGGACATACTATGATTTCAAGTTTCAAGTAAAGAAAACAGAGATCGTGATTGAGGAATTTTCACAATGATTTATGAAGTTAAAATGTCCCATGATAAAGACAATGAAGACGACATAATGTGATGATGATGATGAAGATGATGATGATGATGATGATGATGATGATGATGATGATGATGATGATGATGATGATGATGATGATGATGGTGGTGGTGGTGGTGGTGGTGGTGGTGGTGATAATGATGTTGTTGTTGATGATGATGATTGATGATGATGAGTTATGATGATGTTGCCATACCTCTAATGCAGTCACACGCATCCTCGTTGTATCGAGTTCCATAAGGACATTGTTCACGAACCATTCCTCTCCCTTTGACGTACTGGAAGAAACAGGTGCCGTGGTAGGCACTTGATGCTGGCATCTTGTCACATTCTACAATCGAAACAGATTATCTCATCAAAATAAATTCGCCCTTCGGCCATGAGGTGGATGTCTAGATTTATTCAAAAGGAGACTCGCAATCCCCTGCAACTTGGTGCTAAAACAAAGTACTTTCTACAAAATCTTACAAATCTAGCGACCCAATCACTGCTGGATATAACAATTTAATAAAAAGATTGGTAAATAATTAAATAAATTGATATCTATATGAATATATCAATGAATATGTAGATGAATTAATAATTAACTAAAATTGCGGGTATTCATCTTCTGGAGATGTTTTCTTTGGGCCTCTATTATTACAGTGCTATAATCTCTACACTGTCCAAATCATTTATGTGTGTTTGTTTCGTATTTAATTTGATTTTTGTTTTCCCAGCAACCTAATAAGTGCTACAATCATTTAAAATGGTCGCCGTTTATGAAGGGATCTTTGTCCGAAATCCCACCACACGTTGGGGTTTAAGAGTTATAGAAATTTTAAGAGTTGCTTTAGGTCATTGAAGGTCTAAAAGTGATGAAGCTGCCCTGTAACAAACACCCGATATGGTTTTACATTCTTCAATAATTCCTAGGCTCTTGGATCACACGGATGTTTGAAAAAATGTAAGACAAAAGGAATTTATCCTAAGAAGCAACGGAAGTGAGTTATAGAATAGAATATAGCCTCATACAGACTAATGTACGGGAAAATGAGACATTGAGACGGTCTTAGTTATATCACTCAGAGTTCAGAAATCATTTTCAAGAAGAAAAAAAAAGAGGTCTACGTAATTATCACTGCTGAGTACACAGGGGGGAGACAGAAATCAATATCGACTTCACCTGGTATATATCTCCGACCATATGTGTGGAAAGCGAGAGCTTCATCAACT
>NC_088361.1:127158357-127163357 GCF_034508935.2 Berghia stephanieae
GAATCGTAGATATCAGAGGCAAAATATACTTTATTTCAATTTATAAGTCTGAAATAAAACCACTGAAATGTTTAATCGACTAGTTTTAATAAAATAATAATATACGATAACAGACGTAATGTTCAATATTTATGCGCCCAGAGCCTCCAACCAGGGGGATAGGTTGCCCAATATAAATGTGCATTATTATTATTATTATTATTATTATTATTATTATTATTATTATTATTATTATTATATTATTATTATTATTATTATTATTATTATTATATTATTATTATTATTATTATTATTATTATTATTATTATTATTATTAAAGGTGCGTGCATTCCATGTTGATTTAATAAGCCGAGATTCATGCTATCAGATGACAGTGAAATAAAAGGATCCATCTATTCAAATATGACCATTTTTTTAAAAATTAAATTTTAAAACAACAAAAGATAACTCGAGCTTTTATATAACGCAATATCCACTAAACGTGCTCAAAGCACTTTCGAAAGGGTCCCTTACCAACGGCAACATGAAACATATAGAACGAGCCTGTTAGGCGATATTACAATTTATTCCGACAGAGACAACGTTGTTAACGGCCAGGTACTCATTTCACAAACAAGTACGGTGAGAGAACTGAGTAAATAGTTTTTCCAAGAACTCAACTATGCGCCGAGTAAGGCTCAACCCTCGGATCATCCCGATCCGAAAGCGAGTGGCATACCACAAGACCACAAGACCACAAAGCCATTAGGTAGAAACATCAATTGCATGTACTGAAATCATAGCCCAAAAATAGTGGATATCTTCAAGTTATCATAATTTGAGAGAAATAGGAGGAAAAATAACAACGTCCTAAAAATAAGTTTCACAAAATGTAAAAGACACCATTAGTGCCTTTCTAAATAAAAATAATAAACATAATAATAATTGTAATAATTATAATAATAATAATAATCCTCATCATCATCATCATCATCATCATCATCATCATCATCATCATCATCATCATCATCATTATCATCGTCATCATCATCTTAATCATCTTCATCATAATATTAATCATAATAGATTATTATTATTATTATTATTATTATTATTATTATTATTATTATTATTATTATTATTATTATCATTATTAATCATCATCATCATCACCATCATCATCATCATCATCATCATATTATTATTATTATTATTATTATTATTATTATTATTATTATTATTATTATTATTATTATTATTAATATTAATATTAGTATTATTATTAATATTAATATTATTATTATTATTATTATTATTATTATTATTATTATTATTATTATTATTATTATTATTGTCATTATTATTATTAGTATAATTAACATTGTTATCATAACCATTATTACTATTGTCATCATTATCATAGTCATTACATCTATAGTTATTACGAAAATTATTACAACTGCTACTGAAGCTACTACTACTACTACTACTACAAATACTACTACTACTACTACTACTACTACTACTACTACTACTACTACTACTACTACTCTACAACTACTACTACTACTACTACTACTACTACTACTACTACTACTACTACTACTACCACTACTACTACTACTACTACTACTACCACTACTTCTTCAACTTCATAATTACTGTTACAACAACAACAACAACAACTACTACTACTACTACTACTACTACTACTACTACTACTACTACTACTACTACTACTACTACTACTACTACTACTACTAGTACAACTACTAAATAGATAGAGCTTTCTAAGTAGAGCTTTTAGATAGAGCAATATCCACTAAATGTGCTCAAAGCGCTTTACATGGGGTCCCTGACCAACAGCAACACGTAACATGAAGAACGAGAATGACGCCTGTTAGGCGATATTACAATTTTTCCGACAGAGACAAAGCTATTGACGGCCGGGTACTCGTTTTACACCTGAGTACGGTGAGATAATGTGAGTAAAGAGTATTTTCCAAGGACTCAACTATGCGCGAGCGAGGCTCGAACCCAGGACCTTCCGATCGGAAAGCGAGTGTCATACCACAAGACCACATAGCCGGACTACTACTACTACTACTACTACTACTATTACTACTACTACAGCTGCTGCTACTGTTGCTACTACTACTACTGCTACTATTTCTACTACTACTACTACTACTACTACTACTACTACTACTACTACTAATAATAATAATAATAATAATAATAATAATAATAATAATAATAATAATAATAATAATAATAATAATGACAATACTAATAATAATAATAATAATAATAATAATAAGAAGAAGAAGAAGAAGAAGAAGAAGAAGAAGAAGAAGAAGAAGAATAAGAAGAATAATAAGAATAATAATAATAATAATAATAATAATAATAATAATAATAATAATAATAATAATAATAATAATAATAATAATAATAATAATACTATAACTATCGTGAATATTATCATTATCAGTCCTCATTTCTGTATCTATAAACCTGCATCAATAAACTGGCTAGCCACCCATATCGCAAAATAAATTCCGCAAGACCTGACAGATCCAGCTACCAAATCACTGCTTGGTGGCAGGACAGGTGGGGGAGGGGGGGGGGGGGTCAGAAAATTACACATTCGCTGCAGTCCTTATTATTCTTGATATTATGATTAAATTCCAGTGAACCATGTGAGTCTTTTAATCTATAATATATAATATTATATATCTGATTTTCATCTTCAAACGAATTCCAGTTTCCTCCTTTATAGTTAAAAGACTATTGCATGATTTTAATAAAATGGCACATCGTGCATTACATCAATCCTATATAACCCACCTCCTCATGAAGGTAATATGCTTGGATGAACGATATGAATCACATTGAATTTTAAGAGAAAATCACGAGAACAATAAAATTAAAGTTTTCTTCTTTTTTTTTTTTTTTTTCTTTTTTTTTTTTTTTTTTTTTGGCGAGAGAAACTTTACAGATTTAATCCCAATTAACTGCAGCTCTCTGGAAAGACATGTATCTAAAAAGTTGGCCAGAAAACTCGTCCTTCAAATGTTGATCGATTCAAATGATCCACATCTTGGCAAAAACACTCAAACCTGGATTCTCGCCGAAGCCCCAGGTTTGAAACTTCTTTTTGTCGGGATGAGGGTCATAAAAATCGATCGATATTTGCAGGGCGAGGCGGTCCAAATGTGAGATTTTTTTTTTTTTGCCAAAATGAGGGTCATTTATACTTATCGATATTTGAAGGACGAATTTTCTGGCCAAAATTTTAATCACGTGTCTATCCAGAGTATGGCAGTTAACTGGATAAGATACTAAAAACTTTGCCCGTTTTCTACTTTAATCCTGTATTCGATTATTATATTTCAGCATCTAAAGTATCCCGTCATTATTCCTACGGTGATGAAATATCGCATATTATGAAGTTTTTTTAATAAGTAAAAAATCTTAACCCAGGTCATATTTCTATCTTTTTTTTTCTTTTTCTTTTTTTTTTTTTGGTCTTATTTTGTTATGGATTTTTGAGAATAAATCGCCTGAAAAACAACAGTGGTTAGATATCGTGTGGTAAGCGCTGTGTGAAAAGAATCGAGTATTTCAAACAATGAAGATAAGATTTGGGCGAGAGACACTATACAGATTTAACCCCAGTATTGCTTATCAAAGAATAATTGGTCATTATGAAATGACGAATAGAAATAGAATTAAAATAAACAAAAAGGTTTGTCTTGATAACTTATATTAGATGATATAAAAATTATGTTACGAAAGGCCAATTGCGCGTGATCCAAATCACGAAAATGATCTACGAGATCTATGAATGTGAATATTTCTCCGTGCATCAACATTAATTCATTTTCATTTGTTAATATTTGAAGTAACATTGTATTTTGTGTTTCTAATAAATCATAATAATAGCCTCAATCAAATTTTTAACCATTCTATAATATGACATGTAGATGATTATCATGATTAGGCCATGCTCTGTATCCATCAAGAGACCATTACGATTTTACTAGACGAAATGACTGGAATATACCTGCGACAGTAAACCAATTCATTCTCTATAATATACGTATAAATATGATATATCACCACAGTGACTACCTACCTGCTCTCACAAGCTATCCGTCTGCTAAGAGTCCCCAAGACACGGTAATATTTATTATGTATCTACTGACCATTACCATCACGTGATCAATCTTGGCCAACCCAGATCACTGACATAAGTATTGCGCCAATCTCCCCCTGGCTCCATCTGGAAGCCTCTTTCCATAAGACAGTCTTTGAACCTCACCAATCGTGACCGACAGACATTTGTATTTTCTTGTTTCATTTGGCCACCGACAACGTATTCTGGTGTCTTACAGGAGATGTCATACTCTTTGTCGATGGTTCATCTTGTACTACAAATATTACACAGCCACTACGCATTCTTTGTGTTCATTTTGCAATCTCCACCCAAATTGTTGTTGCAGTCAAGTCGATTTTTATTGTTGAGGAAATGCATTATTCATCTGCTGATTACATTAGAAATTATACGGACGCCCAAAGAACACGTTGGACAACTGGTTTTTACACAATGATATGAGAAAACATTATGATCAATACGTCATTGATAATAGGGATTGCGTGATTATTATGGTGTCCGGTACTCTGGAAAAAAACACGTTTTTAAAATTTTGGCTAGAAAACTCATCCTCCAGACATTGATCGATTAAATCGACATTCATCTTGTCGAAAGCGTTCAAACCTGGGACTTCACAGAAGTTCCAGGCTTGAGAATTATTGACCAGGTGAGTGACTTATTAATCAATCGATTTCTGAAGGAGGAGTTTCTGGCCAAAATTTTCAATACGTGTTTTTTTCTGAGTACGACAGAAGAAGGCTTGCTTGAGAGAGATTATAATATTATATTATAATGAGATTATAATATTTTTGTTGCTGGCCAGTTATGTCGACATGTAATTCTCACAGTTTCGCAACAGCGA
>NC_088361.1:127170857-127188357 GCF_034508935.2 Berghia stephanieae
TTGATGTGATGTTATTAGTTTTTCTTCTCTTTTCTTTTTTCCAGAGTCCGTCAGTTGTTTTGTTTCAAATAGATATCGAGGAGAATGTTGTCGTATAAGAATAATGATGATAATAATAATAATGATAATAATAATAATAATAATAATAATAATAATAATAATAATAATAATAATAATAATAATAATAATAATAATAATAATAATAATAATAATATTAATAATAATAACAATAATAATAATAATAATAATAATATATTAATTAATAATAATATATGTGACCTTTTGTCTCAAAACGGTTTTAATTCGGTATGGTGTAGATGCTAACATTTAATTTATGTTTAAAGAAAAACATAAGACTTGTGTAACTTTTTCATGTCTTATTGAAAACAATGAATACATTTTTTTAAGTGACCAAAAATATTGTTTCATATTTATAATTATATTATATTAAGGATTTTATAAATGATTATATCCCATCTCGTAATTTAAGATCGAGTGATCAGCATCTTTTGCGCACCACAAAAGGGGGGAACATAAAATTAAAAGACAGAACCTTATATTGCGCAGCCCCAACAGTGTGGAATTCTCTTCCATTCTAGCTTTTTTCAAGCTTTACTGATTCTGAAGCAGTCTTTTTGGTTATATTTAGATGGTATGTAGAAAGAACCAATTGAGCATCTATTTGATATTGTTGTTTTTTTTTTTTTTTGTTTTTTTTTTTAATTATTAAAGTTGAAAAAGAATGGATAAGCAATATAGATACCACAGGTTTATTTATATTATTTTGTAGTGTCACCTCATAGAATATATTTACCCTAATTTATTTTTTTTTAAATTCCGTAATATCATCATCTTTTGATAATATGATACAGTATTTTTTAAAAAATTGTATTAATATATGTTTTTTAAATAATATATATTGTAGCCCTGTATATTGTGCGCCTAGTATGGGACAGGAGCTATATAGATAAATCATATTATTATTATTATTATTATTATTATTATTATTATTATTATTATTATTATTATTATTATTATTATTATTATTATTATTATTATTATTATTATTATGTTCATTCTAACATAGAACTTCCTTTGGCAACTGGTTCGTACGACTAAATACCGGTTTGAGGCGATGGGTCACATATAAGATTTTTCTTTTAAATTTGGCCTTTAAAAAAAAACAATACTTTCCTCATGTATCGATAGATGAAGATGGCTCCCAAAATATCAGAAAGTCTTGAGAGTCTCATTTTTGGATGGCGTATAAACGAGATTGGGGTCCGTTTTTTTTTTTAACCCACCGAGTCCCGCTCTAAGCGGAGGATAGTTGAGTACTTGGAAAATGCTATTTACTCACATTCTCTCGCTGAACTCAAGTATAAAATAAATACCTGGCTCTTGGCAGCATTAACTCTGTCGGGAAAAAATGTAATATCGCCTAATAGACATCATGTCATGTTCTACATGTTAAGTATGTCTGAAGCTTGGGTACCCATAGTAAGAATCTTTGAACACGTTTAGTGGATATTTCGCTATATAAATGTTCAAGTTTTAAAGAATATTCTTTTGATTTATCTTCTTTTCTTTCAACATCTTTTGCTTTCCTCCTCCTCCTCCTCCTCCTCCTCCTCCTCCTCCTCCTCCTCCTCCTCCTCCTCCTCTTTCTTCTCCTCTTCCTCCTCCTCCGCCTCCTCCTCCTTCTTATTATTATTATTCTATTTTTTCTTCTTATTCCTAATAGTCATTGCGTTTAACGTTTTTTTTTTCCTTCCACTAGAAGATCTTATGGATTCACCATTATCATTCAATTATGAAAATAAATAAGTAAACTCTCTCGAGTTCACCCTCATGGAAAATCTAACAAATGTGTTCGATTTTCCATGTATATTAAGGGGCGGTTTGGGTCTAATTATTAGGAAAATCCTTCAAAAATTTGATTTTGAGATTTTGGTGGAAAATGATATTTTATTATCTTAGAAATAATATAATTGAAGTCCAAATTCTTAAAGTAGACTATACAGGCACGAAAAACACAGTCGAAAATGGTAGTAAGAAATGTGTGAAAAACGAGAAGCCATTTTGCTATTTTCTCAATTTGTCATTTTTCTAAGGGTATGGGAAACTGTGTCAAACGTTTCTCAGAATCTATTCAATGAAATTGACTCAAAATTTCCACAGTTATCACAGAGATAATCTATTATGTCACCATAGAGAGATTTTTTTATAAGATATGTGAATTTTAAATTATAATCCTAAATCTGAATTTTTTTTACATCAATTTTGTCTAACATTTTGATTGTCAACTTTGTAATGTTCTAATAAAACTTCCATAAGCTAAAGCCGTAAAATCTCTCTATGGTGACCCACTATGGTACAATGTTGACAAGAGGGAAGAATATGGAGGTCATTCCTTCATTAGTTTTTGTGGAACGTTTGCCACAAGATTGTTATATTTTTGATGTCAGACCCCCAAATTAGATCGCAAAATGGGTATCAACACAGATAATTAAAATTTTTCACCATAAATGTTGTTTTTTAACCTATATTGACGATACAGAATGATTAAAACCACCCAATGTAGGTAATTAAATCTTTTTTTTTAGAAAAGACCCAAACCGCCCCTTAATTCGAGAGAGTTAAGGAGTTTTCATGACCACTAAATAACCTAGTAGGCATAGTGTTGTTTTTGTTCTACACCATGTCACTTGGTCTTTGCAATGAAATTGGATAAAATTAGGTGTTGGGGGAATGTCACGCCTAACTAAGGACACCTAACACGAATTGTGAGACATGTACAAATTACATCTTTGGCTGTGTCAGACAGAAAGTCAGAGCATTATTACAGTAAAAAATGATAGCTACAATTAATCAGAACACACTTCATGGATTTTGGTAAACTAAGAGATTTTGTATTATTTTTGACGAAGACAAGAGTATTTTCATTGCGTACAAGTATGCTGAAATGCTTTGTCATTAGAATTTAACCCTGTGCTTTTCTCAATTAGGAGCAGTTTAGTAGACATCTTAATGAACGATTGGGTTAGTCGAGAAATATGTAGAAGTTCATGTAAATAGGAAGAAGCAAAATCACTTAAACAATTCTAAGCATTCATAAGCACATTAAAATCAATTCTGAGCTTGATGATCAACCAATGAAAATCTTATAAGATTGATCTTACAAGTTCATTTCTCTTTGATAGTGTAACTAATTTTGCAGTTTTTAATTTTAATTTTCTGCATATCTATATATTTTAAAAGATGTTTTATTTCTTTATTCACAATACTTTGAATTTTATATCGTTTTCGTTCACCTTTTCTCATATCTTCTGTCTCGTGTATTTTCGCTATCAGGAGATTATTCCCGCATTCATGGTTAAAAGACAAATTCAAAAAGGATCACCTGGCGTTCAGAAGACCCTGTTCAACGATGTCAACGAATTTAGTACGGTAAAATCCGGCCTCCATTCTGTCTCGCTCCATACCCACCACCGACTTTTCCGACTTCTACGTATAGTTCATTGCATAAAAATGTATCAAGCATCAGGAAAGACCTGGAATCCAGTCCTGAATGTATTCTCTCAACGCCCCGATTATGCTCATCTTATCAAGAGTTGTATTTTAATCTTCCCGATCTGTTACATCAGACAAAGTGAAAGCTATCATAAGATCATGCCCACCAATGCCATGTGCCCTTGACCCAATCCCCACCAAAATATGTTTTTATTGTTTGAAATACACTTCAGAACTCATCATACAAGTCATCAAGTTTCGTCTTGTTGTTGTTTGACCTGCCATCCACATTTGATACGATCGACTATGACATGCTGCGCACAAATCAATGGGACCATAATTTTGGTATTAGTTGGAGTTACTTAAAATGTTTTTTTTTTGGTCCTACCTTGCGATCAGTCGCAGATTGTTTCCTTTGCTAGAATGGCATCCTGCAGTGTGCCCCTAAACTAAGTTGTTCCCCAAGGTTTGGTGCTTGGTCCCGTGCTTCACACCCTCAACACAATGGACCACTGACAAGTTATTGGCCATTATCATTATGATATGCAGACGACAGCTTCCATCCAGCAAATAACTCTGGCTGTGTTGCAATCAAAACAGGTGTGTCACTTATGTGTAACGATGAAGAAACGGAAGTCATTTTGTGTGATACCGATTAGAGACTTTGAACTATTCCCATCTCCTCCATCAAAATCGGCAACGAGATGGTCTCGGTCTCAACAAAGGCCAAAAACCTCGATGCTATCTTGGACAGATCTCTTTCAATGAAAAATTCACATAAATGGAGTCATCAGGGCTAGACCTCAACTGGCTTTCGGCGGGCAGCGTGGCTCAGCGGTACGGTCTTTGCTTCGTACTCGAAATGTACCGGGTTCGATCGCCCGCCGCTGCCCTGTGTGGCCTTGAGAAAGTCACCTCGCCTTAGCTCAATTTGCGGCGCTGCATTGCGGCTGACGCCTGGGTTATTCCAGTCTTCCCTTGGAATAGATCCTAGAGACAAATTTCCCCTATGGGATGAATAAAGGGAATTGTATTGTAATTGTATTTTGTGTGTGCGGTTGTACTGTCCCGCCTCAACTACCTATCGGTCGGCACCGGGCAGCAAGACTGATCCCAGACCTTCGATAATATGATAGGACACATTCGGCAGACATACTACGGCTCTACATTGGTTGCCAGTCATGGCCCGCATCGACTATAAACTATCTTTTCTGACTTTCAACGCCCCGACCTCTCGCTTACCATCGTGCAGTTAGTTTCAACCCGTAATCATTCCACTCAGGAGACGAGATCGACCAAAGTCGAACTGAAACGTTATGGTGATGGAGCGTTCAACAATGCAGGTCCCCCAGGTTTGAGCACGTTTCCTGTCTTCCTTGAATCTGATACTGACATAATATGCGGTTGTAAACCTTCTTCCGCACTAGGACAGGACTGTCCCGGGACAGTCCTGTCCCAAATCTGTAACATATAGAATTTAAAGGAATCTTCCGCACCTATTGGGACGGGACAAAACAGTCCCGTTGTGTCCCAAGCCGTTGTGAAATGCTACAAAATCAACGGGACAGGATTGTCCCAGTCCCGTGTTCATATCGTTTGTGATAGTAGAAAAATATAGCAGACATCCGCACTAGGACAAAAAAGTCCAAGACTTGGCGGCGCCGTGTCAAACTTGCAATACTGTCGTTATTTACTGCATCTCTACTTTCAACTTTTCATCTATCTACTTCAGTATCTCGATTGATAGGCATACTTATTAACACCTCAGATTATCAATTTAAAAAGACATGGACGTCGATTCAAATTGGATCGAAAAATTAATCAACGTAGTGGAGAGCAAGCCCTGCTTGTACAACAAAGCTGATAGCAGCTATTGTGACAGGGACGTCAAAATAAAGGCGTGGACCGAGGTTTATGAACAAGTCGTTCCAGGATGGGAAGAAATGACAAGTGAAGAAAAAAAACTGAGAGATAGGTTTAATTTTTGTTTTCCTATTTTTTTAATTATTATTTTTATTTGAAATTCTGAACATAAAAAGCAAAAACAATTCAAAAAATAATTCTATGTGATGAAACCATGTACAGCATGCATAGCAACATAAACTTCATTTTCGTCAATTTAATAACGTATATTTATAATCATAATTTAAGAAGTGTCACACTTTGTGACACAGTAGTTACGTGTCTAAAACCGGTCGCACATCTCTGCCGTACAACGACAAAACCCCGTATCTTCGAAATTGTGTCAAATAGACCTTTTATATCATTGGTGATCAGAATGACACCCTGCATCTACTCACAAAATATTAAAAGCCAATTCTTAAAAATAAAAAAGTACAAACATTTTTTTTATCAACTATGTTGCTTTTTCTATCAGCTGGTTCAGCGACAAAACCCCGTAAGTCCAGTTATACTGGGTTTTGTCGTTGCATAACCGGCCGTGTAGTACTGTATAATTGGAATTTCTTCATTACCTTAATACAAATCAATCATCAACACCATCTTCTCATTCTCCTCCTTCTTTTTCTTTATCACCAACCTCCTCCTTCTACTCTTTCCCCTGCTCCTCCTCCTCCTTTTCTTCTTCTTCTTCTTCTTCTTCTTCTTCTTCTTCTTCTTCTTCTTCTTCTTCTTCTTCTTCTTCTTCTTCTTCTTCTTCTTCTTCTTCTTCTTCTTCTTCTCCACTCCTCCTTCTCCTTCTCCTCCTTCTTCTTTTTCTTCTTTTTCTTCTCCTCCTCCTCCTCCTCCTACTCCTCCTCCTCCTCCTCCTACTACTACTACTACTACTACTACTACTACTACTACTACTGCTACTACTACTACTACGACTACTACTACTACTACTACTACTTACTACTACTACTACTACTACCTACTACTCCTACTACTACTACTACTACTACTACTACTACTACTACTACTACTACTACTACTACTACTACTACTACTACTACTACATACTACTACTATACTACTACTACTACTACTACTACTACTACTACTACTACTACTACTACTACTACTACTACTACTACTACTACTAACTACTACTACTACTACTACTACTACTACTTACTACTACTACTACTACTACTACTACTACTACTACTACTACTACTACTACTACTATACTACTACTACTACTACACTACTACTACTACTACTACTACTACTACTACTACTACTACTACTACTACTACACTATACTATACTACTACACTCTACTATACTAAATTTTCGATGTTTCTTATGACTTTACTTCACAACAAATTATTATCAGGTGTTCTTTTTTTTTTAAAATTAGTAAAAACACTCAGTTCCCAATACATAAAAATATAGGTCAAACGCCGAGATACGGTATAGCATGCGTCATGATGCAATGACAAAACCCCGTGTAATGTGAGGTACGGTGTTTGTACCGCGCGAATCAGGTTCCGATGCAGTGGCAAAACCCAGTCTAACAGTAAATTCAGACTTCGAATAATCCAGGTCTATATTTTTATTTTTATATATCAAAATGATAGAATAAATAAAAAGAACTTTCGATTGATACCAAATTTGCATCAATTCTCCGCATAGTTATTGTAAAAAGTTGAAGTAAAATTTGAACAGATTTTCGGCTCATCTGTAAAATCAGGTTTTGCTATTATACTGGGTTTTGTCGATCTATTCGGTAACTTGTGGGATCAATTCTCTTTATCGTTTATTTATTTCTGGAATTCTCAATGGAAATATGTTGTCTTTAAATAAGTCCTCCTGAGCCACTTGGGGTCATTGAAGACAAATTAAGTCCTTTAGAACCTTGTAGCTAATGGTGCCGGAGTTTATCCCCGTTTCAGTAGCGTGAAGCGGACAATTAACGTATTTATTTGAAAACTTTTGAACAGGACGCTGGTCTATCGCAGATTACTATCCCAGCTTGTCTGTTACCCTTTTACAACCGTATGGAGTAGAACGCGCTAAGCACTCGGTCATCCTGCCTCCTAAGCTCATAGACCCGGAGCATTTCCATGTTTCTGTAGCGTTGAGCAGACATAACAGTTTTCCTCTATTATCCTCTTGACAGGGCGATAGTATGTCAAAGATTACTTTCCTCAGCGAACTGGTACACATTTGCACCTGGGTAAAATGAGGCGATTCTTTACCAAGAATTAAGCGCGGCCAAAATAGTGCTTATTGTAGTATTCAAACCTAGGACATCCGGTTACTGAGTCCAACACTTAACCACTAAGCCATTGCGACTCCATTATAGATATTCAAAATTCCAGTAGAAACCAAATACATCGCAGACTGCGTTAGTCGTTGTAAAAATAGATTAAATGAATCTGACAATAAGTATGTTCTAAAAATATCAACATCTAGATCACCACGAGTCAATGATAACATTGTGACTCGGATTGTTTGCATTCCACTCTATGCTGACCGGTTTTAGACACTTTACCTCGAAACAAAACAAATCAGTACAACTGAGGGAATTGACTTAACTTTGCTATTGGCAAGTCCATAAATGTAAATCAACAGTAGCAGAAAGTTCTTTGAAACGATCCAATGAGGAAAAGAAGCTCTCTATATTTTGTCGTACTGCCAGGGTACGGAACCTTGTGGAGAAATGAAATAATCGGCAAAATAATCTCTGTTTGATATTGGCGATGCTCGTGTGCGCACATTACTTGGACTAAGACTTTGCAAGGGGCATTCATAAATTGCATCATCAAATGCGACTCCGTCCCTTTGTCGCACATAATTGTGCAGAACACAACAGGTTTTGATGATACTCACACAGAAATGGGGATTCAAATTCATTGCGCGATGAAAAATCCTCCATTTATTTGCCAGAATTTCAAAAGCACACTCTACCATACGCCTAGCACGAGTCAGTCTGTAATTGAAAATTCTCTTAGTCTGCGTCAATTCTCTCCTAGGGTAAGGTCGCAACAAATGATCAGACAGAGCAAACGCCTCATCACCAACGAGCACGAATGGCATGGCTGTACCATTATCATCACCTGGTAATTCCTCATGTGGGGGTAATTTCAGTTGCCCATGTTCTAACATTTGTCCAAATCTTTGAAAGCAGTGGAATCACTACAGCTGCCATGCGATCCAATGTCAACTGATATGAAACTGTAGTTGGCGTCCACAATCCCGATAAGAACAATTGAAAAAAAGCTTTTGTAATTGTAGAATAAGGATCCGCTTTGAGCTGGTTGACAGATTCTTATATGTTTTCCATCAACTGCACCGATGTAGTTAGGAAACTGTGTCTTGTTGTAATAAACTGTAGCAATTTTTCGCCAGTCGTTTTGGTCCAACATTGGCATGACAATTGGTTTCAAACATGTCCACAGTTTTTCACAAACGTCCTGAAGTATTTCACGAATTGTTTCAATGCCAAGTAGGTATTCATAATGTAGAGACACCAAAGTGCATCCAGTTGCAAAGTAACTGAAAAGAAATAAGGAGCAGATAACAACGGATTGAATTTCATTTTTAACGAGTTTATGTAATGATTATTAGCTTTCAAGCTCATATTATGTTTTTGTTATAGAAATAAATAGGTATATTGATATTTTATCTTTCATTCAGAAAAGTGAGTGGAGCAGGCACTTATGTTGGTAACAACAAGATATGAAGTGAGTAGAAAAGTGCCAGAAGACAATAGAGAATAAAAAATTTTTTTCCGCGGCGGTGTGGGGTTTGAACCTGCGACCTTATTGGTACGACAACTCCGCCTGGCAGGTGAGAGCGTGGCTCTACCGTGTGAGCTATCCACGAACACAAAAATATTCGTTTCAAACCCAAAGTCATTTCTAGATCCCTCTCTCACCCACTTCTTGAGATCGCCGATTCGTTCACCACCATCGCGAAGTAATTTTGACCAGCAGTAAAGCTTAATAGCCAATATTCTCATCACAAACATATAACATAGAAACGATTGAGACATTGAGTATGCTCCGGTGTATGGGGTGAATTTTTAATTCAGAAAAGTGAGTGGAGCAGGCACTTATGTTGGTAACAACAAGATATGAAGTGAGTAGAAAAGTGCCAGAAGACAATAGAGAATAAAAAAATTTTTTCCGCGGCGGTGATGGGGTTTGAACCTGCGACCTTATTGGTACGACAACTCCGCCTGGCAGGTGAGAGCGTGGCTCTACCGTGTGAGCTATCCACGAACACAAAAATATTCGTTTCAAACCCAAAGTCATTTCTAGATCCCTCTCTCACCCACTTCTTGAGATCGCCGATTCGTTCACCACCATCGCGAAGTAATTTTGACCAGCAGTAAAGCTTAATAGCCAATATCCTCATCACAAACATATAACATAGAAACGATTGAGACATTGAGTATGCTCCGGTGTATGGGGTGAATTTTTAATTCAGAAAAGTGAGTGGAGCAGGCACTTATGTTGGTAACAACAAGATATGAAGTGAGTAGAAAAGTGCCAGAAGACAATAGAGAATAAAAAAAATTTTTCCGCGGCGGTGGTGGGGTTTGAACCTGCGACCTTATTGGTACGAAAACTCCGCCTGGCAGGTGAGAGCGTGGCTCTACCGTGTGAGCTATCCACGAACACAAAAATATTCGTTTCAAACCCAAAGTCATTTCTAGATCCCTCTCTCACCCACTTCTTGAGATCGCCGATTCGTTCACCACCATCGCGAAGTAATTTTGACCAGCAGTAAAGCTTAATAGCCAATATTCTCATCACAAACATATAACATAGAAACGATCACTTCATATCTTGTTGTTACCAACATAAGTGCCTGCTCCACTCACTTTTCTGAATTAAAAATTCACCCCATACACCGGAGCATACTCAATGTCTCAATCGTTTCTATGTTATATGTTTGTGATGAGAATATTGGCTATTAAGCTTTACTGCTGGTCAAAATTACTTCGCGATGGTGGTGAACGAATCGGCGATCTCAAGAAGTGGGTGAGAGAGGGATCTAGAAATGACTTTGGGTTTGAAACGAATATTTTTGTGTTCGTGGATAGCTCACACGGTAGAGCCACGCTCTCACCTGCCAGGCGGAGTTGTCGTACCAATAAGGTCGCAGGTTCAAACCCCACCACCGCCGCGGAAAAAAATTTTTTATTCTCTATTGTCTTCTGGCACTTTTCTACTCACTTCATATCTTGTTGTTACCAACATAAGTGCCTGCTCCACTCACTTTTCTGAATTAAAAATTCACCCCATACACCGGAGCATACTCAATGTCTCAATCGTTTCTATGTTATATGTTTGTGATGAGAATATTGGCTATTAAGCTTTACTGCTGGTCAAAATTACTTCGCGATGGTGGTGAACGAATCGGCGATCTCAAGAAGTGGGTGAGAGAGGGATCTAGAAATGACTTTGGGTTTGAAACGAATATTTTTGTGTTCGTGGATAGCTCACACGGTAGAGCCACGCTCTCACCTGCCAGGCGGAGTTGTCGTACCAATAAGGTCGCAGGTTCAAACTCCACCACCGCCGCGGAAAAAATTTTTTATTCTCTATTGTCTTCTGGCACTTTTCTACTCACTTCATATCTTGTTATTTTATCTTTCCTACTTTAGGTAAGGAGATCCAGCAACGATGGGTAAATCTGAGACGCTCTTTTCTGCGGGAATTACGTGAACAGCGGAAATCTACATCCGGGCAAGCCGCAAAGAAGAGAAGAAAATACATCTACTTTGAGCAGCTTCTCTTTCTTTTGCCCTCAATGGAGCAGAGAGAAACGGTGAGCAATTTTCAGTCTGACGAAACTGAAATCTCGGAACCCACGGAGACAACTGAGTCACCAGGTGATGTTGCCAGAGAGCCGCTCGCATCTACTTCAGCTGCATGCGATTCGGCTAAAAAAATCTAAAAAGAAAAGTTCCTCTGATAGTTCGTACGAACAAAAATTATTGAACATTCTTAGCGAAAGAGCGCAGAATGCTGACGAAGTTGATGAAGATAAATCTTTTCTTCTCAGCTTTCTGCCTGCAATGAGACGTATGTCGTCACAAACCAAATTTGAAGCCAAGCTGGAGGTCATGAAAATCATGTACCGGTACGAATCGCGTGATCTTTTATTACAGCGCCAAACCCTACCAGAGACACAGCAGTCACCCTACCAGAGACACAGCAGTCATTCTGTCAGAGACACAGCAGTCACTTTACCAGAGACACAGCAGTCACATTCAACGCCACAACGATGTCAGCCACCCAACTACCCATATCAAAGCTATTCAACATCTTTTCCAGGACCACATGTTTTCCTGCCAACAGACACCAACAATCTTTATTATCAGTACCAGTCTCAGCCGTGTCCCCGAGCCCCATCTGCTGGTAGCTCCTATTCTGATTCAAATGCCGACATTGTAAGCATTTGACGTTTCTTTTTTGGTTGTATTAAATGTTGATTGATTTCTTTTTTAATGTGTTGACGTTTTCAAAAGTAAAATAAAAATTGAAATTAAAAAAAAGAGCTGTACCTTATTTGAAAAGATAGAGAGAGAGGGGGGAAGGGGAGAGAGAGAGAGAGAGAGAGAGAGAGAGAGAGAGAAGGGGGGGGGGAGTGAGAGTGAGAAGGAAAGGGGGAGGTGGGGGTAAGTAAAGTAAAAGAAAAGCAAGAATTACATGAAGCGAAGCGGAAAAATATATGATTCGTTTGATTCCAAGAGTAGGGTATTTCATGCGAATAAATTAACTGTACAACTTTGAATTAATTGCACTATAATGTTCCAAACAACACAAAATGATACGGTCATAATTTCTTACCGAATCGCCACAGACAATCTCTCCTCAGGTGGAACACTCTTCCTGAATGGTGTGTCTTGATACGTGAGAGCTCCTCCAACAAGATAAAGAAGGTTGTCAAAACTATCAATGCTCATCCTGTAGTAGCCGAAAATTTTTTTAGGATAGGATCGGAGATCACCATAGAGTCTATGGAATTGACCTTTGAGCAATCTTTGGGTCATTAAAGGATGCACCCAATATTGTTTTCTCTTTCCATTTTTCTTTTTTCTATGCAGTAAAGCACAAACACATGCAACCTCTATTTCATCCATACTGATAATGCATTTGAGCAAGCGAAGCGCAAGGTGTGTCCCAGGACAGTCCTGTCCTAGTGCGGAACCCATTTTGAATAGAAGTTTTCCC
Organism: Berghia stephanieae; assembly: GCF_034508935.2. Taxonomy (NCBI): domain Eukaryota; kingdom Metazoa; phylum Mollusca; class Gastropoda; order Nudibranchia; family Aeolidiidae; genus Berghia; species Berghia stephanieae. The sequence continues at coordinate 127,183,508 of NC_088361.1, forward strand.
ACTAACCCTCCTTCCGCACTAGGACAAAACTGTCCCGGGACAAATTTGTCCTGTCCCACTGGAGAAAACTTCTATTCAAAAGGGGTTCCGTACTAGGACAGGACTGTCCCAGGACACACCTGCGCGAATGCATTATTTTTTTTTTTTTTTACAAGATTCAAAAGTTTTTTTGTAGGCAATTGCAACTCTAATAATTCACATTTTATGAATCAACATAAGATACGACATGACGATAATGATTTTTTACACTGTACAATGGGATTTGTTTCATAAGATTTATATAATCATGAAATGTTCTTATAGCAAGAGTAATATTATTGCTACTGCTACTACTACCACTACTACTACCACGACTACGACTACTACTACTACTACTACTACTACTACTACTACTACTACTACTACTACTACCACTACTACTACTACTACTACTACTTCTACTACTACTACTAGTAATGGATGAAATAGAGGTTGCATATTTCTGTGCTTTACCACGTGGAAAAAAAAAGACAAATTGAAAGAGAAAACAATATTGGGTGCATCCTTTAATGACCCAAAGATTGCTCTAGGGTCAATTCCGTAGACTCTATCTTAAAATGACTTTCTTGGAATCACCTCATTTTACCCAGGTGCAAATGAGTACCAGTTCGCTGATGAAAGTAATCTTTGACGGACTAGCATCATTCAAGAGGATAATAGAAAGTCAGCATGCTTCGTACCCGAAAGGCATCAGTTGAGTAAGTCACCTCGCCTAGCTCAATTTGCGGCGCTGCACTGCGGCTGACGCCTGGTTATACCTTGTCCTAGCTAAATTTGCGGCGCTGCATTGCGGCTGACGCCTGGGTTATTCCAGTCTTACCTGGGAATAGACCCTCGAGAAAAATTTCCCCTATGGGATGAAAAAATGAATTTTATTATTTTAAATTTTAAACTGTTATCTGTCTGCTCAACGCCACAGAAACATGGATAAGTTCCGGATTTATAAGCTTAGGAGGCAAGATGGCCGATGGTTAGCGCGTTGTACTCTGGACTCAGAGGTTCTGTGTTCGATTCCGACCGAAGCCAATTTGTACTTTCTAGAGCAAGAAAATTTACTCCAATCACTCACTCCATTCAGGTGTAAAAGGGTACCTGTCAAGCTGGGATAGTAATCTGCGATAGACTACAGACTAGCGTCCCGTTCAAAGGTTTTCAAACAAATACGTTAATTGTCCGCTTCACGCTATTGAAACCGGAATAACTCCTTCACAATTGGCTACATGGCTCTAAAGGACTTAATTTGTTTTACAATGAGTCCAAGTGGCTCAGAAGGACTTACTTAAAAATATTTTCATTGAGAATTCCAGAAATAAATAACGATAAAGATAATTGATCCCACAAGTTACCGAATAGATGTGCGACCGGTTTTAGACACGTTACTGCTGTGTCACAAAGTGTGACACTTCTTAAATTATATTTATAAGCATACGTTTTTAAATTGCCGAAAATATTTATGTTGCTATGCCTTCTGTACGTGGTATCATCACATAGAATTATTTTTTGAATTGTTCTTGCTTTTTTATATTCAGAATTGAAATAAATAAATAAATTATAACTGTGAAATTGAATGTAAGCTTCAGTTTAATATACGAAAACAGATAAAATGGACGTTTCGGGTTTCCCCTTCATCAACAACACATGATGAATTAAAAACTACAGACGAATGAGATAATGTGGTAGTGGCGTTGTTAAGATGCATAAACAAAAACATTGATGGGCAGGTAATTGTTTGCTACTTTGTGAGGAAGCGCGAATTAAAACAGAGCAATAGAAATATATAAAAGGTGCGTACATAATTATGTCAAAAGAGGGGAGGCGGGAAGGAACTGTGTAATGCAGTATAGAAAGTGAACTAAAATAAAGTGTGGACTATTGTTGGAAAATAAATACAATGGAATTGGAAATAAATACAAAATATAAGGGATGTAGTTATTAATATATTAGTGGCATTAGCAGCAGCAGAAGCAACAGTAGAAATAGTAGTGGTAGTAGTAGTAGTAGTAGTAGTCGTCGTCGTCGTCGTCGTCGTCGTCGTCGTAGTAGTAGTAGTAGTAGTAGTAGTAGTAGTAGTAGTAGTAGTAGTAGTAGTAGTAGTAGTAGTAGTAGTAGTAGTAGTAGTAGTAGCAGTAGTAGTAGTAGTAGTAGTAGTAGTAGTAGTAGTAGTAGTAGTAGGAGGAGGAGGAGGAGGAGGAGTAGGGATGCAGAAAATAAAGACAGGCATTTCAATTTTGACACGGCGCCGCCAAGTCTGGGACTTATTTGTCCTAGTGCGGAAGTCTGCTATATTTTTCTACTATCACAAACGATATGAACACGGGACTGGGACAGTCCTGTCCCGCTGATTTTGTAGCATTTCACAACGGCTTGGGACACAACGGGACTGTTTTGTCCCGTCCCAATAGGTGCGGAAGATCTCTCTAAATTCTATATGTTACAGATTTGGGACAGGACTGTCCCGGGACAGTCCTGTCCTAGTGCGGAAGAGGGTTTAGAGACAACTCAAAATTCACCTATTTAATGAATACGTTTCAATCCCAATTGTGTTGGCGGAATTGATTTTTGTTATAATATTATACCTGAACCTGAAGAAATAGTCCATCAGCTAGCTTCATGGCAAATACAAGTTTAATGATGGACATACAAAATATTAAAGTACGTGCGCTGATTTCAACTGTGTGCTCGATTTTGCAAAATTGATTTCTTAATGTCGTGTATTATATATTTGCGATTTTTCAACAGTTATACAAATTCAATAAATTATATCCCAAAGGAAAGCTAGTTTTGTCATGTTTCCAAATCTGTACATGTCATTGTATTTGTCCTAACCAGCATCAAATTATTAGCGGAAATCAACTATCTTGAGTTGTTTTTTGCTTGCTTTTTGTTTTTGGTTTGTTTGTTGTTGTTTTTTTTTAATTTTTTTTTTGTTTTTTTTTTTTTTTTTTTTTTTGTTTTTGTTTTGTTTTTTTTTTTTTTGCTTTTTGTTTTTTTGTTTTTTTTTTTGGGTTGGGGGGAGGGGGGGGGGTAGCGGGATTAGTAGATGACTAAATTCCATGCGCAATAATAAAATTTATTATTTGTATGATAATTTTTTTTTACCCAAAATATACACAGCCTGTAAAAAGAAATCGACATTAGAGAAGAGAGAATTAAAGAAGTAAAAGGAAAAGAAGAGCAAGCGTCATGAAACTTTTTCCTATTTTGTCATCAAAAAGACACGGAGGGAAAGCCGTGGGAACGTTCTGTCTCGCATGCAACACCATCATTCAGCAATACATAATAATATATCACAATAAACTTGATGACTAACAATGAGTGCATTGCCCCTACCAAATAAAAATCATAGTGACCATTAATTCGTTACTATCATAAATTCGTACCACTCGAAGATAGCTCCCTCCCCTCAACCCCCATCCCTCCTACTTTTACATCACAAGACAAGGACCGAAATGCGAACGTAAAAGGCAGTTAGTTTACAGTGAGAAATAGACGACCCGATCAGATACTTTTGTACTCTGTCAAAGCTGTCTGTCACTTTCTTCTCACTGACCGCTGTACGTGGGGTCTTATAGTAATTATTATACAGTCGCTGGGAATTGTAATCGTCATACATATTATGTATATTTTATTATTCGGTTTTTATTCATTTTATTTTTCTTCCTTTTTTCTCTCTGTAAAGTCACTAGCCTACAAGTTCTCCCACTTGACACAGCCAACCTTTATGCGTTCGCTCAATCATAAATACATAAATACATGTAGATCAATGTATGTATATATATATATATATATATATATATATATATATATATATATATATATATATATATATATAGAATGCAAATTGTCACTCACATTTTTTGTGGCCGAGACGATTCGTTTCTCGGAATCGCCTCGGCCACAAAAAATGTGAGTGACAATTTGCATTCTATATTAGCTCTAACCATCATTATCGAGCACTTTCGTACCTACGAGTACCCACCAACACTCATATATATATATATATATATATATATATATATATATATATATATATTTTTAGGGGGGGGGGGGGAGTACATACTGTCATTATTTTGATACAGTAGTGTCGTATACCGAGACATCACATTTTCTTCATTTGGCCAGAAAACATAGAATGCATATATCAATCGATTAAAATGTCATAATTTTGCCAAGAAAGTCTTAAACCTGAGCCTTTGGGTTTTAGACTTTTGAGAAGTTGGGGTCATTTCATTCGATCGACGTTTTAGATCTTTATATATATATATATATATATATATATATATATATATATATATATATATATATATATATATATTATGATAGAGGTTGTTTATGAGCTTGTGAAATTATACCCACAAAAACCAGCATTTTTAGAGAATTGGAGGCCAAGAAACTACCCTTATAATATATAAAATCTTTTGGAGCAGGCTCTGGTGAAAAATCAAAATGTCTATGAGAATGCCTGAGAAAAAAATAAGATTCAAAAGAAACATAAAATGCAGAAAAAGCATCTACTTAAATATCAGGCTTTCTTGACTATGGATCGAACCACAGACTCCTGAGTTTTGGTCAGACGTGCTACTACTATGCATGATAGCTCTAGCTGCTGCATCTGTGGTTCACTGGTACCTGGTTCTAACTTCTAACCGGTAATCAGTAAGTCTGAGGTTTTTATCTCCAGTCGAGGAGGGCTGATCATTTTAAAAGTTTATTTTCCTCTACACGCCATAATCACCGTCATCATTGTTGTCCTCCTTCTCCTCCTTCTCCTCCTCCTCCTCCCCCTCCTCTCCCCTTCGTTTTCCTCATCA
>NC_088361.1:127190857-127200857 GCF_034508935.2 Berghia stephanieae
TATTATATGTGTGTGTGTGTGTGTGTGTGTGTGTGTGTGTATGTGTGTCTGTGCGTATGTTTGTGTGTTCGGATGGAGGGGGGGGGGGGGCAAATATGAAGATCCCGGAGCAAACGCATCAAGGATGTTCGGTTATCATTAGACCTATGTTACAGCAACCTGGAGTATTTGCACATTTACCCAGATGGAAAAAGCTAGATTTATAAGGAAAATTTGGCACACACACGTTTGCTACCACATCATGATTAGGGCTAGGGTTTAAATTACAACTTTCAAAATTGTAGTAAATGGTCAAAATTGATCCAATTGATACTGGACCAATAGCAGATTAATAAATAACGAAAAAAAATAAACACGGGAAGAAAAAAAAATGAAACTAATAATGCGACATTTGAGTATAACGGTGTTTCGTCAGCAGAGTACACGTCAAAGGGACATCACTCCCGTTTTGTTTACATCGTGAAATCTAGCTGACGACAAAAAATGAAATAATATTTGTCATCGGATATTTAGAGAGATCAATTATAGGCATAGGATTAAGAGCACTTGCATTTGTGATCTTTTCTTCAAATAATTAATAGAATTTATATAGCTGCTTTATTGGTAAATGAGTAGCCCTTTTGCAATTTACTTATTATGATTTCAAAGAAGACCGTGAAGAAGTTCGAGTAAGAGTAAGAGTGGAGACAAAAAGTTTTAAACTTAAACAGTAAAAGTTTACTACAGTACAGAAGTCGACTGAACAGTGAAGAAATTTTGAATTTAAAAAAAAACATGAGGAGAATCGTTATCTTATATTCTACAGTTATAATTTATTCCAAACAAAGTCTTTCTTCCGACGTGTACACATCATATGCAGGCCTGACATTCAGGAGTCCTTCCACAAGTTCCCAGACTACAGTAAAGTAGACTATGCCTATCTACTACAATGAAGGCGAGGGGCAAAAGTCCCATTGGAAAAAAAATTATAGTAGAACACCCCCCCCCCCCCATTCCGCGTCCTTTATACTGGTATAAATAATGAAATAATAATAACAAAGCGAAGCCAGCGCGAGGAAATTGAGGAAAATAGCCCAATTGTGTTTGTAATAATTAATAGACACTATTTTGAGTCATTTTATAGATTTCCATTACAGCTCATAATAAATTGGGTTATCAGACCAGACCTCCAAATAAGTGCACGTCGCTTTCGTCCGTTTAAAACATAAAAAAAATTATGACCTGGATATTTTACCCCTAAGAACATTAATATTATCAACCGAAAGTCTCTCAATGTACAGAATCCGACAAATTACTGATTCATTTTGACTATATGGTAACACCTTATCATTGTAATGTCAAATAGCCGTGTACGTTCTTTTTTATTGTTTATCGTTTCGCTTATAAATACCAGCATTGTATATTGAGTCTAGAGTTAATCATTCTTTGATAAAGGGCAATATCATGATACCATAACATTTTGGGTCTAACATTCAAAATAATAATTAACTTGTTTAGTTTAGTTTAGATTACCCATTGGTTTAGAGGTTAAATCACCATCATTTGCCTTTATCTCTGATTACTTAACATGAGACAAATGTGTCGGCCAAGCTATTCTGATCAAAGTTTGATTGAACTGTTCCAACAAAAAATAATTCAATCACATTATTGATTCTCATTGATCCTTTTTTTTTTCTAATGGAGTAACTCAAAAGCAAAATATACTACATTTTGAAATTCAACATTGATTTAGACTGCATTTGCTTTTGGTATTTATTTCCTGAAAATGGCGAAGCTCATAGTGTTGTGAGTCATGGAAAGCATGATGCTTTGCTGCAAGAGCTGTCTGGAATTAGATTTCACAATGCCCCTCAATTTTGCTCTGTTGTTAAAAAAAAAAAGAAATAGTTGGGTAAAAGCAACATTGTTCATGTGTCTAAAGAAGAAAATGAAAGCAAGTTTCTTGATCAATGGTGAGAACATAGTGTGTGGGTCCGGGATGGTCAAAGCCATTCGGATTATGCAGCAGGATGGGTCGCCATTTAGTTGCACATATCCAGGTGGGCCTTTCAGGGCACCCGCGTACAGTTCCTCATTCAGGCTGGTCTCCTTACGGTCCACCGGAATTAACACCTTTGTCCCTGCATTATCTTAAAGAAATAATCCCTGATATTATGCACACAAAAAATCTAGGAATCAGTATTACAGCAATATATTACTGTTATGCAACAGTCAAATTTTTTCTTGGTAGATGGTCCAGCTAACTATTAAATAATAATGAAGATAAATGATTTCTTAACTCAGGCTGAAGAGATGACTTTGGAATTATAAGAAAATATGATGATCTTTGGTCCTGTGAGATTGAGTGGATGGGGTCATTTTACGTGAATGAATTCAATGAGATAAAATTTTTAAAACTTAAACATATATATTGTGCAATATCCACTAATCAAGCTCAAAGCACTTTACGAGGGATCACAATCCAACAGTAACATTTAACATGTAGGGCAAGAGATGACGCACCTGAGTACAATGAGAGAATATGAGAAAAGAGCCTTTGTCACTGCTCAGAGCATGCATGGATCAAATACAAGATCCATCGGTCCAGAGAAGAGTGTCATACCACAAAACCGCATAACGAAGAGAATACAAAGGTTTAGGAAATGATAAGTACAATAAAATAATAGTTTCTTATGTTTCTTGTAAAGTTGAAATGAATTTGATTTTAATTATTCTATCTTTTTTTAATTCTCTGATGTCTTCAGTTTCATAGATCACACTTGCTGCTTTTACAAGTAGATACAGGATATATTTTTTTTATATTTAAAAAAAAATGTATTCAGAGACATATAACTTTTTATTTATTGTTATGTTATTGATGGACCAAAATAAGATTTGAATGTTTTAAGCTCCACAAGAAAGTTTATATTTATTCCCACACCTTAATGCAACTACGAAAACACAATTGTAATTCCGCAACAACAACAAAATTAATTTCAAAACTGTAGAGTTTGCACTCTGAAACCAAATTTCCCTGCTGAAAAGACTATAAACAAGTTTGTATTTTATCATTGACATCTCAACTTTATGAAAAATAGGATAAATAAATGAACTATTGCCAATAATTAATAAGATAGTGACAAGACCAAGTCTTGAACAATTCCTGGCCACTCTGTGTGTTTACAACATGGTACAGCACTTATCGCCATCATGAAGACGTTTGCTCCCAAATGAAGAAGAATAAGAATAATTAATAAAATCTCACTATTATAAGTAAATTTTAGGAAGATCTTAAAAACCTTTTAAAAAGAAATACTTGATATGCATAATAAAACATTTTTTGAAATAAAATTTGAATTTAAGTTTAAAAAGAATGTTTATGCTTTATTTTGTGATATTATTTCAGTACCATAATTCCGCAACAGAAAAGATGTATGTTTGCAACCGCAAAATTTTGAATTATTTCAAAACCAAAATTTGAAATGTATGTGACCAAACATTGCATAAATTCCAATCATTTCAAAGTTCCAGACTAAAGTCTTGCCTCTAGGATTTAACAACCTCCCGATTCTATTAAGTCAACTCTTTTAACTTATTTTAAACATCAATAGTTGCATAGTAATGCCATTTAAAAAATTGATGATTCCCAGGTGTTTTGCTGCTTTGTTTGTTACTTGTAATGATATTAGTGCAGTGGGTTCCAAAAGCCTGTGTTATTTTATTGCAATGAAGTTGCACTGAACTTGAATAATCGTTCAATTTAAGGTCTACTGATTGCATCTGACCATTGCCAAAACAACTAGAGGATGTGAAGAAAAGGTTTATTTTATTTTTAGAGCTTAACAGCATTTCCTACGCTCCTAGGTCGTTTAAGAATCAATAGAATAATCTTAAATTAATTAATAAGATTTATCATCTGGTGACCTCATACACATTTAACTCACTCAACCCTAACACCGATTATATCCGGGGTTACTTTTACCCCATGCCTGTTTAGTACATTTTTATGAGACGAATTATAGGCGTTGTATCAAAGCTGATTTTTTATTTTAGTTTTTGCATGTTAATGGTAGTTGAATTAACTATACGTACATGCTCATTTTTAATACATATTTTCCTATTTTTAAAAGTAGCAAAAATGTCTAGGATTGAGTGAGTTAAGGGCATTTTTGTCTTCAAAGTTAGTTAGCTGCGGCAGCTACATAGCGGAATGGCTACGGAGTAGGGAAATAAAAGAACATAACAATGGTCAGACACATAGATCATACTACGGCATGTGGCCTGCTGAAACATGAATTTGACTATATAGATTTTAGAATTTATTATACCTTTACAAGTCAATAATTGCCCATTGTGAATTGATTTTCTTGCATTACTACTTCTAAGAGTCCTGGAATTCAGCAATGTACATATGCATATAGTTGGAGTTTTTTGTATCATTTTTTTTTCTTTTCTTTTTGATATATTTTATCAAGGAATTCCACAAGAGAATCAATGATGGAAGCTGAGAAACAGAAATATGGAGTAGAGGATTACATTGGATTTGCAGAATCACTCAAAGATCGATGTCGTCAAATGGCAAATGTCCTAGGTATTGGAAAATTGGAACGCAAGATTCATGCTGAACTCAAATTCCTACACTCTGTGAGTATTCTTTTTTATAGCGGTATTATTGTTGCTGTTGCAATTGATGTGTTGCTGCTGTTGCCGTTGTTGTTGTTGTTGTTGTTGTTGTTGTTGTTGTTGTTGTTGTTGTTGTTGTGAATCTATTTGCCATAATATGAATCACAATGGTGACCGCCTAATAATCTGCCTCCTTGGATTGTTTTTCTTTTTTTTTTTTCCTGTCTTCTTTTACTATTTGTCTTTTTAATTTAAATTTACTTAAGAGGGAACCAGTGGTTTAAACTACACTCTCTTCTCAACCCCTCTTAACCGAAATAAACTATTTCTCTCTTACTACTTGAAATTAATAGTGACTGTACGAATGATCTTACTCAAAAGAGTAATTGATTATTGTATAAGGTACAATATACACTGGGATCACAAATAGTGCAAACATTTTTTGCATCATTTTTATCACATTTAATCTTACAATCAGTCGGGTTGATTTTTTTTTTAAATACACATGTTGTTGGATATGTAATTTCATGGTAAGCATTGAAAAGTTGGTGTCTTTAAGCTATAAATATTTTGATTCAGGCTCACAAGACAGTTCCGTTGATACTATGTTAAGTTTTGTTATGTGAAAGATACCTGTTTATCAGGCAGTGAAATTGGGTATTTGAGTGGGGTTTTTAAAGAGTGCAACTTCATTTACAAGTTTGTAGCAGGTTATTATACAAAATGGGCTTTTACAAGGTGAGTTCTTAGGCAGAGCCACTATATTAGAAAATCTGTATTGCATTTGTCCAATTAGTCATTAACATTTAAATTTAATATTAAATTAAAATTTATTATCTGGTTAAAACGTCAACTAAACACAACGTGTATCTGGAGACAGCGATATATTTTCACATACTCTAAATGATAGGATTTTTGTTTAAATTATACGTTGTATTGTATAAGCAGGCTTTGATTTTTATGCTGACATGACATTTCTCACTGTTTTACAAGAGCAGTAGCAGCAATAGAACTGGGCTTCAATGTCGTGGTCATAGGTTTCAACTAAGCCCAACCGTTTCTTTTTCAACCATCGCAGGCAAAGCTTTAGTCTCTAAAAGATTGTGTTGCCAAATGTTTAATGATTCACAAAATAGACGTTTTTTTTGGTTTTCAGGTAAATTGTCCCAGCCTTATGATTGAATGAGAGAATGATTCTCAATCAGTCTGTGATGGAGGAAATATAATTTTTTTTTGTGTGATTATCTTGTTAATGTCTTAACTTTTGATGCGTTTTGAAGGTATCTTGGCTGTTGTTTGTATTCTGTTGATAATCATGATTAATTTGGTTTTTCATCTTCTTTCTTTCAGTCACTAAATTTGCTGATGAACTACTCTCTTTGTACACTTGCTAAGATATTAGTTAGTAAAATCGAATGAACAAGAAAAGGGTTGACAGGCAATTTGGATAGTTAGGTCTTCCTTTCTCTTGCATCAAATATGAAATGTATACCCCCATCTAGCCTCCTCGCCTCTATCTAGTGCAATGTCAGGGTGAAATTGATCCTAATAGTTAAACATCTTTTAGCGGAATGGTGGATTGTTTCACCATTGATATGATTTTTTTTAGCTTTTAATATTGGCTTTAGTTCTCTCAATTGAAAATACATTAAATTAATCAAATCTCATGATTTTGATTTCAAATTCTATTTTTAACAACTTATTCCTCCTGACTTGACGACACGATAGCAGGTTGAGGTGTTAGGTAAGACATAAGACAAACCACCTCAAACCTATGTGTGTATGTGTGTGTGTGTATGTGTGTGTGTGTGTGTGTGTGTGGTTGTGTGTGTGTGTGCGTGTGTGTGTGTGCTTGATTTACCAGAAACTGAAACTTGTGACGTTGAGATTTATATTTTCTTTTAGAAGATTAAGTGTAATTTCTTACATTGAAAAGCAAATATTCAAAGTTCTTCTTTATAATTATTTTGATCATCACCCTTTTCACTCTGGTATCATACGACGTTGAGGCAATGAATGAGTGTCTTAAATTATTTTCAAATGCGTCTCTTTACAATAAGTCTTGGATGTAATCACACAACTGCTTCAGTCGAAACAAGGGAAATAACAAATGATCACGCAATACCATGTTAACTTAATGAGTTATTTCCCTTCCAATGAACTAAAAAAAAGAAGCAACTGCTCTCTATCTAGCTAGCTAGCTATCTCTCTATCTGTCTATATGTCGATCTATCTGCCTTTCTGTCCGCCTGTATATCTTTATATTAATTAATCTATTTATCAATTTATGTCTGTCTATCTACCGATTACCTATCTACCGGGTTGCTCAGAATAACTGTCGCTGTCTGGCAGTCTTGTATGTCTATTCTATTTAAGCCAGATTGCTACAATTTTTACATAAGTATTCGACAGATATAAATTTTCATTATCCTAAATTTGAAATTTCAACAATTATAAGTGTTATGTGCGGCTATGTGGTCTGGTCGTATGACACTCGCTTTCGGATCGGAAGGTTCAAGCCTCGCTCGGCGCCTAGTTGAGTTCTTGGAAAAGTCTCTTTACTCACATTCTTTCACCGTACTCAGGTGTATAACGAGTACCTGGCCGTTAACAGCGTTGTCTCTGTCGGAAAAAAACTGTAATATCGCCTAACAGGCGTCATGTCCCGTCCTACGTGTTTAGTGTTGCTGTTGGCCAGGTACCCCCGTGTAAAGCGCTTTGAGCCCGTTTAATGGATATTGCGCCATATAAAAGCTCAATCAATCTCTTATTGGAATTGCCAAGACAAAATAGGCAAATTTTTGTTTAAATAAATGTTCGTCTTTTTTCGTTTCATGCATCATGGTGCGAGTTTGACAGGAATTTCTTTTTGATTAGAAAATCAAATTAACAATATCGAATGAAAGAAAAGCAATTCATGTTATTTTTACCAATAAATATTTTATGAAATGGAATGTATTCATCTGAAATGCAGTGTTATGCCACTGCCTTGGTTTTTGACAACTTAACGCAGACGGGAAGAATCACTCTTTGGGCAAACTAGTGACATCTGTCCAAACGGAATTTATTTTCTCCTGGAATTCTGTCAAAATTTAGAAATGGTTGTCTCTGGTTTTCATAAACTTTAGTCGAAAGGGTATTCCAGAAATGATAATCTAGTGGACTGCAGTCCGGATAATTTTGGTGGCTAACTTTCTTTGTCAATTAACCTTCTGGAAATTGGATTCAATAGTCCGATGTCACGTCGCCCAGCAACGGGGCCATCGTGGTTCTAAACAAAGAAAATCGGTACTTTTTATTCTTCATGCTGGCTAACACTTTTCATATGTCTTGTGATCAGAATGTGTAAAAGTCAAAACATGATCAGATTTATAATGTTGTTTTCCCCCTCTGTTTACACTTTTATGCTCGTCGGTGAAGTTTTTCATAAGGGTGTCCGCCATTGTTCCGATAGTTTAGAGCCAGTTACTAAGTTACCATGCGTTATTACAAGGGAAGTGACGTTACGACTGTTGAAGCGTATTGGCGATGCAAAGTTTTGTGTCAAATTCCAAAGGTCGGTTTTGAAAAAAAAAAAATGAAATCATTTTAGCATAAAGATAACGCTTTTTGCAAGTAGGCAACAATTATTTCTGTAAATGCGCTGTGTAAACCGAAGCAATGCCTTTCGTTTTGTCGTGATCGACGAAAACGGACTCTGCAAATCCTTTAATGGAGACAAAACATGATACCATGAGTATCTGTGAGGTTGCACTACTTGTGTGACACATCTATCCAGAGGAATGTTTCTTTCTGAAACAATACTCACATGGGTTCTTTTTAGTGCAAAAGTAACACCCACTCCAAGTGATTGTAATCAACCAAACCGTGAAATCAATTACGTAAGAAGTCACACACACACTCTTACAATCACTCAATTTGGCATCTGTTTGATTGTTGCGTTAAATAATTATATTCTACTCAATTTGAAAACATAATTTTAAATATTTGATTTATTAACCAATGTCAACGTTTGAGGTAACATAGTGAAGAAGTGGAAGACCTCTATACAGAGGACAGTTATTCTGAGCCACCCGGTATTTTAACAAGTCCATTTTCTTGGGTGCTTTTAAGTAAAACTCAATTTTTTGATATCTTGCTTTGACCACGGCCTCACTATTTCATGTGTGCTTGTGATGAAATGTGCGGCTATGTGATCTTGTGGTATGACACTCGCTTTCGGATCGAAAGGTCCTGGGTTCGAGCCTCGCGTTCGGCTCACAGTTGAGTCCTTGGAAAAGACTTTTTCCTCATATTCTCTCACCGTACTCAGGTGTAAAATGAGTACCCGGCCGTTAACAGCGTTGGCTTTGTCCGAAAAATTGTAATATCGCCTAACAGGCGTCATGAACCGTCCTACATGTTCAATGTTGCTATTGACCAGTGACCCCTTGTAAAGCGCTTTGAGCATATTTAGTGGATATTGCGCTATATAAAGCTCAATTTATTATTATTTATTTATGAAATAATTTTAACGCGTCACAAGTGCGTAAAAACTCGAGAAAAAACTCAAATAACACCACCCCCCCCCCCCAACACCATCAATCTTCTCTCGTTTAAGCCGTCGATGACACTGGTTGTTTTTGCCATATTCTGTCATAATGCAATTTGCTAAAACAATGGCATCGTCTACGCTCACATTATATTTTTAGTCACCCCGTGATTTTTGTCTCAATGGTCGTGTGGTTATTGATTTGCGAAAATAGCTTCATAATGGTGTACGTGTGTGTACCATTCCCTCAACACTGTTTTTCTCTTGTAAAAATAAATAAAGTAAAGGGTGAGGGCGACGATTAGGATTCGAGAGGGTAAAAGAAATAATTATTTGCAAAATGAACGAGTTGATAATATTACGATCCTGTCTTCTTTTTTTTTTTTCTAACATGATTTACGTTTCGTAAAAACAAGAGATAAATTGAGTAGGTAAAGGGGTTTGAACCCGCGACCTTACTGTTACCGACACCCCCAGTAAGGTCGCGGGTTCAAACCCCCATCACCGTCCTGAAATTTTTATTCTCTAATGTCTTCTGCCACTTTCCTACTCACTTCATCTCTTGTTGTTAACATAAATGCCTGCTCCACTCACTTTTCTGAATTACATGTCGTAATGTAAGTCACAAAAGACGACGTTCACTTTATGTGCACAGTCGTAACAATTAGTATAGACTGTTTGCTTTGTTTTTATTTGCTATACTTTTACTTACGCACAACATTATACACGCACCCACCCACACTTAACATTCACATACGCGCGCGCGCGCGCACACACACAGGAATATACGTACACTAGTTTGAAATCTTCCGGCTGAACTTGGTTGTTATTGATGGGTTGTTGTTGCATTTTTTTAAAAAATATAAG
>NC_088361.1:127205857-127215857 GCF_034508935.2 Berghia stephanieae
TTTTATTGAAAAGACCTTAAAATTCGTCGTAAAGTCTAGTGAAAACGCGCACTTTGTGACGTTTTGGCGCTCGATGACAAAAGTATAAAAAACAAACATTCTCACCCATTAAGAGCATCTTGATTAGTTTTTGATCGTAGAGATATTTTTGTTTTAATGTTTTCCATTATTATTTACCAAAAATCTAGCTTTTAATTATTTTAAAACAATTTTTTGTCTTCTGACCGCAGACAAAAACCCCAATAAAAATTGTCCTTTTTTGCCCGTGCAACAAAACTATGAGTCATTAGGACGACCTATCCTTTACTAAGTATGTACTAGGATGTCTTAGCGCCTGTAAACGAAAAAACAACAAGAGACTAAAAAAAATATTTAAAGCAGTTAAAGAGGTTTCTTTCAACCAGTGTGTACAGTACAATAATGCTAAATCGAAATGCGGTTTTGACATCTGTCACCGCCTCTCCCTTCGAGATAACGACAGCTCCATCTACCGACAATGGCATCATGTATTGTCTAAAAAATAACTGAGAGAATGAGTTTTGTCTTTTGAACGATGTCAACAAACTACAATTTTATTTTGTGCAATCGATATTCGTTGAAAAGGTAAGGAACAATCTTTTTCATCTATTATAAATGTCTTATATCATCGTGATGTTATTTTACTTTATGCGCATGCTAGTGCGATAAGTATCGCGCAATGTATGACAAAAGAATTGAGTTGTGAAAAAAAGAATTGGGTCAGATCAAAGCTGAGTCACAGTAATATCATTCTACACACACAATAAGCCTCCAGGATGCAATAGATAGAGTAAGATTATGGCCCATGCTTGGATCTGAACATATTTTTCTATCTTAATATAATATAAGTTGCATGTGTTATGTCAGTACTAAATTTAGACCCTTTTAGATTCGATTCGATATAGATTAGCCTGTCGATGATTGATGATAGAATAACGGTGTTTATCAATACTGCTGCCCGAGAAAAAAAAGATAACTAATTTATTATTAACTCAGTTGATCAAAAAAAAGAACATCTCCACACATAATTCTGCAAACACACGCTAATATTCACACACATTGTTTTACCTGTTGCTTATTCATGTTTTTTTTTTAAACAGTGTATTGACTTGTTTGTTATATTTCTACTTGCCAGCCTCACAGTCCTTTGTTTCCTTAAAATTAATAAGCATCATGCCTGGGGACCTCGTCAAATTGGAATGCGAGTTTGATTTGTTGAATAGTCAAGATTGCAAGGACTAAAATTCCATTTTAACAGGTATTTGGAAGTATGTGTTCGTTGTGTGTGTGTTGTTGTTTTGTTATTTTTTGTTTTGCAGAGAATCTTACCACTGAGCTATCCAAGCCCCGTCAACTAATATGTGTTTAACCTTTCTCACGCAAACACACACACAAATACACACTCACACGCATACACACACACACACACACTCGCACGCACACAAACTTGTTCATTCTGTCAGCTCTCAAGCTACCCTATATCGCCTTAAGATGGTAACATTTTCTGTAACTTGGTAATTCACACTTTGTAGGAAATAACTTTAAATATTGTCTCTTGAGTATGTCATGGGGTTTTGTTTTATTTTTCTTTCCTTCCTAGAATGCGCTAATATGGCAGGAGGAAAGAAGCGGCAGACATCCATTGTCGACTGTCAAAATCTGAACAAAGTTCCAAGACTCGATCAAGCTTCCCCTGAAATTGACTGGTCGAAGTGCCTGTTTTGTCAAGAAACCATTGAAAATTCTCTTCTCACAAACCCTAAAAAGCAACCAAGTTAAATTGTATTGAAGACACGCATGTTGCCATTTCGGAGGATATCAAACTTTTTCATGACTCAGGTAGATTGCCAATTGCATTGAAATGCAGTATTAACCAACCTGTGAAATGTCTTGCTAATTTTTTGAGAGACAATGATGGACTTTACCACAAGAATTGCAGACACAGGTTTCATAAATCAAAACTCAAAAGGCTTGCAAAGAAGATAAATCAATGTAATAGTGAAGCCGGTGCAAGTCCTGATACAAGAGACACATTAAACACATCACATGTAAGCAAACACTGCTTGTTTTGTAAGGGTTGTGAAGGGGAATTGACTGAGGTCCGGACTCTTGCTCTTTCACAAAAAGTCTACGAGGAAGCTGTCCTTCTTTCAGATACATGTATTCTTAGAGTATTTGCGGAGGGTGGTCTTATTGCGGTGGAAGCAAAGTATCATAAGCCTTGCCTTATACTGTTCCACAGAAGAGCAGACGATTTTAGATGTAAAAATACTTCAGACAACAAATACAAAACACACATTGCAGAATGCACACAGGATATTGTCAATTTTATTGATCAACAACAAGCTCGCACAGACACAAGTGTTGTGTTTAAGCTGAATGCTCTCTACAATTTACTTTTGTCAAAATTAAATGCCATAAATTGGTCGGATGTATATGTACATAAAACTAGATTCAAAGAAAATTTACTATCGAGAGTTCCTTCTTAAATGGAATACAGGGATGGGCGGGAAGTCTTGCTTACTTTCAAAGAGGGGAATATTATTTCACAAGCAGCTATTGCCGATTTAGATTCAAATGATGATCTTGCAATACAAAAAGCAGTTGATATTAAAAGAGCAGAAATAAGAAATCATACATTCATAATATCACCCCTCAATATAGATCATGATAGCATTGTCAATAGTGTACCACAACAAATTAGTGAAAATTGTGAATGGCATTTTTTAGAAATGGAAGCGAGTGTCACTTCAATTCTGGGGTTACACGAACAGTTGTGGTTATCATTCTGATATCACAGTTTGCTGCATTGGGAATGGAAAAGTTGTTTGTCAACTACGGTACAGGAAAACATAGAAGTCTGATACCTATCCACTCAATTGTTGAACCCCTGGGTCCTGAAAAATCTCTGGCTATATCCTTCTTCCATGCCTTTACGGGGTGTGACAGTGTCAGCTCATTTGCAGGGAAGGGAAAGAAAATAGCATGTTCAGTTTG
This sequence comes from Berghia stephanieae, assembly GCF_034508935.2. NCBI lineage: Eukaryota > Metazoa > Mollusca > Gastropoda > Nudibranchia > Aeolidiidae > Berghia > Berghia stephanieae. Next base: position 127,208,873 of record NC_088361.1, read on the forward strand.
GGCCGCATTTGATGATGTTACAGACTTATTTAAAGCTCTTGCTAATCAACCTTCTAAGGAACATATAGCCAGCCATTTCAACATCATCCAGAGATTTGTCTGTTTGTTGTTTGACAGAGCAACCAACTTATCTGCTGTCAATGAATGCCGGCGTGAACTTTTTACAAAAAAGTCACGCCTTCCAGACAATATGCCACCAACTCGTGAAGCTCTCAAACAGTATTTAAATCGAGCAGTTTACTAAGCTGGTTATGTATGGAAACGCTCTCTTGCTAAAGACCCTAGTCTTCCTTCCAAATCAGATTTTGGTTGGAAAGAAGATGGGATGCCAAAGTGGTCCACTTTGACTGACCTTACACATGCCTCACAAAATCTGATTAAATGTAACTGTTCATCAAAGGGATGCTCCAAAAGTGGAATTGTGTTAAGGCATCTCTTCCATGTACTCTGTTATGTGCCTGCAATGGTCAATGTTCTAGAGACAATGATTGACTTTAAACACGTTTTTCAATTGTATGTTTTCAACAAACTATGGAATTAAAAAGGGATGTAAATCTATAATAATGCTGCTGTTAAATATGTACACAGAAAAAATGTTTTAAATGGTTCAATTCTTCATTGAATAAATGTGTATTGTACAATATATATAAATTTAAACGTGTTATTTGCTATATGATAGAAATACATTGTACTCTTATGTTTGAGAGTGATTGTACGTGTGTGTCGGGTGGAGAAGGGGTACTTGCTTTGGCAGTTGAATTGTCTATTATTGTTTGTTTTTTTAAAATCAAATTAATATTGCTTGTTTTAGAGGATGTGAAGATTAAAAATGTTTTTGAAATGCATGGCATTTCAAATATATGTCAGATTCTAAACTATTTAAACAGTTTCCAGGAAGGAGATATATATTTTTTTTACTTTCCTGAAAAATCCCATTTGAATTTCCTATTTTCTTATATATTTCAATAAAATTCAAATGGAAAAATAATTTGTGAGTCCAGAGTACGCAACAGAATAACAAAATATCCACATTGTTATAAAATATTTATAAATCTGTAAATTTTTGAGGAAAAAATTATTTAAAAAAAAAAATGCATTTTGTCACCTTTAAAGGGCAATAACTCTTGGTTCCAGCTATTTTTCAACTTGGAGCCACCTATTTTCGAAATCCTCATAAAATTCTGCATTTTGTGTGAAAATTTCATGCTGGTTACACGATTTGCACAATTTTTCCATTAAGGGAACGGACTATCATACGAGTTATATGTAATAAGAGAAGGAATGTGGATGATCAATGGTGTGCTATTGCAATGAAATGGTAATCCGTAGAGTAGAGGGATCCGAGGTCAAGCCCTTGTCTTAGCACATGAGAAAACTGTCTGTAAAATATTTTCAACATATCTACATTATTTTCAATCTCGAGAAACTTAGAGACCCTCCTTGTGACAAATAATATCATCTTAAAGGAGAAAATAAACAAGAAGCACGTATTGTGCGTCGTACGATGTGGTAAATGTACGGTAGCTACTTAGAGAATGAATAGTGTAAAGCGCCAAGAACATGGTTATTTTTTTTTAAACAGTGAATAATCCACATTATTTATTATTTATCGCCCTTAAATATTCAAATTATTCATTTTCAGGAATAAACACAATGTCACGATAGTTTGATTCAACTTGTTAATACACATAGCTCAAAAATCTTTTTATTTGTTGCGAGGTTCTTGTATACTTGCATGCATGCTTTTTACTTTCAGAATCTGGAAGCTTTTGGGTCATTCGGCGCTATGATGCCAAAATATATACCAAGGGCGTGGTAACGAAGTAGATATATCATGGTCCCCAAGTGACAGAATCTGTATGATTTTGTAATAGAGCTATTTCACAAAAAATGATCACCAATAGATATATTATAAAATATTAAGTAATAATTAACCCAGAAGAATTTAATGCTTTGGCGATAAAACCAAATCAAATGAGTGATGCCTGAGGCTACTGAAACACTGTGGAGATTTCGGTGGTCAAACTTTATTCTTTATAAGTCGAATCTATCTAAAGCCAAAAATGTGAGACTGCTTCTTAATGTTTTCTCGTCAGGACTGAGAAATACATTGTATGTGGTGAAGCCCCTGTGGTACACTTTTAATAATTGGTAAAATATGGACAGTATATTCGTGTAATACATTATACAATAATCTGTTCTGATTGCTATTTTTTTTTGCACATTTAACCAATGAAATTTTCTTTATGTTATAGTTTACGTTGTTGCATTTTGACGACCATTGAGTCTTGGGCATCCGGAACACCCTAATAAAAAGCATTTTTCTGAATACATCAAGCTCATCACACACAGTTCTTATTTCTCCAGCAGCCAGATTAATCCTGTTCCAGTTCATATTGCAGACGTTTACTGGTAGATCTTGATTTGTTCTGGTGTTCTCGTTCTCACAGTATCCATCGTTGTCTATTGCCAAATGTTCATTCACTCATGACGCCTGTGGGGTAATTTTATACAAAACGCCTTGTAGACGGACATTAGTTTAGAATAAGAGTTTTCTTTTACTAGCATCGATGTTGCCCAGTGCCATTTGGGTTCTATCTGTTGACGCCAGAACTCAAGCAACTTAACCTTGAAATCCGCGTGGGACTTTGGCGAATACACCAGATTAAATCATCTATGTTAGCAAATCATCTGTATTCAATGGTCAGGAGTTCAATGAACAGGAGTTGTGATTTCAACGTTCAGATCATCGAAATATTATTAGAACCTTAGCGGAAGCCTATAGGTAAAATGAGCAAAATACATCACAAAACGTTATAGAATCTTCTAAACTGCTATTATATTATAATATCTAGGAGCTTTTTAAAAGTTTATATACACATTTCATACTAACACACTGAATTTTATGTAATTGCTGCCACTGTTCGATGTAAATATCGCTCTTTCGCTCTCTTCCTCTCACACTCCCTACCCCATTCCTCTCTTCCTCTCTTCTCCTCTCTCCCCCATATCCTTATTCTCTCTCCCTCCCTCTCCCTCTCTCTCTCTCTCTCTCTCTCTCTCTCTCTCTCTCTCTCTCTCTCTCTCCCTCTCTCTCTCTCTCTCTCTCTCTCTCTCTCTCTCTCTCTCTCTCTCTCTCTCTCTCTCTCTCTCTCAATTTTGCTTTCTCCGATTTCCAAACTTTCCACCACTTAGAATTCGATGACCTACTTTTTAAAATACTAAAATTATGTTTATCTCAAATAGCGTTATAGTGTACGACCTGTACTCATTTTACAGTCAAACAATGTGAGATAAACTCACACATTGTTAGCAGCTTCGTTGATCGAAAACACTTCCTTTCATACGGTAAAACCTTTTAAGGTCATCAATTCTACTTTTTTATTGCAACCGTGCTACAGGACATTAGACCATTCATTGGAAAAGTCGATTCCATTTTAGGTCTTTTTAAAGAGCAACACGAAGGACCGAGATCAGATAAAAGACATAGATTGTGTGTGCTCCAAAACATAGACGAGAATTCAGAAGCATATCCTTTTTAAAACTCCTCTTCTTTTTGATTTGTGTTAATCATAATACCTACTTCCTCTTTTTCCAAATTGATGCGTCCGATAAAAGGGATAGATATATTATCTGACCGATTGTTGACTTAGTTCAGAAAGGGATATCTGACTCAGACCCAGAAGTAAACTGCTTTTGTCTCAGAAATGAGTAATACATTACAGCAGGTATCTCATGACATATTCTACTTTTACGTTAGTCATTACATTTTCCTTTTGCAAATCATCAATTTATGGATAAAGCTAAACTACTCGTACTAACTAATTTGGAAGAAATCAATGACGTGTGTGTCAATTTGAAAATATACAATATAAAGTTATATATTTTTCCCTTTGAAATATATGTAATCACCAGTCCCTTCAAATCATAAAACGTTTAAATATAAATTACAATGTAAGTTTAAAATGTTACAATTTTTTTTTACCAGAATTCTATAACAAGTATTGATATTTTAACAAATGCATGCATTTTATAAATATTATACATGTTTACACAAACGTAAAAATCGACTCATTTGTAATAATTTTTATTTGGCTGCTACCGCCGACGTATACATATATGTATATATGCAAATAAGTGCTCGTCGTCTGAAACCGTAATAGTCGTTTTCTTAAAAAGAAATATTCAACATTGATATTGTTTATTTTGGCGTATTGCGAAAAAAACCATGCATTCCATTGATGCGCATTAATATTTGTCAATGTTTGTTTTCCTTTAAAAACTAAAATAAATCTAATAGATAAAGCGACATTTCATCAAGTTTCATCCTTTTTTTTTATTTTCTTTGTGTTTTTCCTTATAGGAGAGTTCTTTTATACTATGCTTTCTGACCGAAATCGGGAACTTGTTGACCTCGAGCTAAGGTCTCCCTGTAAACTCGACGTTTCGCTGTCGTGTCAATATAATTCCCGATATCGTAAAAAAAATGATAGAAATGTTGCTTTAATTCATTGTCTTTTCATGAATATAATGTAATCTTCGATTGTATTTATTGCGGACGTAAGAATCACAATAATCGTTTCATATTTATACAGCATACATACGGATAAATCTGGTATTATAAAATACATATTGGTTTTGGTTTAAGTAACATGTTTTTTGTTGTTTTTTTTTGCCAACTCTAAAATCATATGAACCCCAGCCACCAGAACTTTATCTATCCAGAGAATATTATAATCAAGCTCCATTCACATAGAATGTTTAGGTTGATATCTGTTCTCTTTTTAATGCTGTTTTTAGCGATTTGTTACTGCATTGATATAAACGCGCTTTTTTATGCAGTGTAATAACAAGTACACACTAAAGGGTGAATAATCAGTGTAGAGAACTGCTTGGTAATTGGTTTTCAGATTATTGACGTCCAAATGTTGTGATTGTCGTTGAGGAAAAACAAACCCGTGAGTCGATAATAACACCATACGCTATGCTATTAATAGCATTATTTGCTGATCAATAATGTTTGCACAAAACGCGTCCGGGTCATTTTGTATTGTGAAAGCTAATTAGAATGTTCGTCTTTCTATAATATCCAAATTAGAACACGTAAAGTAAAATGGTCCTTGGAGTAGATTTTTATATGAGAATAATGTCTAATGTAAATTCAATGCTATGCCCATTGAGTTCGATGACTGAATATTTACAAATCAATCAGAGAGATGACGGTGTCCTTTTATTCCATATTTTCAGAAGAACTGGCACAACATTGGTTTTCTTTGGTCGTACCCGTTATATTTTTTGTTTTTATTGTACATAGATGACGGTTCCAGAGAACGATCAGCCAACAGAGTTTTTGGTTTTAACAAGGAATGGAATGGAATTTGATGTGGTTATTACTTTGAAAAAGATGAGGAGATGGCTGTGGTGGCGGTAATGATAACGATGTTGAAGACTGAAAACATTGACTACGATAACTGTAGCTATACTCTCGTATCGCCATCAATACTCATATGAAAAGTCCTTCCAATGGTTTTAAGGTTAGGCTTCCTGCCAGTCCTTAAGCTGCCTCCATTACTACCGTTTGTGGTATTGTTATTGTTGTTGATAACGATCGTGTCGTCCTTGCTGCCTTCAAGCGTCACCTTAGAAATCACAACAGGTTCCGATGATGATGTGCCAGATTCTATGCGGTACAAGAGCCTCGGGCCGTCTCTGAAGCCGGTCGGTTTATGGGTACAGCCGGCGCAAGCTCCACCGAGCGGTTTGTTGAAACCAGTGCACGATGATGTTGGTAAACTCGAGTGATGGGGTCCCTTGGGTGAGGATGACAAGCTTTTCTCTGGAGTGGAAGATGGGAAATCTGAAGTGCTTGAAGTGCGAGGTGACGTTCCAGGCTCTGACTGGATTGAATGGAAATTATTATGGAGATGGGCAAGCCGCATTTGCCGACTTCTCTGTTGTTGTTTTCGATCCTGCAAAGACATGGCACGACCGCATTTGGCTAGCGGCATGCGCTGCGTTCCAGGTTTTATGTACCCGTTGTGCATTCTGTTCCCATTCCAAAGTCTCTCCGCTAAACTTTGTGGGGAATTCAGACTTTGTTTCGGCGAGTCTTTGCTAGTGTCCGTCAAACTGACTTCACTCGTTGGAAGGTACATGTCATCCTTCTCGTGGCATTGTGTTGTCGTGTCCGACATTTCGTACCTGTCGTCTGCAGGAAAGTGGGACGACATGGAGTCGTATTTGCTGGATTCTGCAGCTGCAGTGCGTTGTTGGCGAATGAGTGTTGGACACCGCGACATGAGCACGATAAGGACGATGATGGAGAGTGCAAGCACAGCTCCGATGCTGGACCCGATGGAGACGGGAATGTGCCAGCTGGTGGTGGCTGCGTCTACACATTTATCCATGGGCTTGATCGTGTCATTTCGGTACATTGACACACATACCTGGAACATTGAAATAAGAAAATACGTTATACTGGGTAGGAAAAAATTCTTCAAAGCTATTTGGACCATCGGGCTAGTATTGTTCCAAGTTGATGGGTCATTAATCAAACAGATTACCCTTTGGACTGGCCGTTAGACTATCTATTGCAAAGCATTTGTGCCTCATCTAAGCAGACTTGGCTATTTAACTACTGGCAGTGGACAGGAGGGGTAGAAAATAATACGGGGCGTTGAGTCAAGTGATATCTATCTATCTATCTATCTATCTATCTATCTATCTATCTATCCATCTATCTATCTATCTATTTATATATCTATCTATCTATCTATTTGTCTTTATTTATCTATCTATCTGTCTGTCTGTCTGTCTATTTTTAAAATCTATGTACGTATCTTTCTTTCTATCCATCTATGTATCTATCTTCCGTCAACCGATCTATCTATCAATCTTTTTATCCTCCTTGCGGTCTCATTATATATATATATATATATATATATATATATATATATATATATATATATATATATATATATATATT
>NC_088361.1:127220857-127223357 GCF_034508935.2 Berghia stephanieae
ATATATATATATATATATATATATATATATATATATAAACACAAACACACACAATACACAATACACACACACACACTAGTTTTGATCAATTATAAATTGTTCCGATTGTGAAGGAATGTTCAGACTCATGAAATTTGGCACACATACTTTTATTCATTTCCAAAGCCACCAGCTTAAGTGGATCACATCTCACATCTTTCTTTGACTTTGAAAATCCGTCAAAGTAGATGGCGTTGGGGTTGGCCTTAAACCAGTCTTCTTCAGCTCTTGAAACTTAAATTTATCTCCAAATTGCTTTCATAACTTCGTTCCAAGGAACAGAATAACTTCTTGAGGAGGCATAATCGGGTAAAATATCAAGTCCGCGTTCATCTACAGCAGCTGTTGACAATGCGGAACGATGAGACGGCACGTACTTTTCTAAAGCAGAACTCCATTTCGATGGTTCCATGGCCGTTTTATAGCCAATTCATTCTTCAGTCTATTTAAAAGTGATCAGTGGCATTCTCCTTTTTCAGTGTTCTGTTTTTTGAAACTTCGCCAGTGTGTGTGTGTGTGTGTGTGTGTGTGTGTGTGTGTGTGTCTGTGATGATGATGATAATAATAATAATAATAATAATAATAATAATAATAATAATAATAATAATAACAATAATAATAATAATAATATTAATAATGATAATAATAATAATAATAATAATATAATAATAATAATAATAATAATAATAATAATAATAATAATAATAACAATAATAAATATTATTATTATTATTATATAAAACTTTCAAAATACAATTTTCCTAAACTTCTATAGTACCTACTGTTTGTTTCTGTGTCTGCGTGAAGATATGAGCTCTACTTTTATATGAGTGAAACTTTATATAGAACATTCAAAATGCAATCTTCGTCAGCTTCTATAGTACTGGTTTATGCTATCACAATCTTCAGGAGATGGAAGAAGGTTTTTGTTGTTTTCCTGTTTCTTGTTGCTTTCTATTCGTATAAGTTACGGCTTCGCAATTGTGGTGGTTTAAAACTGAATAAAAGATGTTACTTTTAGTGTCTGAATTTTTATTTTAATGGAGCTGTATATAAAAGATTTAAACTGCAAAATGTTCACCAATTGTAGAAGTTGATTATTATCCGAACCAGGTAGAAGTTGATGAAAACAACATTTTTATTGTTTCAAATACAACCCCATTTATTTAAAAGTTACTATTGTTTCCTGGTCTTTGTTTTTATAATATATATAAAGAGCTATATACTCCTGTACTTCCATTCAGCAAAATCAAAATTATATAAATTTAAGTTTTGACAAAGAACCCAAAACCTTTTGATATGGATTCGTTGACCATCGTCTATCTAGTGTGTTATTATATAATGGTTATACTCTCGAAATACCCGCAAAAAGAATTGATGATGTTCTGAAAAGGATCCTAACTTCGGCTATAATGTAATAATAATATATAACATTATACTGCTGTCGAAAAAATAGACGCTATATATGAAGGTTTTGACTGGAGTGAAAAGAGCCAATCAGTGAGCTTTACGTCACCAAGACATGACAGGGTTATGACGGTATGACATTTGCCAGTTATTTGATTAAATGTACATATTGGTTAGCAGTAGATGCTCGAAACAACGAAAGTGAAAGTAAAGACTTACTACTGAATTGGTTCATTAGCCAGGCCAAAGTTACTGCGTTGCTTCTTGCTCCTCAGAGCTTCAGTAGAATGCAAAATTAGCATTTTTGTGTTTGACAACTCGCTCATATACATTCTTCACATTAAACGATAAGTTGAGTGTTTCCTTCGCCCCCCACCCCTATTTATACTATCTATTTATATGAAATACTCACAACACTCGCCAGTCTGATATAATGACCAACACACAAACTATGTGTACTCTTGAACATTTATAGTCTGATTGATATCATTTCGTGAGAACTAATCACCAAAATGGCAGTCCAAAAACAATAAGAAAGAGTTGAGTGACATCAATTTTGTTCCATTTAAAAGTAATTTCGGTCCACACAGAGTCATAAATAAAATTACTAGGACAATTTTTTTTAAATGGCGCGTCTTGACTTTGTTACACGACGAGGCATCGTACCTCTCAGCCCAACAAAGTCACACATTGAAGAGCATTGATACTGTGCAGTGATACTACCATTTCTGATTTTCATTGATTGATTGATATCCCCAAGCTTACAAAAAGTATTGAATTTTGGTATTTCTAATATAAGTTGGAGATTTCCTTAATCTATCGATATAAGAGGTAAATGTTTTCTGGCCAGAATTGTAAAAAGGGGTTATCTCATATTACGATAGACTGCTCTCTTGCTAAAAAGAGTAGATTTGCGCCTATTACATGCACGATACAAGGATATATATATATATATATATATATATATATATATATATATATATATATATATATAGGCATGTATAACTCTAAATAATAATACTAAAAACTACTCTTTTCAGGGATTTGGTGCTTT
>NC_088361.1:127228357-127245857 GCF_034508935.2 Berghia stephanieae
GTGAACCTGAGACTCTGGTTTTCGTCGGGATTCAGCGAGTTTCATATAAAAGCAATTGCTTTTTTACGAAACCCGGCAATATCCAACAAAGTTGTTGGAAGTAGACAACAGTGGGGAGTGAACCTGAGATTCATGGAAGTGTACACCAGTGGGGAGTGAACCTGAGACTGTGGTTTTCGGTGGATTTCAGCGAGTTTCACATAAAAGCAATTACTTTTTTACGAAACCCGACGAAAACCTGGCAATATCCGAGAAAGTTATGGGAAGTAGGCAACAGTGGGGAATGAACCTGAGACTCAGGGAAGTGTACACCAGTGGGGAGTGAACCTGAGACTCTGGTTTTCGGCGGGTTTCAGCGAGTTTCACATAAAAGCAATTACTTTTTTACAAAACCCGACTAAACCTGGCAGTATCCGACAAAGTTATTGAAGTAGGCAACAGTGGGAGTGATCCTGAGAATCAGGGAAGTGTACACTTGTGGGAATTGAACCTGGGACTCTGGATTTTGTAAAAAAGCAATACCAAGGGGGAGGGGAATTACTTTTTTACGAAACCCGCCAAAAGCCGACAAAGTTATGGGAAGCAGGCAGCAGTGGGGAGTGAATCTGGGATTTGGACACCGATGAGGATTGAACCCGGGACTGCTCAGAATGTACTTTTATTTCGAAACCTACCGAAATTGTCAAAAGTTATGGGAAGTGGGCACCATTGGGCAATGAACCGGGACTCAGGGAAGTGCACACCGGTTGGGAGTGAACCTGGGACTGTGAAAAGAGGAAATCAGTGGAAATGAACCTGGGACTATGGAAGATCGATACCAGTGGGAAATGAAGCCGAACTATCGGAGTTGGGTACCAGACGAGAATGAAGCAATTACTTTTTTACGAAACCCGCCAAAACCCGCCGAAAAACCATAGTCTCGGGTTCACTCCCCCACTGTTACTTTCTTTCCATAACTTTGTCGGATATTGGCGGGTTTCGTAAAAAAGTAATTGCTTTTTTTAAAATCGAAACCCAGTCCCAGGTTCACTCCCCAATGGTGTACACTTCCCTGAGTCCCAAGTTCACTCCCCACTGCTGCCTACTTCCCATAACTTTGTCGGGTTTCGGCGTGTTTTGGCAGGTTTCGTAAAAAAAAGGAACATCCATAAAAATACCACGTGTATTCAGTAAATAGATGTCAATTGTAGTCTAATATTCAGTATCTATTTAAATTATTATTATTATTATTATTATTATTATTATTATTATTATTATTATTATTATTATTATTATTATTATTATTATTATATTATTATTATTATCATTATTATTATTATTATTATTATTATTATTATTATTATTATTATTATTATTATTATTATTATTATTATTATTATATTATTATTATTATTATTATTATTATTATTATTATTATTATTATTATTATTATCATTATTATTATTATTATTATTATTATTATTATTATTATTATTATTATTATTATATTATTATTATTATTATTATTATTATTATTATTATTATTATTATTATTATTATTATTATTATTATTATTGTCATGTAAATTTCAATATAATACGGCAAGTAATTCTCGGAAGTACATCGCTCAATTAAAAATGAATTTATAATGAATCGGGTTTGTCTTAGATGACAAAACAAACAAACAAACAACAACAACAAGGAGAACAACAACAACAGAAAAAAGCAAGATTTTAAAAAGTAATAAACAATAGAAGAGCACAATAATGAAAAACAACAACGCGATGATAACACATAAAAGATATTCGTAATAAATCGATAACTGATTAAATTACTCCAACTAGTTGATTAAAAAAAAAGCATAACCATAATCATAACAATGACGATGATGACGATTACAACAACAACGATAATAATAATAGTAAGTAAGTAATATTAATAATAATAATAATAATAATAATAATAATAATAATAATAATAATAATAATAATAATAATAATAATAATAATAATAATAATAATAATAATAAAAGAACAATAGTATATTATCAACATTAAAGTATATTTCAAGCAAATAAAATTATTAAAACAAAAGTTTAAAAAATATAAATAGACAGAAGGAATTTTAAAAAAATATTGGGAAAAAAAAAAAAAAAAGTTACCCTTACCGGGATTTGAACTCAGGAACCTTAAGCTCAGAGTCAAACAGCTTATATCCACCATGCCATGGTGTCACTGAACTCTTAGAGACATTTAATCATGTCTATTCAGACATTAAAAAATGTATTTGACTGCCTCTCTTATTTTGATATTTTGAACTATGTTAATTGCACGATAGCAGATATTTAAAAATTTCGATCAAAATATTTTTACAACTTTGAATCGGGCTGTCAGTTACTGCACGTGTTCAATCTGGAAGTAGGTCAGCAGTTCAACCGAGATTGTCGCACTTTTCACTCTCTCTATAAAAAAGAGTTCCTTATGGATACTGAATAGTGGCAAAGCACTATTCAGTATCTGATACTGAATAACCACTTCCTTCTACTTAATACTATGAAGTAAGTTGCTTTCAGTGTGAGCCTAGTTTCCAACTGCACAGTCAATCGCGTTGTCACAAAGCTGATATCATTGTGTACGATGCTATATGTATTATATAAATTCTAATCATAGACTAGAACACGTCAAGTGGAAACACCACCCTGGTCGATCTAATTTCACACGACAAATGTCATCTTACTCGTGTCGTAGTGGGGAAACGATCGTAATGGAAAACACATTGGAAAACAATCCGTGTATTAGGGTTTTGCTATATTGTACAACATTCTACCTCTAATCAAACTAAATATTAAGTAAATAACATAAAAGGACGTGTTTTGAAAGGAAATTAATTTTGGTTCCAAATATTTATATTGGGTTGGGATGAGGGCGACATGTACATATATGCAGGTCTGACATCCGAACTTAGTTATGGGCCTAGTATAACATTGTTGTAATGGTCAATATTTTGAGTCATTTTTTTTTTTTAGATTTCCATTACAACAAAGAGCCCGTAATGAATTGGGTTATCGACCTGCAAAGTGCACGTCGGATGAGGGGGATCCCCAATGGACCCACATCAGCGAAGGGGGGGGGGGGGGGGGGAGTCGAATCCGGAAAGTGTCGGACCCTGGGAAAGGAGGGGGGGGGGGTCCGTTATTTCTCTCATCAGATCTACCGTACTATGAGAACGATAAATGTGATAAGACCCCGCGTTTGTGTAAACGGAGTCGTGCAGCCCGCCGGTGAAAAATACAAAGATGTCTCCGGTCAGAGTTTATTATATCAAGTTTTTAAAAGGTACTTTGGTTTGATAAACATTCTATACTTCTTAAAACATCAGAAAAATATTCTCGTATTATCGTGTTGTTGGTTGATTTAACATACATTTCATATTATTTAAACAGCTACGCCTTAGTCTTAGACTTACAAACCGACTGTCCATCTCTGATTGAACTGGACGGAACTATGGTTGCTATTTATAAAATGTCTTTAATAAAAACCGAGGCGCTGATAAAAATCCCATTATTTTCAACTAGAATGGATTCTGTGACTTTAAGATCCGCCAGGATGATAATGTGTTACCTGATAACGTTCATTATGTTGCTTGTTACTGATAAAGGCAATTATTGATTTAATGTTGGGCCATTTTATCTCAAGGTTTTGTCTAGTTTTTATTGTCATATTTGTGTCTGTTTATCAATTACGTTACCGTAGATCATTATTTATTTTATCAAAAGATTTAAAGATCTGAACAAACAGCCCTTTTCCAGTCGTTTTAATCTATTTCAAAAGTCGAACAACTGTTTTTTTTCTGTTTGTCTGTAATGACGTTTGTATATCCCTAAGAGTTTGTTTTTTTTTTTTCTTACATTTTTGAAATAAACATTTGATTCTTTAAAATTTAACTTATTTTCTCTGGCATTCGACCTCGCGATATCGCACTCTTCACGTGAGTGAATCACGAAGCGCCCTACATAAAAGATGAACGATTCTTACAATCTTGCTTTTTTTTTTTTTTGGAAATCCGGACTTATTCCCAATCGCCACCCGTGCCTTCGAGTTCGCGACTAAGTTCGAATTCCAAAAGAGTGTAAGGAATTTTTATTCTACTCCTCGATCAATTCCGATTTTGTTATCTCTGAATGAAAGACCTTTTCAAAAATACTTCTTTTCTTATTAAAATAATAATAATGATAATCTGACGTCACAAATTACTCTTGTAACACGATATCATTACAAAGTACTATTTACGGGGATGGGTTGAGTAATAAAGGTGTATTAATTCTGTCTTTGAAAAAATCCTCCCCATTAGCGATTGGCCTTTACCGGTCTGCTTCTGTTCACTATGACGTCATTGCGCTTTTCCGAAATCACAGGTTTTCCAGTTATAAGATTCCCATTCATACAGTCATAGATTGATGTCCTAATAACAGCATTAACCTAAAATAATCGTCACATAGAAACCGATAATGGAATTCCCCACATACCTGTAATGTATAATCAAATGGTTTTCTGTAGATTTCTTAACTCACAATTACACGTAGCTGGTTGAGGTTAACACGTGCATCAAAAGTTAATAAAGATGACATTTCCATGCCTTGTTTCATAGATTAGTCTTGGCATGGGAGATTAAAGCATTTCTCTATTCATTTCATTGGAACAACAACAAAACATAACAACATGTCGTGTCACATACAAAATAAATTAAATTGAGGAATTTGGGGGTTTTTCTTCTTTTTTTTAAAGACAATTTAAGACACAATCCCTCTTTTTCTTTTTTTTTCTTTTTTTTACTCAAATGTTATAGATTTAACTTAAAATTGAACTTTTAGCATCAGGTGCGCCCAGACATAAATTCGTTTTTGTGGCTGTTTTTTTTTTTTTGTTTTGTTTTTGTTTTTAGTTATTTTGTTGTTTTTTTATAATTGGTCACACATAAAGAAAATATATTAACTTTAAGATAGCGATATCGAAACTGGACAGTTTGTCTCGCGCTTCGCCTCTCTCTCTCTCTCTCTCTCTCTCTCTCTCTCTCTCTCTCTCTCTCTTCTCTCTCTCTCTCTCTCTCTCTCTCTCTCTCTCTCTCTCTCTCTCTCTCTCTCTCTCTCTCTCTCTCTCTCTCTCTCGCTGACTAGTTTCTCATCCCATGCACCATCGAATCTTTCTTGACAAGAATTACCGTTGATTCCTCAGTGATTACTAAGTCGTTCCGATACAATTACTGAGAGTCGTGCCTCACTGAAGAACTTCAATTTTCCATTCATTCAGAGTTATCATTCATTCATGTACGATGTTAGATGTTACGAACTTATGATTCATAGTAATTTGAACTTCCATATTAATTACCTTTCCGCGCGAATATAGGGGGACGGGGGTTGTCAGGCTGTTGACGATATGTTTCCAACTACTGATACTACTACTACTACTACCACCACCACTACTACAACTACTACTACTACTACTACTACTACTACTACTACTACTACTACTACTACTACTACCACCACCACCACCACCACACCACCACCACTACTACTACTACAACTCCTACTACTACTACTACTACTACAACTACTACTACTACTACTACTACTACTACTACTACTACTTCTACTACTACTACTACTACTACTACTACTACTACTACTACTACAACACACTACTACTACTACTACTACTACTACTACTACTACTACTACTACTACTACTACTACTACTACTACTACTACTACAACTACTACTACTACTACTACTACTACTACTACTACTATACTACTACTACTACTACTACATCTACTACTACTACTACTACTACTACTACTACTACTACTACTACTACTACTACTACTACTACTACTACTACTACTACTACTACTACTACCACTACTACTACTGCTGCTGCTGATGATGATGATGTTGATGATGATGAAGGTACTTGTGCTCATGCTACTATTGTTTCTTATAATCGCATACATATATATATATATATTTTTATATATATATATATATATATATATATATATATATATATATATATATATAGATATATATAGGATATTCTTCAATTCTCATTTCGGTTGATAAAGTGCGGACCAACTGCGACAAGTGTTATCCGTATTTATTATTATTTCTTAAGGGTTATACAAATCTTATTTACATTTTCATCAGGATTTCTTAAGATTAAGACTTCCCTACAAATGAAGGCAATCTTAGTCAATTGATATAATATGATATAGATAATTTTACCTAAAATGGAAAAAAAATCTGTTTTGTCAATGGAAGACAGTAATGAACCAATCCCATCAATACCCTGTAAGTAAACATGGTAAAAATGTCCCATGACCATCCAACCAAAACCATTAGACTTGCAAACAAAAATAACATAATATTGTGTGCTCAGCTTTTGTATCGCCATTTATTACGGTGTGTAAGATGTATTAGTATACTGAAACTCATAATCAATAAGGGATCAAATAGACGTCACAGGTTCTGGGAAAACCGAACACCGGACGTCATCGCCCTCACCACTTTCAGTGCAGAGAGGATAGCTCACATATTTTTAGTGTTTTAGAAGTCGCAAGATTCGAAATTGTTTTGGGGCTAGTGTTTTTGTTTGTTTGTTTGTTTGTTTTTTGTTGTTGTTATTTTATTTTTTATATTATTTTTTTTTGGTGGTGGGGGGGGGGGGGGTTGGTCTTTATAAGAATAGATTTCGTTTAATTGGACATCATGTGTTTTATCTTTGACAAATTCAGACGTTAATCAATGGTGCTGCGGACGAGAATGCCATTCTTATGTAATGGAGAGACGTCTGAAGAATCGGCTCTTTTACTTTAAATGAAACCCATTCAACATGCTTTTTCTACTGTTTGAATTTCCGCCAGTCGTCTTCTATATTATTAGTATGATTAGCCTTTCCCAATGATGTCTCATTTTTTAGACACTCTTTTATTTTCAGACGTGATCCACTCTTTATTATGCCTCGTAGATGACATTTTATCTGGTACATTCGTTTTATGTTATGGTGGTAGGATTGTTGAAAATGTTTAAAGAAATTAAAAAATTAAAAATTGAGCTTTTATATAGCGCAATATCCACTAAACGTGCTCAAAGCGCTTAACAAAGGGTCCCTGACTAACAGCAATACGTAACATAAAAAAACGAGACATGACGTCAGTTGGGCGATAATACAATTTTTCCAGAGACAACGCTTTTAACGGTCAGTTACTCATTTTATACCTGAGTACGTTGAGAGAATGTGAGTAAAGAGTATTTTTCAAAAACTCAACTATGCGCCGAGCGATGCTCGAACCCAGGACCTTCCGATCCGAAAGCGAGTGTCATACCACAAGACACATTATAGCCGCATTCGCACAAACTGATGAGTAGTCGAGGAGAACAGATTGAGAGGAACCATTTCATTCAATCTGTCTATTGTATAGGGATTAGTTTGGTAGCTCTAACCATAGGCAGGGATTAAAAATTCAACATTTCATCATTTCATCTATTTAACGCTCCGGGCATATATTATATTGGATGTATATAATTGGTTTATTTTTTCATGAATACGCTTTTATAATACGTAGGTAAATAATTTAACATCGGTAATGAGTCGGTGAATAGATCATAGGCAACTTAAAATGGAAATAAATGATTATGAATTGAAATCGTATGCCATATGTTGTGATATTATTGGTTTATGGGGAACAAATGATAAATGAAGATAGATAAATGGTTAAATCGATAGATGTCTTCATAGATAGATAGATAGATAGATAGATAGATAGATAGATAGATAGATAGATAGATAGATAGATAGATAGATAGATAGATAGATAGATAGATAGATGGATGGATGGATGGATGGATGGATGGATGGATGGATGGATGGATGGATGGATGGATGGATGGATGGATGGATAGAGAGAGAGAGAGAGAGAGAGAGACATAAACACAAACACACATACAAGCACGCGATATATATATATATATATATATATATATATATATATATATATATATATATATAGAGAGAGAGAGAGAGAGAGAGAGAGAGAGGTATATAAATTGATTGATTGGCTGATTGAAAAAAATGGAGAGAGAGAGAGAGAGAGAGAGAGAGAGAGAGAGAGAGAGAGGGAGAGAGAGAGAGAAATAGATTTTATTATAACTAACGGACGTACAAGATGCTGTCGAAAAGTAACACAAGTGGGTGTATATCTCAAACAAGATATAGCGTAATGACGTGTCGTGTCTTACCTCAGGTTGAAGCCATGGAGCCCAGGAACAAGTTTCTATTCCTAAATGAACCCTCCGTCTTGGACTATTGCTGTTGCCCATTGCCTATGTTTTAACAAGGGCGTCAATGCCGGCTTTAAATAACAACATATTTGGTCGCGTTTTCACAGCAATTTTGACGTGTTCAACGTGTTCAGCTTTTGATGTTTTATTCAAAGGGTCAAGAAGAGAAAGTCTAAAGGTACCAAATCGGAGGAATGAGATGGGTGTGGCAAACAAATATAGAGCAGTATAATTAGGTGCCCCAAACGTAAACAAAGGTCTAGAAGCACATGGCAAACCACATGTTCCTGTCTTGACAGCTCACGTTCCAATGTAAATTATAGAAAAAAATAACCTTTAAAATTTGGCTGCTAGGTGGCAAAAGAAACACATATTCATAAATACTCGATCATGCATCAAATACTGTCTAGATATGGATATTTTATGGAACAAAAGGTAAAATTTATCAAAAGTTACAGTCTATCTGTTTTTAGACCAGAACAAATTATTGCGCTGGTGTGAACAAGACGAGAATTATTCGGAGCCTGATTTTCAGAATATAAAAATAATTAAGTCTTATATTATTATTTCTGCAACTGTTAGATTTTATGTAAACATATTTTCAATACTGAAAGTGTATTGCCTACAACTCAAACTACAAAATTGGGAGACCTATATTGTGCGTAAATTTTTCCGGTCCCTAACGAAAATCACTAGCAACTTGTTATTGTTTACGTTTGGGGCACCTAATTATACTGCTCTATACCCAAAAGAATCGATTATGCCTTTTGCTAGAACTCTGGGGTGAGGAGCGAATTATCATGGTGAAAAATCATCTGATCCTTTTCCACGTTGTCGAATTCTTTGCTTTTAAGCCTTTTAAGTGTTTTAACATAAGCTTGTGAATCGCAAGTTATTCTCCAGGGTAATATAATTGAGGATTGCACATCTCTTTCGTCTTAAGTGTTTTATCCACCATGTTTTGTTGACAAAGGGGTCACTCGAAACGTCCTCATTATATGTCTCCGTTAATTAAATTAAAGCTTCCATTCAATTTGATTATTGTTATCAAAAACACAATGAGTAGCAGATGAGGACTGAGCAAGTTTATTCTAATTGTTGAAGAGGGTGGGTGGGCATTGATTACCGTCGCAAAACGGGCTTTTAGTTCTCCCTAATGGAACAATATTTTGCGAGAGGTAGGTGGGTGGATGGGTGGTTGGGAGGCAGATGTGGAGTACAGAGATGATTACCTCTTGTAGACATCATTAACGTTAAGAAAATGCCTGCGTTTTGATCAGAAGAAATTATGATTCCTCAAGGCTAAACTGTAGACAGAAATTGTTTTACTTCTAATAGTGTTTGTTTTTCATTACGTTTCTTGTTTAGACGCGTTTTGTTTTGTTTTCTGCTTTTATTTTTTGTATGTTTCTATTGTCTTGTTTGTTGCTTGTGTTGGAGGTTTTTTGTTTGTTTGTTTTAATCTTGGGGGGGGGGGGGGTAATTGGGTTTTTTTCTTCGTACCTTTTTGGGGTTTTTTCCCTCTGTACCCATTACCTGACAATTTTTGGTGATGGTAGGGGCGAATAATCCAGAATCACTTATCTCCTCTGTGTTAGAACCGGTGTGAGTGCGCCCATTGTCATTAGTAGAGAGTCACATGATCTATATCCAAGTTGATTTTAACAAGTTGAATTCTTGCCTCAAGGCATTGTCTCATCATAAACTTTCTAATTCAAAGTATTTTCTCGGGGTTAACTATCAGTGAGGATGATTACACCATACTTGTCCCACTTGTCCAAACTGATTATTCAAATTGACAGACATCTGGAGATGATGGGTGTCGCCATTCAAGTGATTGTCCTTTAGAATTCGATTATTGTTTATGAATCAATGTTTCATTATCCGTCTACGTAGACCAGTACAGCAGTCCACTCATTCCGTCTTTTAGTGTGTTGTCTGTTGTTTGGGTATCCAGCAGAAACTAACCTTTGAGTATCCAAGCGAACCAATCAGGAAATGTGGACTTCCATCCATCTCTGATGCAAGGTTATCAATTGAAGTCTGTCGATTTCCCTTAACATTGATCTGCTTTCTGTCAAACTGTGAAGTTGACACTATATGATTAGTGATGGACGTCCACAATAACTTATCCGATAACAACTAGCTCATCTCTGTCCACGCCTGTTTTATACGTCTGCACCACCTTTTTACATTACTCGAGTCTAAGACATGTTCTTTCTAATCATATTAAAGCATTAATGTGCATTAACGTGCGTTGAGCATTACACAGTGATGAAAATGTACGTATTATTATTATTATTATTATTATTATTATTATTATTATTATTATTATTATTATTATTATTATTATTATTTATTATTATTATTATTATTATTATTATTATTGTTGTTGTTGTTGTTGTTGTTGTTGTTATTGTTGTTGTTATTATTATTATTATTATTATTATTATTATTATTATTATTATTATTATTATTATTATTATTATTATTATTATTATTATTATTAATGGATATTATAGGAGAGAGAGTGAGAGAGAGGGGGAAGAGAGAAAGAGAGTCAGACAGATAGAGAAGGAGAGAGATAGAGGGAAAGAGGGTCAGGCAAAGAGAGGCGGAGAGTTCAAGAGAGAGAGAGAGAGAGAGAGAGAGAGAGAGAGAGAGAGAGTCAGACAGAGAAAGAGGGAGAATTATAGAAAGAGAGAGTCAGATAGAGAGAGAGAAAGAGAGTCAGACAGAGGAGAGAGAGAGAGAGAGAGAGAGAGAGAGAGGGGGGGGAAGAGGGATAGAGAGGGAGAGATCGCGTCACTTTCTTCTTTTTGTTTTGCTTTTAACAATGGACAATCTCGTGGTTGCGAGTAAAGTAGGTAGATGTGTAAATCGATGTTTAGACAAGAGTAAGGCAGAGATAATAGAAAGTTAGGCAACTGAATAGATTGATGGATTCAAAATCGTAGAACTGTAGGTAAGTTGGTTGGTTATATTATTGATTTTACGGGATCTTGATACGGATGCGTTCGTTGGGGAAAACTTAATGATCATCCATCTGAGAGTTGAATGTAATAATCATTGAATTAAATGTTTGGACCAGGACTCTCTCTCTCTCTCTCTCTCTCTCTCTCTCTCTATCTATCTATCTATCTATCTATCTATCTATCTCTCTCACTCTCTCTCTCTCTCTCTTTCTCTCTCTCTTTCTCTCTCACTCTCTCTCTTTCTCTCTCTCTCTTTCTCTCTCTCTCTTTCTCTCTCTCTCTCTCTCTCTCTCTCTCTCTCTCTCTCGTTTGTTTCCTGACCTTGAGCGGCAATCTCGGTAGTGTGAAATAAAGCTAGATATTTCTTGGTAATTAACTAATGGTTTACCCCTCCTTACTCCAACGCCTCTCGTCTTATCCAACATGCTTACCCTCCAATGAATACATACGGCAAAAAGATCAAGACCCATTATTCTGCCTTATATAAGTCTGAATATTTTTTAAAAGATTGGTTTTACTAATCTGGATAAAAGTATAGACACAAACACAGACATTGGTCCCATTTTTTTAAACAACGAACTTATCTTTAACTCACTCAATCCTAGAGATTTTTGCTACTTTTCAAAACTGGTAAAAATGTATTTAAAATGAGCATCTACATTGATAGTTTTATTCAACTACCATTAACATGTACAAATTGAAAACATTACCTTTGATACAGCGCCTATAAATTGTCTTTTAAAAATGCAATAAACAGGCATGGGGTAAAAGTAACCCTGGTAAACTACGGATATAGTCGGTGTTAGGGTTGGGTGAGTTAAACTCTTCCTCAAATGGATTCATTTTTGTTTCTTTTTTTTCATCTTTTCTTATAATCCTGATTTGTAGGTCACAGCATCCTTCCACAAGACTTGACTTAAACCAGCTTCCAATATTTTTTAATGAAATACAATGGAAGAGGATTGTGGAGGAAAATGCTAAAATGTTGAGAATTCCATATTGTGTGTTTGCTCGATTTACCCGATTTAGTCACCAGGCTTTAACTCGGTTTGATTGATACAACATACGAGTGCATTTATGCCTATGATAATAATATTTTTTTTAATGAAATTAAATACAATGAAAAGACTCTGGGTTAAAGTATATAAAAAACCGATAGATGACCGGTCAGACGATGAACGTCAGACAACGTTTCAATTTTGTTAATGGCAACGCTTAATGTAAACTTGAAGAAATCGATAAACGAATGTCATTGTTTCATATCTTATCTACTTTTTAAAACTTTGATCTGCATTTAATATTTAACCAGTCAACTGTCGAACTGTGGAAAAACTCGTATTAAAAAAATTTGCCAGAAAACTCGTCCTTCAATTATCGATCGATTTAACTCTTTCCTACCGGCCATTTTCAGAATTGTTTCCAAAAATTTCACACCCATACAACACAAACATAGTTTTTACTTACTCAAACAGGAAAGCAACAAATACATTCTAAGCATAATATTGATCATCAAAATGAACTCTACAACACAGTGTCACGTTTTTATAGCTATAATAAAACATTTTTCTTTAAATTGTGTGATTTACAAAAGAAATCTAAATGATAAAAGTGCTGGTTGGATCGTAAAGAATGTGACGATTTCCCTATGGTTGGTAAAGAGGGGGTTAAATGACCGTCATCTTGGCAAAAACTCTCAAAACTTCGCGAAGTTCCAGGGTTTAGAGTTTTTACCAAGATGAGGGTTATTTAGATCGGCCGATAATTGAAAGGACGAGTTTTCTGGCCGAATTTTTAAATCCGAGTTTTTCCAGAGTGGAACAGTTGACTGGTTAATGGTAATTGTATACTGTGACAGAAACTTTAATAGAAGGAACGAACTTGACGTTACTCAGCTCTTTGTTATTATTTTTAGACAGCCATTTTAGGGCTGAGTTCTCACTGACGTTTAAGGTTACATATTATATTTTTGGTTTTTGGTACGTTATGTCCGGTTGGCGGATATTGTGATTATTTTACCTAAACGTATAGCATCAATATCAGATTGATGTGATGTAGATACAACGAAGGAGACATCACTCAGCTCTTTGTTATTGTTTTTTGTTTTTTTTTGTTTTTTTTTTTTGCCATCCATGTTTTTTGAGTAATTCTCACTAAACTGTATTAACCCGACTATAAACGTTGAAGGTGACACATAGTTTTGTGTGTTTGTCCAGATGTCAATATTGTTAGTTTCTTAGCCAAACACAAACTTGCTCACTAGAGTTCTGTGCCCTTTTTATACCACTCATCACATTATAACGGCATTAGAAAACAAAATGTGTTGGGTTTTTTTCAAGGTTAATTTTTGTTTTCTTCACTGACTTTGTGCCTTACTTCCGTTTCGTGACCTCTGTTTTGCTTTTTTAATATGTTTTTGTCATGTCGGCTTTATAAATACATCGATCGTCATTTTGAATTATATCCCTATCCCTACCTCTCATTATTGTCCCGCGCTCTAGAACTGGTTACTTTAAATTCGTTTTTATTTTCACCAATTTTCACTGGAACTGATTTTGCATGCAAAGAATGTCTAACTGATATCTGAGTTCACAATATTAAAATAGGTTTTAATTAACATGAGCTTTTTTTTTTTCTTTCTTTTTTTTTTTCTTTCTTTTTTTTTTTTTTTTTTTTTTTTTTTTTTTTGTTTTTCTTTTTTTTTGTTTTTTTTTTTTTTTTGCAATGTCCACTAAACATGCTCAAAGCGCTTTACAAAGGGTCCCTGGTCAAAAACAACAACACGTAAAATGTAGGGCGAGGCGATATTACATTTTCTTTCCGACAGAGACAACGCTGTTAACAAGGTACTCATTTTGCACCTGAGTACGGTGAGAGAATGTGAGTAAAGAGCCTTTTCTAAGGACTCAACTATGCGCCGCACAGAACCCAGGACTTTCCGATCCGAAGGCGAACGTCATACAGCAAGACCACATAGTCGCACAATTGATTGAACTTTATTTTTCTTAATGATATAAATCTCTGAAAATTGATCTGTTACAAACTGGTTGTCAATGTCGGCTAAACAGTTGACAGAACAGAGTATTTTGAAATAGGAACATTTCTAATGATATGGTTTTATTTTCCGTCCATCAAGAAAAAAAAAGCTTCCTTCTGTCTTGATTTAAACCAGGATTTCATTTATCAAGAATTGTTAATGGTTGCTCTCTCTCTCTCTCTCTCTCTCTCTCTCTCTCTCTCTCTCTCTCTCCCTCTCTCTCTCTCTCTCTCTCTCTCTCTCTCTTGTTTTAAAGAACAAGATTTTTTAATGGTGGATTTCATACAACAAAAAGAAACCGCTAGATTAGCCTGAAGGGTATGACAGGCTTTAGGATTAATCAATGGCTGCCATTGGAATGTTGAGATGGTTTTGATTACGAAGAAGACATTGAAAAGAAAATGATGGTGTTGGGGTAGATGGTGATGATGTTTTGTCGCGGTTGGAATTTCATTAGTTGATGCGATTCGCTGTCTATGTTGGTGCTGCTTTTTAATGATAAAGAAGATGATTGTGATAGTGATGATGAGATGATGATGATGATGATGATGAGGAGGAGGAGGAGGAGGAGGAGGAGGAGGAGGAGGAGGAGGAGGAGGAGGAGGAGGAGGAGAAGGAGAGCGAAGAAGAAGAAAGAGAAGAAGAAGAAGAAGAAGAAGAAGAAGAAGAAGAAGAAGAAGAAGAAGAAGAAAGAAGAAGAAGAAGAAGAAGAGAAGAGGAAGGAGGAGGAGGAGGAGGAGGAGGAGGAGGAGGAGGAGGAGGAGGAGGAGAAGAAGAAGAAGAAGAAGAAGAAGAAGAAGAAGAAGAAGAAGAAGAAGAAGAAGAAGAAGAAGAAGAAGAAGAAGAAGAAGACGACGTTGAGAGGGGAATGGGGATGTTATTCCAACCTGGTCTGATATCCCCCTTTATCTATTTCCTCCTCGGACACTGCTTTCTCTCCCTTTTCTTAAATGATACTTGGTTTTACTCTGGTATTAAAAGTATCAGTACCAGGGACACACTCAAATCTATTTTAGGA
Organism: Berghia stephanieae; assembly: GCF_034508935.2. Lineage (NCBI taxonomy): Eukaryota > Metazoa > Mollusca > Gastropoda > Nudibranchia > Aeolidiidae > Berghia > Berghia stephanieae. Next base: position 127,243,703 of record NC_088361.1, read on the forward strand.
GATGGTAACTGCTTCCTTATTGAATGTCTCATCGTTTTTTTTTTTTTCATATCACATATCGCAATATCCATTAAATTAATATGATGAAAGCCATTTACAATGGGGTCCCGCAACTCTTAGCATATGAGACGAGACATGACACCTGTAACTTCGACAGAGTTTCTGTTTTTTAAAGCAGAAAAGAATAGAAAAAAAAATCATTTTGAAGGTAATTTTTTTTCTTTTAGTTTGTCAATTTGTTTTGTCTGGCACTGCATCGTACACAACTTGTTTCTTGTTTATTTGTCTACGATTGTCAATGCTTATCCTCTCTCTACCCCTTCTTTTATCTATTGACCTCCTTGCCGCCATTCGCTGCCCCGCCCTATAATTTTCTTATGTTACCGACTCACTCCTAACGAGACATTTATAATACCCTGGTTGACACTACTTTCTCTGCCATGCCAATTATCCATTTATCCAGTCTCCTTTTCGCCATAATCCAGCAATTCACCCATCGATCGGTTCTGTCATCCATCCTTTCATTCATAGATCTACGGGATGGAAGGCCACGTTTGAAGAATATAGCAAATAATAAATAAATTGCTCATCGTTAATCCCGTACGTATTTTTTTCTTTTGGATCTGTCTGGAAAAAGACCTTGATGGGTAAGCATCACTGCTGCTCCACAAAGTGTACAATAAGAGTCAAATTTCTCGCTCCAAGAAAAAACGAGATGCCAACAGAAGAGCTCGGAACCTCTGGATGTTAGTTTTGTAAATGCCATCTCGACGGCTGCCCATTTTTGAGTAACCATCTTCAAACCATTCGACCGCAGTTTAAATCTTGGTCCTGTCGGCGTTTTACTGAAAATTATTCCGGTTTCTACAACAGGACCAGAAACGGACAATCACAAACAAACTTGTAAATGTAAAAGACCAGGTCACAATCTTTAGACTCCGATCAGGACACAAACGCCTGAAACACCACATGCAAAGGAGTTTTAAAATAGGAGATACGGGCATTATGATTTTGGTAAAGGAGAACAAGACTCCCACTATATACTCCAGAAATCTGCCCAATGTATGCAACAGCAAGAGAGGATTTTTGGCCTGGTACAAAATCTCCGCAAACTGAACTGTATGGGCCCCTGACAGAGTGAGGAAGACAACTGCGTTGATTCACCAACTATACAATCAAACATGAAGATAATATATGAGGGGTAACGAGGAAGAAGAAGAGAAATTCACATGATTGAACAAAAATAATAGCTCACTGATTCTAAATGTGCCATTTCCCATTAAGTCCTCTGGTAACGTTAACAGACCTATTAAACGCGATGGTAGGTGGTGTTTGATTAATAGTCTTCGAAAAATGGAAAAATGTTAAAGTAGAAGTAGAAGGAATAAAAGTCTCATTTAATTTATTACCGAGGCTATTTCTTTTCCACTTTATCACTGTTTTTGCTTCATTGAGCTTCAAGCGGCAACATTTGACATAGACGCAAACAAAAAAATCAGGGTCGGAAGTCGTTATCGTCACGAAACCACACGCTTTTAAAGACGATGTTTTTAATCCATAAACCAACCTCAAAATAAACGATACGATGGCCTCATATCCACCCGTGTATTGACGAAACAAATTTTTAGAGCCGATTCATGCATCTGAATTTTACTTAAACCGGAATCAACTCTGGTCTGTCTGGTATCGTTGATCTGTCTCACACAACACACACACACACACACACACACACACACATATATATATATATATATATATATATATATATATATATATATATATATATATATTGAATGCTTTAGTTTTTAATGGAGGAAGAGGTGTGTCTCCTTCACCTTTTTCCACCCGAGGAGGATTGCGGAAGTCGGCGGGGAATAAATAACGTCACTGGCCAAAAGACACGCATGTGACATTATTGCAGTGCTCTAGTTGATTGAAGACAACAGACAGAAACTTGAAAATGTCCCATTTCCTTCACGTCTCCAAATAAAATTGATTGCTAGGGACTTTTGACAACGAGGGTGAAATAAATTGGGTCGGGAATTCGAGCACGTAGTTTAATGATTAGCCTGTATGATGGATCGGATCCTTTTATTGTTATTCCACTCACTGTTTTTATCATAAAGATGCTGCGGATCCACACATACACACACAG
>NC_088361.1:127260857-127275857 GCF_034508935.2 Berghia stephanieae
TTAATCTCTCGATGCCCAGCCGACTTCCGGCAAATCGAATTTTGTGTAACGTTGTTATCAATTTTAAATAGATCCTGCGGGATCCCTTAACCATGCGATTACGTTTGCGTCTTGCTGGATAACAAACAATTATATCCATGATATCCTAAGACTTTCTGAGACTTTGGAATCCAGAGATTTTTATGATGGAGATGATACAAGTTCCCTACGGTCCTAATTTTTCTCTGTCTTCTTCTTCTTCTTCTTCTTCTTCTTCATCATCATCATCATCATCATCATCATCATCATCATCATCATCATCATCATCAACATCATTATAATCATCACCCCCGTCGTCGGCGGCGTCGACCTCATAGACATCATCTTTATCACCACCTACACCACCACCATCACCACCACAACCATCATCATCATCCTCAACATCATTATCATCATCACCCCCGTCGTCGGCGGCGTCGACCTCATAGACATCATCTTTATCACCACCTACACCACCACCATCACCACCACAACCATCATCATCATCATCATCATCATCATCATCATCATCAACATCATCATCGGCATTGATCTCCTTCGTCACGATATCAATAAAATGCCATAAATCTAATGGCTTGTAATCCATACCCAAGACCCACTACCGTTCAATGACAATACAACCTTCAATATTTTGACCATAGAAAATTGCAATTTATTATAATATGATACTGATCGATTCCAATAAATCCAAACTTATTTACCATTCTTAAACAACAAGAAACTTCTTGGAATTTCTTTGAAGTCTCGGATTTTAAAATATTTTGAGTTTTGGGTCATTTTTGATCCATGATAAACTTGAAGTAAAATTTTTCATTCCAATATTGAAAATAAAGCGATTTGTCGACGCATTACTTGCAACCCTCTACACGGCATTCATACTCACGCTTCCAAGATACGCTCATAGAGTATCAAAGCACTGCATGTTATAACATTAATGCACAATGACGCAATCTGCATTGTACTCGACACCTCACCCCAGCCCAACATCTCTTGTTAGTTCTATCCCTCTTTTCATTGAGATATCTACATGCAAACACACACAAATAAACACACATACACACACACACACACACACACACACACACACACAAATGAACTAAAATATACTTAATCTGTAAATAATGTATTTATGTACCCGGTTAGGTTCACATGCTGCTGTTTCCTATAATATTGACATGTTATCTCTTTTGCGCACAATGTATACGTCAGACGACCACCAGCCAATACGCTTTTGGCCATCAGCCTTATGAGCGCTTGCGTGAATTCAATATTTCAAAATATTAATAGAGAATAATATCACCCCCCCCCCACCCCGCATCCATTGGGGATCGAACCTCAGACCTTCAGTATCTGCTCTCGACTTTGTCATTTTAAAATTTTCAAAAAAAGGCCATTCTAACAACTGGCTTTTGAAAGAGTTCCTGACTAGAATTCAACCACAGAGACTTCGGCATAAAGGCTTCGAGAGTCAGACAGATTTTACATTAAAATCATATCACCGTTCACTGAAAAAATGCCTTGTTTTCAATTTGGCCAGTTTGTAACTTCAAATATCGATAAAGTACGACGACCTCCAACTTGGTAAAATTCTTGAACCAGAGACTCTTTTCGTGGAGCGTTTGGGTTTAAGCTTATAATGGCAATTCGAGTGTTATTTGAAGTAAAAGCATGTTTTGTCAGGATATGGTGTATGGGCGCCATAGAATGTTGTCGAAAATAATTACAACAGCCAGAGGAGTTGCGATTCCCATTAACAGCCCGATCATTAAATCTTTACAGATAATAAAATCTTCACGTGGTAGAACCCAATTAACCGTTTCCGATCCGTGTTGGATAATTCACGAACCGAAGATTAGATATTAATGTTTTCACCAAGAGAGCGGTAGTATCAATGTCACTGAAACTTCCGGGTTGTAAGCTGTGTCTGCGACAAGTGGCTTTCGCCTTTGAACATGAACAAAGTAGTGTGGCGCCCGGGATAGCGTGGCCATTCGGGTACAGGGTTGGATCTTTTTTAGTCACGTATCGGGCTAGCAGCTAAGGTGGCTCGCTTGGCTCGATGGTCTCGTGACGGTCAACCGGGATTTACACCTTTGTCCTCGATATGCCTTAAGCCCCCTCACCAGCGACAAGGTAAAAGGTCCACGATCGAGTTGAACGGTGAGTTGTGATGATGCTACCGGGCGGGTTCGCGACGGTGCACCAATGGGGACCGGACTTTGCTGACTGGGTCGATCGTCATAACATAGTAGTGTGAGAACCATAAGAAGCTGCTGCCTTGTAACGGAGATGTTTATACGAGATGGAAGTCGGTTCGGACGGATTCAATCCCTCGAGGGGGACATACACTCCTCTAAACTAGGTGAGAATTTGCCATGCTTCACCAGTAAGTGGAGACACCGGGTGGTAGCGAATCGGTTTCGGTCGAGAACCTGCCTCACGACAAAATCGCTACATCAGTGGGGACTTTCCACCTGTCCAACATGTACCCGATGTGGGATAGAACCCGAAATCGCAGCATCTACCTGAACGGTGTGTTGTGACGAAGCTTCCGGACGGGTTTGCGACGGTGCACGAGCGCGGTGAGGAATTTGCTGATTGGGTCGATCGTCATAGCACCATTAGAAGCTGCTGCCTAGTAACAAAATTAATCGATGTTGATCGTTGTTAGTGACCAAACTTGTACTTGTAACAATGATCACAAACCTCTAGCCCTGACATACATTATCCCAACGGATAGAATATATTAATGAGCTCTCTGGTGATGGATATTTTAAGAGTGACCGAACTTGTAATATTGGTCAACACCGTCTGGCCCTGACCGTGTATATTTGGTAAAAGGACTTTACATACATTATCCCAATGGACAGAGCATGTGAATGGGCTCTGTGTGGTGATGGATATTTTAGAGTTTCAATAGAACGAGAAATCTTAAGGCCCAACGTGTTCGATGTGACATAAAAATTGGCTCTGAATGGCGTTCTTGAGGAATGGTAATTACAGAAACGTGACGCTCACTGAGCATGTGGAAATCGTTAATTACAGCTGGTAAATGCTATTGGTTTAATATTTCAAATATAATTTACATTTTTTCTTCATAACCAAAAGGCCAACGTGTATCCCGCTTTCTATAGTGCTTAAAGGACAACAACAATTGCTTGCTACCGTTTGGATTTGACTCGTGTGTTGTAAAGTGATTTGGGGTTTGTTTGTTTTTTTTACGCCTGAGATCTAACAGATCCAGCTCGCCATTCAGTGTTGGTCGGACAGGAGGTATCTCGACTGCACCCTGGATATATCGGTCCTTTTATTTGTTAAGCGAAAGCTCTACCAACTCAACCATTGGGACTCCCCGTAACCAGATAGAGAAGAGAAGAAAGTTTGATTTCGAAGAGAATTTGTCTCGCCAGAAAGGAGTCAACAAACGAACAACATAGCTATGGCAACAACTTTGATGCGTCTCAATTGAATTGATGTTTTATTTACGTCTCTCATTAATACTTGATAGATTAGTTTTCAATCCTGTCTTTATAATCAATGTTTTATTTTCATTTTGTTTCAGTTTTTTTTTAATGTCTGTCATTGTGTCCTTGTCATTTCAATTTATTTTTTCACATTATTTCGCTCGCACGTGTATTTTCTATTTGCTTGCTGATTTGTGTGTGTGTGTGTGTGTTTGTGTGTGTGTGTGTGTGTGTGTGTGTGTGTGTGGAGGGGAGAGGGCGGGATGTGAGGAATGTTTTTTATTTGTTATTTATTTGTCTATTTATTTATATTTATCTTGATTAGAGCGAACGCTCGAAACAATATTGTAGAAGTTGACCATAATTATACTTGACATGTTAATATATATATATATGTATATATATATATATATATATATATATATATATATATATATATATTATATATATTATATTATATAAATATGCATATATATATATATATATATATATATATATATATATATATATAAAAGGCTAAATAAATGGTCTCAATCATGGTGTAAACGTTTATTTTCTCACGTAAAATTGTTCTTATACGTAATCGGGGGCTCCGCCGCTCTGTTTTGCCTAAATTATCCCAGATTAGACATCCAGACTGAATTGTGTGTGTGTGTGTGGGGGGGGGGGGTAATACTAGTGGAGAACACGCATTATTTGCGGAGAAATAAAGGCTGTTACGAACGGTAGTCATCTATTATACTTGTACCGTATTGTGGAAATTAACGGTTGCGGTGCACCGATGTTAATTAATGCAGAAATTGCATCTTTTCGGACAAATAAGTAATGCTATTACAAACAGGCACTTATATATTTTAATGACCATACTACTACTGTTTTGCGGAAATTGCCACAGATCGATACGAATCGGCGGTGGGTAGGCTTGGGGTCGTGGCACAAATCTTGCTTTTTTGATTGGTCGCGTCATCATTATTATTAATTGATAGTATCAAGAGAGATTTAAAATTACGTCATCAATTTTTGCTCTGGATATGTTAGAATCGCGTAGAATAAATTATACTCGCAATAATAATTAAACGTCATAAAGTACTGAGTATTACGGCCTAGCAGATTTTCTTCGTATTAATTTGAGTCAAGGGGATGGCAGAATTAGCCTGAAATAAAAAGGCTTGGAAGTTAGTCGCATATCAATCTGTGAAAAACAGTCTTATAATGTTTAGATTTGCCAGTAATTCTATGCTTCATGATAAAAATTTAACCCTGGCTGTACGGAACAATGTTGATCTCAAACACTATATTTTTTGAAATAAAATATAGATATATAGATGTGTATGCTTATGATTGTATGTATCTGTTTATAAATGTTTGTGCGTATTTATATGTATGTATGTGTGTGTGTGTGTGTGTGTGTGTGTGATAAAGAGTAAAGGGAATACTTTTAGACCGCTCCCTCTTGCACTTTTCTATTTTACTTTCTAATCCAATTTTTGCCACATCCAGACATTTTGAAATGCCAGATGTTCGTTAAATGAATTATTATCATAGGCAGCGTGACAATAACTGTAACCCATTGATATCGATGGCAATAAATAACTTCCCTTTTGATTGTTGATATCCGACAAGGCCTAGGTAACACAAACAACTGGGATTACTTGAGAAAAGGGGATTGCTATCACAGACTTAAGCTAATTAAAGCCCGCGTCCACACGACACCAGGTCATGGGGTCAAGGGAGTGACGTCAGAGTCTGAATCGGAGCGTAACATGATGCTGCTGCTGATGATAATAATGATGATGATGATGATGATGATGATGATGATGATGATGATGACGATGATACTGGTGATGATGATGATGATGATGATGATGATGATGATGATGATGATGATGATGATGATGATGATGATGATGATTATGGTGATGACACACGTGTAAAATCATGTCTCGAAGCGTGAGAAAGCAGTTCAAAGCACAGATTATGGATGACAAAGTATTGCATTTTTTTTTTTGGTCAAATGAGGGCACCAGATACCCAATCGCTTTCCTAGCACGATATCCTGTAATTTGCAATGATATACTATAACACCTCTTTCCATAATATTTGTCTTTATATAAATACGGATCAGATTTTTAAAAGTGATAATATCTGACTGATTAACAACTTAGTTCACAAATAATTATAGACCGATCGATGACGTAGTACACAAAGTGACATCAGACTCATGACCTGGAAAAGAATGATAGACTTGTTACCCAGAAAATTGCAACATATAATAAATATAGAACGTATGTCATGTCACGCTGATTCATGTTGCTTGTATTATTAAATTATCATTTCACATCTGCCAGCAAGAAGATTGTTCTAAAGAAGATGATGATGGTGAATTTTTAACGCGCAACTGTGATTTAAATTAAATACTGTTTTTTTAAATATACACATACAAGTTCGGACGAAGGCCAGAGGTATTGTCTATCTCAATTTATCAAATTAATATATAAAGTGTCGCTATTGGTTCTTGGTTGTATATTGTTTTCATTTATGTGCATTTGCATATATATATATATATATATATATATATTATATATATATATTATATATATATATATATATATACATTGTCGCCATAGATTCTTAACTTTGTGCTTATTCATTCTTATGCCTGCCGCGTCTGTTAACGAATTTCCATTTTTTTGTGAATAAAGTATATATTATTATTATTATTATTATTTATTATTATTGTTATTATTATTATTATTATTATTATTATTATTATTATTATTATTATTATTATTATTATTATTATTATTATTATTATTATTATTATAACGATGGCGACGACGTTTGTGACGACGATGATGATGATGATGAAAAGGACGATTATGCTGATGATGATGATGACGACGACGATGGTGATGATGATTATGATGAAGCACTTGTGAAATTTTGTCACGAGTCTTGGGAGAGCACAGATTACGAATTTTTGGTGTAATAATAACACCAGATACCCAATCGCCCTCCTGTAATTTGATATGATGCATGTAATAATATAGCACCTCCTACCTTCCTTCTTCTGTCTTTATTTTAATACGGATCGGGTAAAGAGTGATAACTGACTAATTAATTATGTAGTCCGCAAACATTTATAGACAGATGACGTAGTACACGACAAAGTGACAGTGACATCAGACTTTTGACCCGGATATGAACTAATGGACTTGTTACTTAGATATCTGCAGTTGTAAACACAAAACGTATCCCAAGCCACGGAATAATGTTACTTGAATCATTGAATTGTCATTTCACAACTACAAGCAAAAATATAAACTAAAAGTACTCACATTCTCTCACTGTACTCAGGTGTAAAATGAGTACCTGGCCGTTAACAGCGTTGTCTCTGTCCGAAAAAATTGCAATGTCACCTAGCAAGCGTCATGTCCCGTCCTACATGTTAAATGTTAATGTTGGCCAGGGACCCCTTGTAAAACGCTTTGAGCACGTTTAGTGGATATTGCTCTATATGAAAGCTCAATTTTTAAAAAAATTAAATATCAAATGACTAAAAAGAGGTCATTAGCATTCCATGTATTTTTTTTTTTTTTACATTTAAGGGCGAGATTAAACTTCTTTCAAGGCGTCTAACCGCAAATGTAAAGAAGCACTATGAGCTCGTTAGTGGCTATTGCGCTATATAAATGCTTAAATGTTTGTATTTTTTTTTCATAAATCCTGTAGGAATATCCCCCTGAAGTTGTATTAAACTATCCGAGAAATATTGAAAGATCGGGCTAAACATCTTAACAAATTTATCATTATTCACAACTCGCAAAAAAAAAAAACACGAAGAATAACAATAGAACATCGCATTTCACTAATATCAAATGACTTAAAAGAAGTCAGTAGCGCTCGATGTATATTGTTTTTAAACCTTTTAGGGCGAGATTAAATTACTTTCAAGGCGTTTTATCTCCCATATCTATTTACGTATGGTTCTAACCGCAAATTTAAAGCGCTATGCGCAAGTTAGTGGCTATTTGCCCTATATAAATGCTTAAGTGTTTATTTGTTTGTTTGTTTGTTTGTTTGTTTGTTTGTTTTTTAAAAAATCTGTAGGAATCTCTCCCTGGAGTTTTATTGAACTATCCAAGAAAAATTGAAAGATAGGGCTAAACATCTTAACAATTTTATCATTTTTCACTTCTCGCAAAAAAAAAAAAAACAACAACAAAATCAAGAAAAACACTAGATTACCTAATCTAATAAAGTGAAACCAATTTACCAGCCTGACCCATAGTCGATGAAGTCCCCTCTAGAACATCCGTCTCTACAGGACTGGTCTTTTCAATAATGTATGAGTTGGGCTCTCCCGATTGTACACCCTTGTTTTTAGAAGAAAAAGATAATGATACGATCCATAGCTCTTGACTGGGGTGCAGTATATTCCCTAGGTCCTACGTAATAACAGAATCAAATGCTTTCCTTTGTGAACGGTTCTGAATGTTGAAGAGGGAGAGATGGAGAGAAAGAAAGAGAGAAATAGAGCAATATAGATAGAGGGAGAGAGAGAGTGAGAGAGAGAGAGAGAGACGCCTTACAGAGAGAGAGAGAGAGAGAGAGAGAGAGAGAGAGAGAGGAAGAGACACTCCAAAAAGTACCAAGCTATCTAGTGTTGTGTGAAGTTTTGATTGAGTTAGAATAATTTTCATCACGCTCACCGCGCTTTTGAAGAGAATTTTTATGATATTTTTGATCCATTGTAATAACTGTATGAGTGCAATCTTAAAAGGTTATTGGGTTTATAAAAACTTCTGAAATATATTATTTTGTCCATTTTTTGAGGTTTTTTTAAAAAAAATTGTATTTGTTTTCCCTTTGGTGTTTCTTTTGTTTTGTATTTATTGTTTGTTTGTTGTTTTTTGTTTTGTTTGTTTTTTTTTTGTTTTGTTTTTTATTTTGGGGGGGGGGGGGGGGGGTTTGGGTTTTTTTGTGTTTTTTTTTTTGGGGGGGGAGGTAGTTTGTATTTTGTTTTCTTTGTTTATTGGGGGTTTGTTTTTGGTTGTTGTTTTGTTTTGTTTAGTCGTCTCATGTTTGTTTGTTTGTTTTGTCTGTTTGTGTGTTTTTTCTTATTTATTTTGTTCCTTTAATAATAGTATAGCTGGTCACTACATCAATACCGCGATACAACAACCAAAAAAAAAAATAAATAAATAAATAACTATCAAGATTGCGGTGGACTTTTATATGAAGTTTCTGTGAGCCCGGTGGATTCTTCCGGTCTTGCTATCACTTGTATCCCTCTCCTGTATAGGGAATGAGATTAGCGGAAGAGTAGCGTCCCTTAATTGGACGTCACCCATAGTCTGTGACGTCACCGGCGGAAAAGTTATTAGAGAGAGAACGTCATGTTGGTTGTGTCCGCGAGGACGAGAGACGCATGCGCACAACCAACATGACGTTCTCTCTCTAATAACTTTTCCGCCGGTGACGTCACAGACTATGGGTGACGTCCAATCAAGGGATGCTACTCTTCCGCTAATCTAATTCCCTATAGCTGCCCTTGCCCTCTACATAATTTGTCCTTTCCATGCTGCTCAGATAAAAGAGATAAGATTTCACTCGAGCGCTGCCCAGAGTTGGTTTTTGTTGTTTTTTTTTTCTTTTTGTTTTTTTTCTGTTTTTTTTTCTTTTTTTTTTTGTGGGGCTGTGATGAAACCAAACGAATCTATTACCACTGCCACCACCACCACCACCGTAATCATCATCATAATTCATCATTATTATTTTTATCATCATCCTCTGCAGCGGCAGCATCATCATAATCATCCTCTTCATCATCAGACAAGTTGTTTTTTTTATGTAATAAATTATTTCTTTCTATTCTGAGTCATCTTTTCATTTTGCCACTGATAGCCCTTTTTATATAGCGTGTCTTATCTCATCAGTTGGGTGTAGGTATCCCTTTCTTGGCGAAGATCCTGTGAAAGAGGCAGTCTTTTTTTTAGACGGTTTTAGATTAGCTACATGGATATATTGCTATCATATCTCTGATCTCTCTTGCTTATTAATAATGATAATGACAATAATAATAATTATAATAATAATAATAATTATAATAATAATAATAATCATCATCATCATCATCATCATCATCATAATAATATAATAATAATAATAATAATAATCATAATAATAATAATAATCATAATAATAATCATCATAATAATAATAATAATGATAATAATAATAATAATAATAATAATAATAATAATAATAATAATAATAATAATAATAATAATAATAATAATAATAATAATAATAATATTCAGTACAATTGGTTGAAACACACAAAAACAGCAAATTAATTGAATTTTCTAGGAACGTATTAGACCCACAAATACATGAAGGCTATTTTCCTACATTGTTAACCCATGTTATTAGTGTATTAAGGTTACACTAGAACGCTTTATCAAACGATCTTCCTTTTTATGATAACATCAATTGATTACCTCAGTATGATATTTTTATTTCTCTGTCATTGTACTCGTAAGGACGTCGACTAAACAATTTCAACCTTTTCCTAGCCAACAAGGCACTGGGTTTTTTTTCCTATTATATTAAAACAAGAAATGTTTTGCTATTTATCACATGAAAATGGACATTTTTTGGTTTTCCCTTTATCAACAATATTTCAATGTGACATATACGAGATGGGATTACTCATTACACCGTTATGAAATGATAAAAATGGTTGTAAGGGAAAAGGGGATAATATTTGTCTGATGGATGTATTATTATGACTCCAGCGAAACAACTGTATTGGGCTGTGCAGTACTTATTTTATTGGAAGAAAGATACGATGACTATTTGAAGCTAAGACCCACCAGGAGATTGACCGAAATAAGGTAATGGTTTGCAGTCATTGAAGGAGTAAGTATATACCATCCCCCGACCCCAGACGTTTTGGGGGCAGATCTCCTTATGGACGTCTGAAACCTCCAAATCGTTAAAAGCTCATTTCTCTAATGGAAAAAAATCCCAGAAATTATTAATATTCTCCATTGATATAATGATAAATTAATAAACTCAATGTGCGTGTTTCGTTATCTAACTGATATATTATATGCAGGCAGTGTCAGTAATTCATAAGCGAACTACGAACCGCTTTCCCATTTCCACCAAAACATACCCTATCCCTTTCATCAAATTAGGGAAATGGACATTTCGGGTTTTCTTCGATATCAATAATGTTAAGATCATGACGGATACAAAATAGGATTACACACTTACTTGCGATGTGATAGAGGTAGTTGTAACTAGAGAAGGGGGATTGGAATCTGATGTTTGCTTACTTATGTCTTACTGTTGTCATCGTTTTTGGTATTATTGTTATTTTTTATGATGATGATGATGATGATGATGATGATGATGATGATGATGATGATGATGATGATGATGATAACGATGAAGCTGCTGCTGCTGATGATGATGATGTTTATGATGACGATGATGAATAAGATGATGATGATGTTGACTACGAGGATGATAATGATGATGATGCCGATGATGAAGAGGAGGAGGAAAAGGAGGATTTGCTATTGATTTTGTCTTTTTGATGATATATTATTAGACTGTCTGCTCTATGCTATAGTAATGGTTTGGATAACACAATGGTTACATTAGCTACAATAAACAAATTATGTTACCTATACCAAGCAACGTAGATATATATATATGTATATATATTTCAATTCCTGTGTTATAAATTAAGATTAAAATTAGATTTTAAGCACCTAATTCACCCACAACATTGGTCACATAGTCCGTTATAAACACTTGAAATAATATCATGATAATACAATCCAATCCAATATATATATATATCCGGGTACGAAGCAAAGACCATACCGCTGAGCCACGCTGTCCGCGGTGGTAGTTTTAGTATTACTAATAGCATAATATGATCCAACATTCAAACAATTCACACCGCTTACCGCTCGATAACCCCAATCAGAACGAAATAAGAAGGGATAGTGAAGGATCTAAAGCATAATTAATTATCAACTGCGAGTCAACACATAACCAAGTTTTCGTATTCTATTTTTAAACAACTTATTTTTTCTTCAAAGATTAAAAACAAACAAAAAATAATAATTTAGACGGGCAAGGGGGTTAACGTCTCTTGAATAAAATATACCCAGAAAAGATTGGCCTCAGCCAGTGGTATTGACCGAGATGCCAGTGTAATGGTGTGATAGTGACATAGATAACACAACCTGGGTGAATTGACGGCCTTTAAGTTGGTAATCTAAATGCATATTATGTTAAGCAAGGCATTTTCACAACCAATTTTCTAGAAAACCCGTTCTAAACTAACGATCAATTTTCTTCTTTTTTTTTTTTTTTTTGCGAGCTCTAGGTTTGAGATTATTTTACCAAGAGGGTCATTTTGATTGATCGATAGTTGAAGGGCGAGTTTTCTGGCCAAAGTTTAAAATACGCGTTTTTTTCTTTTCTTTTAGAGCTGTATAAGAGGTCTCCAACACGAAAGCCTACATTATGCCAAAGACCGTGTATCAGACCACAAAACCGCAAAGTTGCATTTACGAGTAATTCATATTAACGTCGAAACTGTATTTTCTTTTTGAGAAAGGAGTTGCTGATTCAGGTACTGTACTAGAGACAGATCAAACTTCCGCACTCATAAGTATTCTGGCACCATTTCATTCTCCTTTATGTTTTATTTTGATTTATTTTTCATGCTAAAATTAGAAAGAAAACCATTATGATTAACGAAAAGAGCAGAACATTCTTGACGTCTGCTTTTGCGGTTCCCCAAAATCCTTGGAAGTGTGTATGTAACCAGCCTTTCGGAGGATTAATAACGAATAGGTTACATATTGAATCATAAAGTGGCATAACTATTTTAGTATCAAGTTGTATAGGCAGATTATTAGGATGACGGGACCTGAAAGAGCGAGGATGGACGATCTTCTTGACGACCAGCATAATATATTTATACTAGAAAAGAAGATACCATCCCGCTGAAACTAGAAGACCAATTACACAAGCTACGTATCCAGTCCTCAGGAAGAATGGTTTTACACTTCCAATGAGATTGGAACCAGTTTTTTGACATCATACTTTTGTTCCCTATTTATTGAACCATTGATATTAATTGTCATAAAGTGTTACGTCAGATAGCCTGAAGATGGTTTGGAACAATGAAAATAATATATAAGAATATTCTAAAGAAGTTCCCTTGGTATTGCGTTATTGTACCCGAGTTTTCTCAGAAGCACAGAGCACCATTAGCTAGTCCCAACACGTACACAAGTAGACATTGTATTGTGTAACACGGTCCTCTGAAAGAACGCACTTTCTCAACTTCTGTCCTTTTGTCCAGAAAAGCTTGACTTCAAATATCGATTGATTGAGATGGGCCCCAACTTGTAGAAAACGTCTAAACATTAGGCGTCTTTAAAGTGCCTGGTTTAAAACATGTCGATGGGTTAAAGGTCATTTTAATCATTCTATATTTGAAGTAAAGGTTCTCTGTACAAAATCATTTTAAAAATTGACTGTGTCTGAGTGTGGCAATATTGTGTTTTGTGCAAGTTCTGAGACGAGGGAGTCTTGTGGTGAAGTGGACGCGAATTCCACATAGACTGATTTGCATGACAAACGGGTTTATTAACACTGTTTCTGATTATTTGGACGGGGAAGTAACTCCGTTATCATTGCTTTGAGTGGTCCAAACATTATATTATGCAAATATATGTTTAGTGAATCAATTCGTATAGTAGAAATGTATTTATTTGTTTGTTGTTTTAGTCAGGGTGGTGGAAGTAGCACGATGAAATGTAGTTTCTGTGGCGGTAGTAGTAGTAGTAGTAGTAGTAGTAGTAGTAGTAGTAGTAGTAGTAGTAGTAGTAGTAGTAGTAGTAGTAGTAGTAGTAGCAGTAGTAGTAGTTATTGTTGTGTTGTGTTGTTGTAGTAGTGTCATAAGAATTAAGGTGAAAGTATTGTTATAATGTAGATTACCCTGGGCCAACACAGCGTAAAACAAATGGCACCTAATCCCACCTTTAATATGTCCGTTTAAAAATAATACAGTGAATTACATTTAAGCTGCTGTGGCCTGTAAAATCTAAGCCTTACGCTGCAAATACCAACGAATTGCGAATGAAACCTTTCTATTCTCTTCCCATTCCACTGTGGCACATTTATCTAACCTTTTAGTTAACCTTTTGCTGACAGGATTCAATTTTAATCCAACCATTAATACTCTTTGACTTTTCACCAAGAGAGCGTTAAGAGCGGTGCGACTCAATTGTCATTGTTGTTACTGCTGACTTATTTCCATACCGTCCATCTCCCCCCATTTTATATATATATATATATATATATATATATATATATATATATATATATCTGTATCTATTGACCTATCTATCTATCTCTCTAGCCATGCCACTCTCTGCTTTGTTCAATATCCTATAGGGTTTGCATGTGGATCATATTTAAATTTCTGAAATCATATATTATGATTATGTCGTCATAAGGGTTGTCAGGTTGCCTTTGCCAACAATGCCAAACAAGTTAAATAATTTAACTGTAATTATTATAGAGCAGTGCCATATCATGATGTTAGAACATGCCGAATCCGTACAAGTAATTCTTACGCGGAAATATAGAAATAAGCATAAATCTTCAATTTTTATTATCCCACTGCAATGAGACTTATTTGAGTGTTTACAAAACTAATACTTGTGTTGCTAGTCGACAAGAGGAAAGCAAAGTATAGGGTAATGTGAATATCGTTAGAATGTCATTTAAACGTGTTGTAATTGTTTGTTTCCGAGAGAAATGTCAAACAATATCCAAAAAAAAATTCCTCTTTTTCTTCTTCCTCGTCTTCTTCTGCTTGTATCATAATAATATATTATTTTGCCCTTATGAGAGCAAATCAGAAATATCGTGTAATCACAAACGTATTTTAACCGTGGGTTTTACAATTTTTTGTTCGATGGATATTTAAATTCCATTCACGTGAATTGAACAATATTTTGACATCAAATACATGAATACCCTTATCAAACAAGACAATATTGATATAGAGCAAACTCTTCTCTCATGTTCCAATCCCAATGAAGAGAATACAAACTATTTGTCCATGGGAAAACAACTAACTTCATCAACACCTTGCGAATATAAAAAAGGTGAGCTGATCAGAAGTATGTCTCAGTAATGTATCCAAACCGACGTGTACATATATATGCAGGTCTGACATCCGAACGCATAATGGGCTTAGTTTAACATTGTTTTAATGGACAATATTTTACGTCATTTTTTTTAGATTTCCATTACAACGATGAGCCCATAATGACTGGATTATCAGACCTGCAACTAAATGCACGTCGATTCAGACTTATTGGCGGGAAAACAATATCTTATGAAAGATTGTTTGAGCTTTGATGTACAAAATTAAATATGCTACTTT
>NC_088361.1:127280857-127305857 GCF_034508935.2 Berghia stephanieae
TGACACTTTACTAATACCTTTCTTTCTCATTAATTTCGCCCATTGTTCAAGTCACAGTTCCAGTAGAGTATATCTTCATCGTCAAACTTCATGTTACACATTCTAACGCACCCGACAAGTTAATCAGTGCCGTAGAAATAAAACCCGACGATCTCCGGCACCGTGCTATTATTTGCGTCCTTGGTTTTACTTTACCCATACAAAAATAACATTGTTTACATTCAAGCCTCACATCATAATGTTGTTTACGTCTAAAAACCTGTCTTATTTTATTAAATTTCAAGCCGTACAATAGGGAATTCCATCTAGCCATCTTCTTTGCCCCAATGCCAGGGGCACTCCAGTTTGCTGAAGTTCTCGTATAATGTATCATTATGCCCATCGTTTTGGTTGTCTCCACACTTCCCGTCATCAGATTTCATCGATGATGTTTTGATATCTCAGATTCTGCCATCTTTTCCCCATAAATTATAGACTATTTTTGTTCCTGCTCACTGTCTACGTCTGTGCCACGTTATCGTTTTGTCCTTTCCTGTTCAGCTCCATTTAATTTTTATAATCCAAACCATTAATTGATTTCAAGCGGTTTTTCCACCTCGGATGATAAATTATTTTGGATTTTCCTTCAATTATCATTATCTTTTTCCTGTCTTCGGTTTTTAAAATAAAAAAAATATTTTCCTTCTCATATCGATTCTCTTCTCCTTCGCTTTTCCTTTTCCTTTTCTTTCCAGCCTGTCTCCAAGCTCTCCTCCAGCCACAACCCCCCCCCCCCCCCCCCCGCAATGCTTGTCTCATTCTTTACTTCTGTGTACCCTTCATATATATATATATATATATATATATATATATATATATATATATATATATATATATATATGAGTGTTGGTGGGTACTCGTAGGTACTAAAGTGCTCGATAATGATGGTTAGAGCTAATATAGAATACAAATTGTCACTCACATTATATGGCCGAGACGTTCGTTTCTGTGGGCTTATTCCCCCATGTGTATTTGTATTCTATATATATATATATATATATATATATATATATATATATATATATATATATATATTGATTTATCTCTTGCTCTCAGCTGCCTCCTCCCCAACCAACATCATACAAAATACTTTATTCATTTGGTTAAGCATTACTTGTTTTGTATTCTTTGAGTAAGTAACTCCTACCAAATCGCCACATACAAAGTAAACTCATGATTGATAATGAAGGGTTATTTACTTTATTGGGCTGTGATGAGATACTAAGGAGAATCACAATGGGATGTTGACTGTAGGGGCCAATTAGACTGCCGAACCTTGATTTAGCATTTCTTTGTTTTCTCTTTTGTTATCTCTTGTGATTTATGATAACAGATGAATCGTTGTGCGGCTATGTGGTCTTGTGGTATGACACTCGCTTTCGGATCGGAAGGTCCTGGGTTCACGCCTCGCTCGGCGCATAGTTGGTCCTTGGAAAAGACTTTTTACTCACATTCTCTCACCGTACTCAGGTGTAAA
This sequence comes from Berghia stephanieae, assembly GCF_034508935.2. Taxonomy (NCBI): domain Eukaryota; kingdom Metazoa; phylum Mollusca; class Gastropoda; order Nudibranchia; family Aeolidiidae; genus Berghia; species Berghia stephanieae. Next base: position 127,282,374 of record NC_088361.1, read on the forward strand.
ATGAGTACATGGCCGTTAACAGCGCTGTCTATGTCCGAAAAAATGTATTATCGCCTAACAGGCGCCATGTCCCGTCCTACATGTTAAATATTGGTCATGAACCCACTGTAAAGCGCTTTGAGCACTTTTAGTAGATATAGCACTGTATAAAAGAGTAATTATTTGTTTTTGTTGGGTTTTTTTTAGGCAGATATAATTGAGGAGGTGAAAATCGTCACCCTCCCTCCCACACCCAAAACCTGCTATGTCACATTTTTATCATTCAGAGAAAAATTCTATTTTTGTCATCTATTTAGTGGCTTGAAGTGGAAAATACTTATCTTGTCTGCTTCATAGAATAAACGCCTGAGTTTTTTTTAAGTTAAATTTTTGTTTGATTCGAAGGTGTTTAATACATTGCTTCAGAGTAATTTTTTTTAAATCTGGATGTGACTTGGCAGGTATGGAAAGTTACTTCCTCAATGTTTTATCCAACTCTAATCTCCCAACATGAAGTCTTGTATAATTTACGAGATTGAGCCATCATCTTTCAATATTGTAGCCTACTTTTTTCATTATATTTTTTCGAATGAATTCCTGTGCCAAAGATTGTTAAAATCTGAAATCTGGAAAGTAACTCATGATCCAGTGCCAAACAAATAAGAATTAAAATTATGCAGGAAAAGCATCATCCTCCCTCCCAAACCAAAATTAAATCGCTCTTTATCGAATTTGGATCAGAACTCAGGTACTCTGATTGCAGGGCGGACGTGCGACTGCCACACCTCATTGGTTACACGAAACCGGATATTGCTTGAGAGTGATATATATAATTACACACACACACACACGTATATATATATATATATATATATATATATATATATATATATATATATATATATATATATATATATATATATGGATATGACTTATAGCTTAGCAGATTTTAAAAGTCATCTCTTCAATGTTTTATCCATATCTACTATATTTACTATACATCATCTTCCATATTGTAGCCTCCTTTTTTTCGTTATATTTCTGAATTCTGAATCTGGGAACCTAATCATGATCTTGTACCAAGCAAAGTAAGAATCAACATTATACAAGAAAAGCATCACCCTCCCTCCCTCCCACACCAAAAATAAATAGGTTTTTCTCGAACTCAGGTCTTCTGATTGCAGGACGGATGTAAGACTGTTGTCCCACCACATTGGTTACACGGTATTGTATAGGAGGACCGGAGTTGACTTCACTCAGCTCTTTGTTATTGTTTTTAGCCAGCCATTTTTATATTTATATTTAAAGTGTATCAATCAGACTGTAAACATGTGTGTTGTACTTTACATCCGGCTGGCGAACGTTGTGATTATTTAAACTAAGCGCATAGCATCATTATTTTTTTTTTCCCTCGGTCACTCGCCTGGCAGCCATTCATTTTCAGTGTAAAAATCAGTGGCTAACCATATTACTTACATCTATATCCATCAACCTCATTCCGACCATTGTCCATAATCTCATTCCATGTCTCAATCTAACCTAAGTACCGTGTCGATTACAAAGATCCAAGGGCAGTACAGGGTGGCTAATGCCTCTATTGGCTCCAGGCCTTTTGGGGGGAAATCTTTGGTCAGTTAGCTCCAATTGACCTCTTTGTTTTCATTTTTGTTGATTTAGATTTTGCTCTTGTTCTTCTTTTCCATTTGTTGCAGCGAGGGGAGAGATAATTATGTCTAGTCAATTTGTGGTTATCATGGATTATTATGGTGTCTTACAATTCTTTCTTCATTTCTGTCATTCCTCCTTTCTTTCATTCTTTGCTTCTTCTTCTTCTTTTTCTTCTTCTTCTTCTTCTTCTTCTTCTTCTTCTTCTTCTTCTTCTTCTTCTTCTTCTTCTTCTTTTTCTTCTTCTTCTTCTTCTTTCTCATTACTCTTCCTCTATTTATGTAATGTGTACTACTTTGTGTTTCGTTGCCTTTATTTCATATTTTGTGGCGATTTAATTTACTACTAATGAGAGTGACTTTAAAATGCGTTTACAAATTGAATATTCCATCGAGGATCTATTTTTCACTATTCCAACAATGAATGATTAGTCAGGGAGAAACTGGGACGCCTTTCAGCTTCCTGGAATCTCACTTAATCTGAAAGTAATTTTTCTGTCATTCTATCCACCTGTAAAATTGACTTTAAATTAAATTAATAATACGTCCTTTAACTAGATTTTGAAGGATAATTTGCTGCAAAGATGTCTCTAACTTGTTCGTTTGTTGTTGTTTTTTAAAAATTGTTTTGATTTATTATTATTATTGAGGTTTTTTTATTGTTTGTTTGTTTGTTTGTTTGTTTTGCGCCCTCCCTCCTTTTTTTTCTCTTATTATTATATTAATTTCCGTTTTATTTCTCATGGTCATCTGTTATTCGTATGGCACTTTTGCACAGCTTTTCATATTTTTAACTCGTAATTGCAAGTCTAGATAAAAGAATTTTCTGTATTAAGCGATTACCAAATTCTTACTGGATTGCTACGGGTCAATGAAATGAAGACTTATGAAGACCGTGCTTCGAATTAGACTATGTGCAGTTTTGTTTATTAAAAAAAAATATAGTTTCTTTCGAAAACGGTACAGAGTCTTTCATTGTTTTAAATGATCGTCTTGACGTTGTCTGGCGAGTATGTGGCATTACTAGTGTACAGAAAACCTTTCTCGCAGTCTAGCAAACGAGGGAGGGGATTCCCATTGCTCAATTGATAGAGCACTCGTTTTACGACCAAAGGGACAGGTACAGCGACATCTATATTATGAAGTCCAATCTTTATTGATCCCCCTGCTGGCAGTGGTTAAGTAGCCAGATTTGGTAGACCTGGCAGAGAGTTATATGTGTACTGTCCAAAAGATAACAAGCAATTGCTATTGCCCGTTTAACGCCAGAGAAACCGAGATGAACTCCAGTACCGATTTTTTTCCCTCTAAAGGACTAATTTTCTTGCTGTCCCTGATTTCCCAAAGTGATTGGGGAGGCAAAGAAATCAAGAAATATCTCGATTCTAGTCGACGAAACCTACAATCTATGTCTCCGTGGGTTCATTACCAATTGTAATGACCATTCTTACAAGATATTGAAATAGACTAAGAGTAGAAAGTGGAGTCGGAAGAATTTTGATATGGTTTTTAGGACTGACTGACGTTATGGGAGTTGCGGGGATGGAGGATGTATTTGAAATAAGTAAGGATAGACAGATTATATATATATATATATATATATATATATATATATATATATATATATAGAGAGAGAGAGAGAGAGAGAGAGAGAGAGAGATCGATAGATACATACATTCATACATACATACATACATACATACATACATACATACATACATACATACATACATACATACATATATACATACATACATACATACATACATACATACATACATACATACATACATACATACATACATACATACATACATACATACATACATACATACATACATACAGTTTTTCTATGACAATCTTATTTTTCAGCTGGAAAGCTATTAAAATCTATCAGTAATTGATGATTGTTACACATGTGATATTCATCTTACTTGGCGGCAGTCCCTATCATTATGCTAGCAGCAATTGCAATTGAATGCCAGCATTTCTAAATGCCAATTTCTGGTTATTTTCCCGTAATAGACTCTTGGGCGAGGAGTTTTAAGTAGGTATTTATTTGCAAAAGTAACTCTGACTAAATATGTGGAAAGTGTAAGCTTTGAGAATAGAATGTGCTAACATCAGTAGTAATCTGTATGTATAAGGGGGGGGGGGGGGCAGTTCTAGTACAATGGAGAATGTTGATAACATACATTGTTTTTCCTCTAAAATATGTAGTTGATTACATTTTATTCTTTTTCTAATCAAAAAGATGAAAAAGCCTGTAAGGCTAGGTATGTTAACGTATAGGACATATTATATCAAATATTATATATTTATGCTTTCAAACAATACACTCCAAGGTGGAACTATGAAGTGGTTAAACTCTTGATAAGGTACAAGCAGCACTTTGAGTCATATTATGATATAGGGTAGGTTATCCCAATTTCTTATATTATTGGAAAATGAGCATACACAATATCTTTTCTGAACTCTGCCATACGATACTAAAAAAATGCATTTCTTAAACATAAAGACAAAGGGAGCAAATCCGGTTGTAAATCTTAACTTGACCATATTAGAATATACAGAGAGAAAACGAATATAAATGCCCTGGCAAGAAATGATATCAACCTGTCGCAAAATTTAATGTCTAAATGGGAATACGACGGACAAATTGCACATGTCATGGAGCAATTGATGAAGAATGTAAAAGAGGCTGTGTCAAAAGCTCGTTTTCGTAACGTTCACTACAAAAATACTTCAATACTAAAAATAAATGAGTTTTTATACAGCCCAATATCCACTCGAAGTCTCAAAGCGCTAAACAACGGGTCCCAGGTCAACAGCAACACTTAGCATGCAGGACGAGACGCCTGTTTGGCGATATTACATTTTTGTTTTTGGTCGGACTGAACAAAGCTGTTAACGACCAGGTACTTATTTTACACCTGCGTACGGTGAGAGAATGAGCCTTTTCCAAGGAATCAACCAGGACCTTCTGATCCGAAAGCGAGTGTCATACCACTAGACCTCATAGCTGCACCTACTAGACCTAAGTCATTTTGGAAAACTCATAATAACATTTAAATTTAAATGAGCATTGAGACCGATGTATGTTTCTTGTTTTGTGTCTTGTGAGTGTGTAACTATAGCTTGGTAAACAACGTTTTGTGTCGAGCAATTACCGTTTAATGGCCATGCTGTCTGAGTTCTGCAATTGCATTTTTTTCTGAGTGTTGTTTTTAGATTGTTCTAAATAGAGACTTGGGAATTCGGAATCGAGACTGTCCTGAATGGGATTTTTTTTAAAATACGGCGTCCTGATAATTCATTTCATTAAGTCGAGATTTATACTTACGCGGTTAAATATAAAACAACTCAAAGCCAAGCTGAAGATTTGCATATCGAAGGAACGAATTTAACGTCACAAAGCTCTTTGTTTTTGTTTTTTAACAGCTATTTTAACTATGTGTTTTCACTAAATTACATCAATCAGACTATAAATGTTAATGGAGATTAAGATAAAGGGAGTAAATCTGACTCATGAATGAACAACACAAAATAAACGACGGTTCGGCACCTCGATTTTTTAGTTATAAATGTTAAATGTTACACATAGTTTTCTGTGTTGGGACGTTTTATTATTATCCCTCGACGGATGCTATGACTATTTTACCTAAACGCATAGCATTAATATCTGCTGATATCAACTGTAATTTTTAGGACGCCTTAGTTAAATCGTTTTGCACTTTGTTTTATTTTCATTTGTTTTGTGTTGTTATATTTTCCAGAAAACAGTGGACTTTAATGTCTCCATTAAAATTGTGAGCTTATAATATCTTCCTCCTCTCCATTCATCAGATAAGCAGTTTTATATATATATATATATATATATATATATATATATATATATATAGATATATATATATAGATATATATATATACATATATATATATATATATATATATATATATATAATCATTTATTTTTTAAAATTAAATTTCAATGAAGTCTCTCTATCAGTGAATATAGTTATTAATCCTTGCTCTGTGACGTATGATCTTAACGGTAGCTTTTTATATCAAACTGTAAAGGTTTATGGAAAGGCAAACGTCTTATAGTTATTGTCCCTTTTAGCTCTTCCAAAGGCGGTGTGAAGTGAAATATTTTGCCTTAACTTGCGTGCTGTGATTATGGATTATAAATATCTATATAAATATGAACAGTTGTATAGCGTATTCCCATAGATTTACCATGACCAATGCCTACCACAAACTTATAATATTATCATACTCTGTATGCCGCCCTGACAGATCAGTTGTAACAAGGATGTTGATATTATTAGAATTACTAAGAGCAGAGCTTTAAAATATTTTAGCTAAGTGTAAAACTACATTGTCTGTTTTCTTGTTGTTGTTTTTTTTATTTTTTGCTTGTATTGTTTTTGTTTTGTTAGTTTGTTTTTGTTGTTGTTTTTGTTTTGTTTTTGTTTTTGTTAATGTTTTGTTTTTGTTTTGTTTTTTTTTGGGGGGGGGGGGTTGGGTTGTTTGTTGTTTTGTTTTTTTGGGTTTTTTTTTTTTTGGGGGGGGGGGGCGGAGTTTAATGAGGGGAATTGAAATTTCTTACATTAAAAAATAAAAATAAAAAAGATAAACAAAAGGATCAAACTGTTTAAACAACGCTACTTTGCCAAGATGATTAGATTTAAACGTTGCAGGTATGGCTTAGATTAAGCTCATTTCCTGGGATATCTGACACAAGGTCTGAATATTAAGATATTTTTTTTTACTTCCCAGCAAATTATATCGTATCAACGAGAACATGGCTGTTTAATGTTGATATGGAGGAGTGCTAAAAACACCGGCTTGTCTCTATATCTATTGGTTTGGGAAATTTGCCAATTTCAGGTTTTTGGTCGAGGTTTGTTTTTGTTTTTTGTCATTGTTGTTTTTGTTTTGTTTTTTGTTTTTTTTGTTTTTTGTTGTATGTTTGTTATTTGTTATTTAAATATTGTTTTTTGTTGGGTTTTTAAAAATATCTTGTGTGCCCTGGAGAAAAAATTATTTAATAGGTCGATGGATATTGCGCTTTAATGTACAAGCCTGGTCTTAGCTCCATAATGGTGTGCACTTCGTCAAGTCGTGAACGGCACATAGAATCATGACAGTGTAACGTTAAGTTGGAACCTTAAGGAGACAATCATTTATGAGATGTTTTAGTTCTTTGCGAAAGAGCCTTATCCCTGCATGTACAAGGGTCGACTCAACTATCACTTGACATGAAATTACAATTATTATTATTATTATTATTATTATTATTATTATTATTATTATTATTATTATTATTATTATTATTATTATTATTATTATTATTATTACTATTATTATTATTATTATTATTATTATTATTATTATTACTATTATTATTATTATTATTATCATCATCATCATCATCATCATCATCTTCATTATTATTTTATTATTATTATTATTTATGATAAAATTGTCTCTATAAAGGCTGAGTCTTTTCCTTGTTACGGCTATCTCTAGTCGAAGAGAGTAAAATGTGCATCTATAGAAATAATTAGAGACTTAATGACTTGAACGCATTCATTCAAGGGTCACAGCAACCAGCCTATATAGTGCAGCACGTTTATCCCTGTTGCCAATATTAATCTGTTCTCATTTGTCTCTCATCAACAATTGTGAATTGAAGTTAAAGGTGAAAATTTCACGATTTTCAAAGCACTCGTATTTTATGATGATTGTCTTGTAATTGGCTGGAGAAGTTATTGCGTGCGAATATGTCATTGGTCGTACTTAATTAGACAACTTTAATTATACATATATCTATATAAAAGACTTATTTCTTTCATGCACATGCGTACGTGCATTTGTGCGTATGTCTGTGTGTGTTTGTGTATGTATTTTATAATAAAGAATTAGACCAATGTAGTCGCAGTGCCGCTCCGCAAAAATGACCATTTTGATTAATTGTTTGTTTTTTTCTGAATTTAAGGAAAAATGATTTATTGAAACCGGAACTGGAATTATTTTTATTATTAATTATCACTATTATTATTGTTGTTGTTGTTATTGTTATTATTATTATTATTATTATTATTATTATTATTATTATTATTATTATTATTATTATTATTATTATTATTAGCAGTATTAGTAGTAGTAGTAGTAGTAGTAGTAGTAGTAGTAGTAGTAGTAGTAGTAGTAGTAGTAGTAGTAGTAGTAGTAGTAGTATCATTAATTCATTGACAGAAAAATGAGCCGTGGATTATGTTTTGGTATGGTATTGAAATGAACATCATTTGTCAAATTAAATGGAAACTAGTAGTAGTAGTAGTAGTAGTAGTAGTAGTAGTAGTAGTAGTAGTAGTAGTAGTTGTTGTTGTTGTAGTAGTAGTAGTAGTAGTAGTAGTAGTAGTAGTAGTAGTAGTAGTAGTAGTAGTAGTAGTAGTAGTAGTAGTAGTAGTAGTATCATTAATTCATTGTCAGAAAAATGAGCCGTGGATTATGTTTTGGTATGGTATTGAAATGAATATCATTTGTCAAATTAAATGGAAACTTTAATTTAATGAATGAAGACATGATATGGACGTTACGAGTTTTCTCTTTGTTAAAAAAAAAAACACGATGAATAAAACACTTAACACGAGTATGAGAGATGAGAGAGGGGATGGCAACGCTAATTTGAATAGCAAAGTATTGATGGGACAGGACATAGACTGATCATTAGTAATGATCTGCGGCTATGTGGTCTAGTGGTATGACACTCGCTTTCGTCACCCGACTTATTACCGTATAATGTGGCGGTGGGTCCTGTATAGAAGAAACGAAATTGACGTCACTCAGCTCTTTATTATTGTTGAACTTTTCACTAAATTATATCAATCAGCCAAAAACGTCCAGCACACAGTTTTGTGTTGTTGCGTTATATCCGGCTAGCTGATGTTGTGAATATCTTATCTAAACGCATAGCATCAATAGTTAAACTGCCCAATTATACTTACTTGCATAGATGTGTCTGCATTGTAGGTTTACGGAATGAAATAGCCTTTAGTTATCTATATGTTAATATCAAATATAGTCCAGTTGATTTGTATATTATGACAAGGTAATTGGAACTTCGTGAAATCACAAGAGTTATTTTGTCAGAATTATGGATCTGTCATGGATTATTGATTACAATTTTGAATACACGAAGCATGTAATGAATGATAAATATCCTTTCAATGAGCAGAGAAAAAATAGTCAACACAAAGCATCCAATATTTTGATTTTAGAATCTTGTGTGTTATGTCCGATTGCGTGCACAAAAAGAAAAAAGAGAAATATTGACCGCGATGCAATGCACCGAGAATTACTTGGGGAAATTTAAATTAATGTTGACTTTTACGTTGACTTCAAAAAAACACAACATCATCTTCACTCTCACGCGAGGCGATAAAGGATGATTTGGTGATGTTGTGTTTACATGAGTACAACTTTGTGTTTTTCACCGCGTGTGAGTGTTTACGCGCGCGCGCGTGTGTCTGTGTGTGCGTATTTGTGTGTTTGTGTCTGTGGCCAGGCATTTCGACTCGCTCTCACCACGGCGTCAGTAGAGTACAATAGGTATTAGTCGAATTATTGGGACACAATTCGATCACATAAAAGTTCTCCTTTAACCGATTGAATGTTATTGTTGGGTGTGGAGCATTCTCCTTCCGCAGGATGACGTTAGAACTAGGTCACACGAATATTCACTTGCCAAGTATTTTTTCTAGGGCATGGATAACACTTTCGCAGTATAGATAGTATGCGCTTGGCTAAGAAGCTCACAACATTGCCATCCGGAAATATAACGAACCAACACACAAAATTATGTGTAACCTTAAATGTGCATAGTCTGGAAAAAAAAAGTTATAGTGAGAAAAACTCGGATGGCAAAAAAAAATAAATAAATAACAAAGACCCGGGTGACGTCAACTTCATTATATCTATATTCTTCACGTATCAGTAGACACTTGCGCGTATGTTTTTTTTCCAGTTGACACTTGAGCAGTTATTACGTAGTGATTGTACTTCTGGTTCTCTTTTTGCTCTTACTGATCAACTTTAATAGAAAGTGTTTCGCAAAGTGTTTAACCCTTACTGGTTCCCTTAATATTATCATTAAAAATATTCGCATTGATTTGATATAAATCTAATCGATATCATATGAACGAAAATACGGATAAATTAAGGTTTTTAAAATGTGAATTATAAAGACAAATGCAGGCCACTAACATATAAAAAAAAGTCATGTAGCAATGGGAAACTTATTTGACTGCGCTAGTGTTAACGGAATATGAACAATGAATTTTTTTTTTTAATCCGTGCAAATATCGAAAAACCTTCAGAGAAAATCTTGCGCATGTGGTGACCGCATTGTCTACTGAGAGTACTATATAAGAAGTCACTAGGTGACCGACATCCGTTAAACAAACATAGCACTTGAGCTTAAAAGTATGCACGTGATTAGAATAGAGATAAAGATAAAGGGAGTAAATCTGACTCATGAATGAACAACACAAAACAAACAAACAAGTGATTAGAAGCTCTTGTGTCATGCTTTTATTTATTTTTTATCGGCTCAAAAAAAAATGATGAGATGAATAAGCAGCTTCGTCTATGACATGATCTGTGATTTTTTAAATATTGTTTTCCATTTGTTTGTCTATTTTCATAGTACAATATATTTTTTTTTATTTTATTTTATTTATTCGTCTGTTGCTTTATTTTGGATAGAAAGTGTGTTTAGCATTTGCTTTTGCTTTTTTCCCTCACAATTTTAAACTTATGTAGATACTAGCGAAACAGATAAGAGCTGTCAAGTCGATCAATCAACTTCTGTTTGTTTGTTTTTGTTTGTTTTGTTTTTTTAACCCTACGGTGGATATAATAAAAGTAAGCAAGTCGCATGGTGGAATTATCATCATAATCATCCTGTGTTCATGACAATATACTGTGCGTCGTTTCCAATTAATATCATCATCATCATCATCATCATCATCATCGTCATCATGGCAAAATTATTCATATGGTTCGTTTACAAACTTAATGCACAAACTACTAATGTATTTCTAGTTATTCTAATTTTTATTGCATTGTAATTTAAATTTTTAAGTAGAACCTTACATTTTCATGCACTAAAATGATTTAACAGTATCGGGAGCGAAGGATAAACTCCTAAAACTCAGCAAACCACGGCGCTTCCATTTGCCAGTTATTGTCAATAAGCAGAGTATCGTTCTAAGAGATTTTATTGAAATTATGTGACGACGTGATGGGATGCATGCCTGATCGGGTTATCGGTTTATGCTAGGGAAGTGGGGCTGGGGGGTGGGGGGGGGGGTTAGGAATCGAAAGAAGAGGCGGGGGGGGGGGGGCATAGACTACTGTAATCTGTATGGGGGGGGGGGGGGTTAAATGGAGGACAACAACACTGATTGGATTGCCCCATTGTCATTGTACCCGGATGGAATACGGGTGATGTATAGCACTTACCATTCATTGTTATCGATTCCATTAAATACCGCTTATTTCAGCGTCGGGGCCAGTTTCATGACAAACTCTTGAAGGATGATGAAAAATCGAATAAATGATGAAAGAAAAATTGATCTGGAATTTCGTGTCGGTCAAAAAAATAAATCCGAAAATTTTAGAAAGAAATTAGTGGCGATGGGAATTGTTTTAAAAGTTTGTTGCTTTCTAATACCAATGTGTAGATGCGATGTAAACCCACGTGTGTTTGATAACCCAAATTGCTTTGGGCTCATTCTTGTAATGGAAATACTCTCAAACAAACGCAAAGTACTGTCCATTACAGTCATGTTAAAACAGGGCCATAATTGCGTTCGGCTATCAGACCTGCTAATGAGTGCACCAAAGGTGTAACATTAGATTCTTTGAATCAAAGCGCGACATGATTCAGTTGCCCTCCCGAAAGACATTTTTACACACCATCAGTAAGCGGAAGGTGGGTCTGTTTGACCTGGCGGAAAGCACATTGCAATAGACTCGCGTCATATTATACGGTCTTCATGTAGTCGGGCTCAAATTCCAAGAGACCAATTTCTTGGATATTTAAAGATAAATAAACTTTTTTCACGAATGTGAGAAACAACTCAAGTTTTTTATTCACCATGCCGTTTCACCATTCCACTATTAATGGCATTTGAAAAAGTAAGCGCCAAAATAATAATAATAATAATAATAATAATAATAATAATAATAATAATAATAATAATAATAATAATAATAAAATAATAATAATAATGATAATGATAATAATAATAATAATAATAATGATAATAATAATAATAATAATAATAATAATAATAATAATAATAATAATAATAATAATCTTTATTGTCCAAGTAAAAGGCAATTCATGTGAGGTAAACAATGCTCAAACACTTTGGTTCATGGTATGAGTATGAACATCAACACATTTACAAGTACAAATGGAAATGCATTGGTAATATTATTAAATGGGTACACGCATACCGCCGTCTTTCAATACTGTGTCTGCATGTAAATTTCAGATTTCGTTAGGATTTGTTGGGGAAAGTCTTTAGAGCGGATACTTTCCGGGTGATTACTCCTTCATTATTTTTATTATTATTGTTATGATTATTATTATCATCATCATCATCATCATCATCATCATCATCATCATCATTATTATTATTATTAATATAATTATTATTATTATTACCATCATCATCATCATCATCATCATCATTTATAATTATTATTATTATTATTATCATTATTATTATTATTATTATTATTATTATTATTAATAATAATAATAATAATAATAATAATAATAATAATAATAATAATAATAATATTATTGTGGGGTAGTTGCACACATATGTAATGGCTTGTGATCGTATAGTGGTGTTTTTGATAGATGGTAGTATTATCCTTTGCGTCGTGTTGTAGATGTTAATAATGACGAAAGAGTTCAGGGGTCGGTGATGATAATTGAATGCACAACATCAAGACATTCAAATAAAAGTCCAGATTCCAAGTTTCATTTCTTACAGTTTTATTTGTTTGTGATAAATTCAAAATCCAAATCATGATAAATTCCAAATCCAAATCAAATAGCATGGTCATAATTCAATCAGTTTTATAAATTCCAAATCCGTAAAATCAGTCCACATGTAAAGTCAATTTTGCCTAAGTAACCATTTTCAATGTTCGTGGAATATTTCTAAGTCCGTAAAAGCAAATAAATGATGGTGAGCACAAAAGGTTTAAAGTGTGCAGCTCATGGTCAAGTTGAATCCTCCCGTTTTCCTCGAAACATCCTCTTTTATCCCTATCAAAATTTTACCCATAGTTCCATTGTTTCCACGCCCCCTTGCAGTTTTGACAGTTCCCTGTCAGTCTATAATCCAACCCCTAAGAGTAAGACCAAATCATAATCAAACCTGAAACGTCAATTCCTACATATTGGTGTTAAACCCCGCCTTTTATGATATAATATTACTTTTGGTAAACGTTAGTTCAGTACGCCCAAATAATCTGTACGCCCAAATAATAAATTCCAACTATAATTTGATGCTATTATCCCCAATAACCAAGTAACACCGATCAAAGAAAGTAATTTTCTAGTACTCAATATAATGACCAATTCTTTAACTTTGGAACGTAAAACTGTCCTAGACTACTCAATATAATGACCAAGTTTAACTGATATACAAGCACTGTGAACTCATTAAACCCACTTGCTATAAGCTAACTCTCTTACATACGCCCCTTTCTTAGAATTTAAATTGACTTTAAAACAATTTCAATTCAAAAAAATTACAGTGAGAGATTAAATATATATGTAATGTCCAACTAAAATGTAATAAATAAATGTTAAAATGATAATACTTATACCAGTTAAATATTTAAAAACTTTAAACTTCCCTGTCAGGTCGGAAAATGTCCTAATCCCTTTGGTCTATCCACGAATACATTAAAATGGAGTAACAATCTCGACTACGCCATTGATACGTCCAGAATCAACACAATCTACAGACTACAAATACACAGCAACCTCAATTACATCGTACCTTTCATATTATACAAACTTGACAGAATTCATAAAATAATATCTGTATCAACACAGATTTCTTCCATGAACCTTTTTATATTTACATTCTTTATTGAACAATTGGATTACTTGTATTTACTTCTACAACAACAATACCCAACGATGTACGATGTCAATAATTACATAAACGTTCAAGATACGATTGTTTTTACAAAAATGATGTCCAATTGTGAACAATACTACTTCCATCATATGCAGTGGTGATCGTATTCAAATTTAAACTTATGTCAATATACAAGTGTGCAGCACCCATATCTACAATTTATAAACATTGAATATTATAATAACGCCTGTCTTAGTATCATTGTAAAAGATAAAGGCTATATATGTATATAAGACAATGCAGGAAAAAGTATCGCAAAACGCCACATGAGCGATTTCCTTGGATTCATTATCGTATGATATTCAACAACCTGCGTTCAAATAACGAAAATATTGTTGACCTTATTCGACCCTACTACATACACTACTTGACTTACTTCTTGACTTAGATGCCTTTCGCGTCTCGACCGAAAGATCGGGTCGCCTTGGCTGTTTCCAGTATTTCCTGTGTGAGGTGTCTCCAATATTGCCGGTCCTCTGCTAGGGTTCTCAGATTTTCAAGGTCCCCTGCCGTTATGAGACTAATGCTTTGTCCAAGTGTTGTGAGGTTTTTGTTTAGGATCACAGGGAGTGTTGTGATCGGTCTTCCTCTGAAAAGGTTCCCGTGTTTTTGGAAGTATCCCGACATGGCTTGGTTTGCTGGTATGTTTTTGTCCCTGCGTAGTATGTGACCGAAAAGTTGCCATCGTTGTTGTAAAATGTCAAGGGAGATTGGTCTTTCTTTTGTGATCTTATAGAGTGATTCATTTGAGATCTTTTTGGGGTATTTGATGTCCAGTACCCTTCTTAGCTGTGTGCGATGGAAGGCATCCAGATGTTCTTCTTCGGATTTTGTCAACGCCCAAGTGCCGCAGTTATACAGAAGTACCGGTTTTACAAGAGCATGGTACAGTTTCAGTTTGGTTTTTCTCTTTATTTTGTCACCTCTAATCCATACATTGGTGAGTTTACTGAGTGCGGCGTTTGATAGCTGTTTTCTTCTTTGTACATCCTCGGTGTCTCCAATTAGTGAGCCGACTTTCTTTGTTCTTTTCCATTCCTCTTTGTTCCTCGATATTGTTGTAAATTCGGTTTTATTGGCATTGACTTGGAGGTTATATTTCATGAGGGTATTTTGTATGATGTCTATATTTGCTGGTGTTGATCCAATAAAATCGACATCATCTGCATAGGCGATTTCTCTAGGGATTGCATTCTCAATATGAGTCGTTGGTTTTGGAATGACTTTTCGAACTTCTTTCAGAGCGTGTTCTAAGTATATTGTGAACAGAATCGGGCTCAGACTATCTCCTTGGGGGGTCCCGATGTTACTTTCGAACTGCGTCTGTTTTGTGGCCCCGTATATCCTTGGTTGTATCTTTGTGTTGCTGAGGAGAAATCGGATTATTCGGAGCTCGTCTTCGTCTACTATTTCTGTTAATATCTCCAAAAGTTTTCCTCTGTCGATCGTATCAAAGGCTGCGGACATATCGATTCCGGTTATTGTTATGGATATGTTTTCTTTGAGTGCCTTTGCTGCCAACCATTTATGTGTCCATACAACGTCCGATGTGCTTCGGTCTTGGCGAAACCCGCTTTGGCTATGTGATAGGTATTTTTCTATTTTCGGTCTAATTCTGTTGAGGACAATAGTTGACAGTGTTTTTCTTATGGTATTCAGTAATGTTATTGGGCGCAGGTTGTTTACGGGTCCTTTCGTTTTTCCTGGTTTTTGTATTGTAATTAGGACACCGCTGTTTATGTCCCAGTCTTTGTGTGTTGAGAATGTTTTGTTCATTATGTTTGCAATGCTCAGATCCAGGGAGAGTGTACCGCATTTCAGCAATTCAGCGGGAATTTCATCTTCGCCTGGGGATCTGTTATTGTTTAGGCACTTTATGCTATTTCTAACTTCAGTTGTTGTGATGCGGTTGTTTAGGTCTCTAGGGTTTCCTGAGAAGGGCGATATTTGTGAGACTTGTTTGTGAAATTTCTGCTGGAAGTGGTCAGTTACAATGTCAAGGATATCGTTGGGATTTGTTGTCTGTTTGCCAAATTTATCCTGTAGTTTTGGGTTCTCGAATGGTTTTCGGTTCAGAGATTTCGTCGCTTTGAACATAGACGATGCGTTATTTTTGGACTTTTCTATGTCTTCCACTTTTTTGTCTAATTCCTCGTTTCTGTGTTTTATTGTAAGTGATCGAATTGAATGCAGTATTTTGTTTCGTTCCGTTTTCAGGTTTATTATTTCTTCCGAGTCTTTCGTGTTTTGTATCCTGATCCTAAGTTCTTTTTGTTGCCGCGATAGATCGTTAATAGCGATGTTAGGCGTTCGATTTGGTTTGTTCTTAGTTGTATTAATAGAGCCTGCACTTTCTTCCCCGCATATTTCATTGCCGCTTGCGTCTCTTTCCATTCATTGTTTGGATTGCTGTTTTGCTTTATTTTAAATAGACTTGAGTTAAGTTCATATTGGTAAAGAATGCGACATTCTCGCTCATTTACTATTTTTGCCGTGTTTATTTTGACTGCCGTTTTACCTTTCTGTCTTCGTTGTCTGTACACATTTATGTTGAAATTCGTTTTTACAAGTTTGTGATCGGATGTTAGCAGTGTACCACCGTATGATCGCGAGTTGGTTGAGTAGTGTTTATGGCGGTGTCGACATATGATATAGTCTATTTGGTTGTGTATTGTTATCATTTTGTCTTGGGTTTGGTCTTTCCTTTGTCCTACCCATGTTGTCTGGTGTCTTGATGGGTGGTTGAAAGCACTGTTTGTTATGAAAAGTTTTCTCTGTTCACAGAACTGGACTAATTTTTCTCCGTTATCGTTACGTTTTCCTTTTGAGTATGATCCTAAACATAGTGTGTCACTGTCGAGACGTTTTCCTACTTTGGCATTAAAATCTCCAGCAATTATTAATATTGATTTGTTTCCTATTTTGTTCAGTGTATCGTCTAGGTCTTTGTAAAGTTTATCAGTTTCCTCTGGGTATTGTTTTGCGCGTTGACTTGTTGGTGCGTAAACATTTACGATTGAGATAGTGAACGTCTTCTTACCGTGATCGTCTTTATTATCGTTATTCTGGTTCCTTGAATTGATCTTACACTTAAGCTCAAGAACACATATTCTGTCCGAAACATTCCATTCGTCACTCGTCAAATCCCTGCAGTTTTTATTTATGAGAAATCCACATCCATAGTGAGGTGAACTGGAAGCAAAGCACAGCAGTCTGTGACCATTTATTGTTTGGTCGACGCCATCTTGGATCTTCGTCTCTTGTAAACACAACACATCGATTTTATAACTTTCTAAATCTTGACACAGTTGTTCCTTTCGAATGTTACTTTTAATAGATCTTAAGTTAAAAGTTCCAATATTAAGATTAGTCCACATCAGGTAAAAATTAAAGATTCCACACAGTGAATAAATAGAAACATAAGACTATCCACTGAGCCGAAGCTCAATGTCAACAGGTGTCAGCCATGTTGTCCGCTAAGGACACTACTAGACTACGTTATTGTTACATCCTCTACCTGGTGTGTGGACTCACATCACCCACCGGAACTCTGCAAGATTACATCATCTACCTGGTGTGTGGACTCACATCACCCACCGGTACTCTACAGATTACATCATCTGCCTGGTGTGTGCTCACATGCCACCTCATCAGAACTCGATCAACAAACACAGACAATTACAACACACAACCTCTGTCGACTACTACACACGAACTCTTTGTCAACACATGGCTGAGTTCACAACGTTCTTTTGACTTGCTGGTTAAGTCAAACTTCATTTAAATTCAAGATCTCGCACACAGTTCATCTTGAATTTTTACAATTTCATCTACAATGAGATTCAACGTTTACACAAGACAACCACAAATATCTACGAGGAGAATCGACCCAGATGCCGGAGATGAATGGATTACAGCGACGTCACAAGACCAAGAAATCAACGTTTTAATGTAACCATTTTCAGCGGTTGCATAATATAAGGCTAGATTCTATTCTTCCTTCCAACAGGTTAAGCATACGTTTGCTACCTGTAGAGTCTTTTTTCGTCCCAATTCAAAAGACTCGAACAAATACAACACACTAATTGCAAAAGTTGGTCACTTTAGTAACAGCCCACAATCACATACTGTGTTAGATTTTACTTATTTAGTTATTTACACTGTACTAAATATGAATAAGTCGGACAGACTAATGACTGATTATTTACTAAACACTAAATATGTGATGTGAACAAGTCGGACAGACTAATGTCTGATTATTTATTAAACACTAAATATTTGAATGTGAAGACATTATGGTGATAATTCGAAGACATTTACAGAGGAAAACGTTTTTAATTAATTAACAATAATTAAAGTGAATTTATGACACTTGGGCTATTCAGTGACCACAACACACACAACAATGCAACACGTAGACTAGATACAATCACCTGAACTCTTATAGTTGATATATTTTTTTCATTACATGAAAACTCATTCTAAATGGATACAATGACTTCATTAACAATTACTGACAATTTTTACAGGATGACCATTCTCAAAACGAACGGATTACTGAGAAATGTGACCTCTGATGGATGACCACAAAGAACAATTTGATATCAATGTAGTTGTAAACTACACCCTGATGACTTAAAAAGCTTAAAAAATTGAACCATCAACAATGAACAATGAATGATAATAACTTCAACTTGAATTTTAAAATGATGATAATGCTATTATTATGATTTATTTTTAAATATTTTTTTATTACTAATTGAAATGTAATCCTTCGTATATGGATCTAGATGTCTATAATACATTATTTGTACCACATATTATAAGTAGGAATTAATGTAATAATGTTGTTTAAATGGAATCATACAATATAAGGGAATATACAAGGTACTGGTTTTGATATGTCAGTAAATGAGTAGACATACATGGAAGCTGAGATTATCACCCATGTCGTAAAGAGTTCAATTTGAGATTGAATAAGACAACGTGAGTATATCACAAATGGAATTTGAACCATCCTTTTTCACGCAATACTATTTATGTGTGATGGGATATGACGAGAATTAAACACTTTTATTGCTATGAAGATGGAATTTAAGGTGAAAAGATATTTTGTCTTTGAACTTTTAATTACTTGATATCTTACTGTCAATATTGTAATGCCTTAAAAAGTATAATCGATAAATATATAAATGTTTAATCAACTTTCGTGTTGGTAAATTTAAATTTTAATCACTTTTAAATGATAGATACCTTACTGTTGATGTTGTAATTTGAAAGAAAAAAAATCTATAATCGATATATATATATATATCTATTTAGATGTTGTAATCAAATTTGATGTTTGTGAATTTATCAATGTTGTAATACTATAAAACCTATAATTGATATATATATATATGAATGTTGTAATCAACTTTGGTGTTTTTGAATTTAAAGTTTAAAGTTTTTAAATATTTAACTGGTATAAGTATTATCATTTTAACATTTATTTATTACATTTTAGTTGGACATTACATATATATTTAATCTCTCACTGTAATTTTTTTGAATTGAAATTGTTTTAAAGTCAATTTAAATTCTAAGAAAGGGGCGTATGTAAGAGAGTTAGCTTATAGCAAGTGGGTTTAATGAGTTCACAGTGCTTGTATATCAGTTAAACTTGGTCATTATATTGAGTAGTCTAGGACAGTTTTACGTTCCAAAGTTAAAGAATTGGTCATTATATTGAGTACTAGAAAATTACTTTCTTTGATCGGTGTTACTTGGTTATTGGGGATAATAGCATCAAATTATAGTTGGAATTTATTATTTGGGCGTACAGATTATTTGGGCGTACTGAACTAACGTTTACCAAAAGTAATATTATATCATAAAAGGCGGGGTTTAACACCAATATGTAGGAATTGACGTTTCAGGTTTGATTATGATTTGGTCTTACTCTTAGGGGTTGGATTATAGACTGACAGGGAACTGTCAAAACTGCAAGGGGGCGTGGAAACAATGGAACTATGGGTAAAATTTTGATAGGGATAAAAGAGGATGTTTCGAGGAAAACGGGAGGATTCAACTTGACCATGAGCTGCACACTTTAAACCTTTTGTGCTCACCATCATTTATTTGCTTTTACGGACTTAGAAATATTCCACGAACATTGAAAATGGTTACTTAGGCAAAATTGACTTTACATGTGGACTGATTTTACGGATTTGGAATTTATAAAACTGATTGAATTATGACCATGCTATTTGATTTGGATTTGGAATTTATCATGATTTGGATTTTGAATTTATGTTGTGGTTGTGTTTGAGTTGCCTCTGTCGTTGTCATCAGCGTTCCCGTTATGACTGATGGTTGCAAGTGTCCTCTTTCGTGATGACTGTATCATGTTTTAGTGCAAACACTACTTCTGCCTTTGATTAACTCGAATTATTCCCCTTAGACAATCCCTAATTTAATGAAATATGATTTTGTTTATGTTATCGTAGCACTTCCTACCATTTCAACTGATTGCCGAATGATTACACAGTTAAGATTTGACAATTGAACATAACTTCTTCTTCAACTCAGTTACACATTGTATGATATAAATGTTAAATTCAAACCACGCAGTAAATATTGATTACAATTACAACAGCAAATCGATAGGAGAAAAATATGATAATCAAAATATTCGCAGAAACGATATACACTCTGGTCAATAAAAATTCAATGTTTCGCGCCTTTGCCCTCGGCTTATAAAAATATTCATATAACTCATTGCGACGTTATCTCGCGCCTCTTAATATAGCATTGATAATTGTGTGCGCTTTAACCACGCGCATCGTATTTATAAAAATTCTCCGCCTTCTGCATCATTTCATAATGTTAAACCATGCGCTTTAATCAAAAGCAAAATAAAATATTCCCGAACGCCTCATTCCTGCGTCTCGTAATTTAAATCGTGTGCACTTTAATTACCGCGTCTTACATCACTGCGCTTATTTACCCACTATGCATTTACAGCATTTTACCATATGGGTTACTTATAATTCGCTGATTCTTAACAAGTTAACCACTTGTGTCACAAATATTATCAGCTCACATGACATAATGCATTTTCAATATTTTGTTATTCTTCCGTAATAACATTTTAACTCCCATTACAAGAGACCAGTTTTTCATAATAATTGATACTCCGCCCGCCATTGTATTTATATTATCTGCTTTTAATTCTCCGACTTCAAACAAAAGTCCGTTATTCCGTTATTATGAGAATATAATTCCTTCAAAAAATTACGATGAAACACGTTTCAAAACAAAACAAAACAACGATTGACTCATAGTGACTCAACTTAATTTTCGGTGATAAAATCAAAATGTCTCATGTAATCTATTATAACGCCATTTCTCATTACAAATATATAATTAGCTCTGTTGTCGATTACTTGGCTGCGTTAACCACGCATTTATTACCAAGAAAACAAACAGATATAAAACTTTGCTCTTTGTCATGAACCCATGAATCTCAAAGAGTCAATATCAACCTACCAATTCATCCCTATTGACGGGAGAAAAATATAATCAATGATGTTGTAATATAACAATAAATACCATAAGACATTTTTCAATTATCAAAACTTATAATGTACGTGTTGTTATTGCCATCGTCTTCTTGAGTCATTTTGACAGAAAATAAAACGTAACAACATTAAATAATGGACCAACTGTCTATGTAATTCCAACAGTAACATACAAAAATTGAAATAAAAATCGACACATCTTTGTTACTGATATTAACAAAACATTGCCATTAACGGTACAAATTAATATTCGAAGAATTATTCCGAAACGCTTGATTGTAAGTAAACGCATTTTCATTTATTTTGAAAAATAAAACGCACTAAAATATTCATTTAAATTCTGCAATTTTTCTTCATCTCTCCCTCTCCTCTTTTTTAAATATTTGAAATACATATAGCATCAATATGATATTATTATTATTATTATTATTATTATTATTATTATTATTATTATTATTATTATTATTATTATTATTATGATTATTATTATTATTATTATTATTATTATTATTATTATTATTATTATTATTATTTTGCCGTTCTATAATATATTGCTTTTAGTTTTTAATATATTTTCTTGTTCCATCTATGGTTCTTAATTTCAATATTATTTCGTTTAATTTTTTTTAAAATACCGTCTTTTATCAGAATTTTAGGAATCATCTATAATTTCAATAATTTTTTTCAACATTTCATTACAAAAAATTATACTACTTCACCTTCAATATTGATATTCATTTTCTTTTCCAAATAAGAATATTTTCCTATCTGTTCACAATTTTCACTTCAAAATTCGAGTCTCACAAAAACTTCAATAGATAGTAACACCGCAACAATACACATTTCTTGTGTATCCATGGTTCGGAATAATAACATCTTTACATCCTGGTACCATGGCTCCAAAAAAAAGATATATAAGAATCCTGGTCACGGCACCAAAAAGATACATAATGTGGGGTAGTTGCACACATATGTAATGGCTTGTGATCGTATAGTGGTGTTTTTGATAGATGGTAGTATTATCCTTTGCGTCGTGTTGTAGATGTTAATAATGACGAAAGAGTTCAGGGGTCGGTGATGATAATTGAATGCACAACATCAAGACATTCAAATAAAAGTCCAGATTCCAAGTTTCATTTCTTACAGTTTTATTTGTTTGTGATAAATTCAAAATCCAAATCATGATAAATTCCAAATCCAAATCAAATAGCATGGTCATAATTCAATCAGTTTTATAAATTCCAAATCCGTAAAATCAGTCCACATGTAAAGTCAATTTTGCCTAAGTAACCATTTTCAATGTTCGTGGAATATTTCTAAGTCCGTAAAAGCAAATAAATGATGGTGAGCACAAAAGGTTTAAAGTGTGCAGCTCATGGTCAAGTTGAATCCTCCCGTTTTCCTCGAAACATCCTCTTTTATCCATATCAAAATTTTACCCATAGTTCCATTGTTTCCACGCCCCCTTGCAGTTTTGACAGTTCCCTGTCAGTCTATAATCCAACCCCTAAGAGTAAGACCAAATCATAATCAAACCTGAAACGTCAATTCCTACATATTGGTGTTAAACCCCGCCTTTTATGATATAATATTACTTTTGGTAAACGTTAGTTCAGTACGCCCAAATAATCTGTACGCCCAAATAATAAATTCCAACTATAATTTGATGCTATTATCCCCAATAACCAAGTAACACCGATCAAAGAAAGTAATTTTCTAGTACTCAATATAATGACCAATTCTTTAACTTTGGAACGTAAAACTGTCCTAGACTACTCAATATAATGACCAAGTTTAACTGATATACAAGCACTGTGAACTCATTAAACCCACTTGCTATAAGCTAACTCTCTTACATTATTATTATTATTATTATTATTATTATTATTATTATTATTATTATTATTATTATTATTATTGTTATTATTATTATTATTATTGTTGTTGTTGTTGTTGTTGTTGTTGTTGTTGTTGTCATTATTATTATTATCAATGTTATTATTATTACGACGACCACCTTCGTCATTGTCATCA
>NC_088361.1:127320857-127333357 GCF_034508935.2 Berghia stephanieae
GCGATTTTCTAATTGCAATAAGCAGAGTATTTGGTCTCAATGTCTTTGGAGAGCCTTTTGGATTTTCTGGCTTTTCCTCCCCTTTATTAATATCCAGATTCTGGTGATGTTCGAACGTCTCATTAAAAATGCCCGCTATGTGTTCATCTAATAAGAGTGGTCCATATTTGAGCAGTTCATCGCATACTCCATCTTCTCCCAGTGCTCTGTTGTTATTTAGACTTTTAAAAGCATTTCTCTCTTCTCTTGGCGTAATAGGTTTAAATATTGATCGGAGATCCCCCTCTCTGTATCACCATTGAGTACAGACGATACTAGTTATTTTGCATTTTATTTTATTTGTTTTCCGCCTTAATTTGTGTATTGTTGTGCTGACGAAGGGTTTGTACCCGAAACGTTTATTGTCTGTTTTGTTCCCATACGATGCCTCTCCATTTTCACTCATTCGTTAGTACACCACAGTATTATGGCGTTCTATCCATGCACCATCAGCTTCCGGTGATTTCGTCTCCCCTTGCAATATTACGACGCTCTCTCAAAGCAACATTAGCTTCTTATGATTTCGTCTCATACTGCAATATCATGACGCTGTATCCAGGCAGCAGCAGATTCTGATTGTTATACATACAATGTTCAAGATCAATATTCTGACGATTCAGCCGTTTTATGCAAAAGCCGATCCTTGCGCATGTCCTGAAACATTCTTCCAACTGCGCAACATTGCAGTCTTCCATCAGACTCTCTGCCTCTTCCAGTCCGTTTCGACTTCGCCAACATACACTAATGCAAGGCTGTCGCCGTTAGATAGACCTTTTACTTTGACTTGTGGCGGCCACAATGCATCTGGTTTTGATTGTATGAAACCCAGAAAGGTGCCGACCCAGCTCAGAGGAGATCAATCGCCTGCAGGAACCTTTTTATTCCACGTATCACCTGTAACATAACATCACACATTCACATTCCTCTGCAATTCTTCTTCTATCAGCTTATCCCGCATTTTGCAGGGTTGCCATCATGAATGCCACATCTCCATGCATCTCGGTTCAGAGCATCATATTCCTCTAGGCCCAGTTCTTTCATATCGTCATTTAATTTATCCAACCATCTAGTCTTTGGGCGTCCCTTTTTCCTCTTTCCCGCTAATTGTAAGTCCAATATTTTCCTTCCCACGTACTCCCTCTTTCGTCTCTTTACATGTCGGAACCATTTCAATCTATTTTCTATCATCTTTATTAATACATTCTTCACTTCAGTCAACCTTCGAATTCGTTCATTTCTCACTTGATCTTTTCTTGTCCAGCCAAGTGACCATCTCAATATCCTCATTTCTGCCACCTCAACTTCTTTATCTTGTTTCTTTGTTGTAGATGTTGTCTCTAGTCCATATAACAACTAATATGACAGCCCTCTACAATTATTCGTCAACATTTCATGAATGATGTGACGATAGATTGCTTTGCATTTCTATAATAGAATATTTAAATTGGTTTCCCCCTTTTACCCGGTATTGAAAGGTCTTTATGTGACGTGCACATATTTGCAGGTTTTCTAACCGAATGTAATTATGGGCCAAATTTAATTTTGTTGTAATGGACAATGTTTTGCGTTGGTTTGAGAGTATTTCCATGACAACAATGAGCCCATCACAATTTTGAGTAATCAAACATGTAAATCAGTACACGTAATATTTATGCTTGATGAATCATCAACATGATATAAAATATTATCTTGTGTTAAGTAAGGCGTTCGATAGTATTATTAAATATGATGGAAGCCGAGATGAATTGATATTCACTCGAGAGGACGTCGTCTTTGTATTGAACGGAAGGAAAATCTAGAAGGAGTGATATCCACTCCTAATGGACGCGATGAATTATCAGATGAAGACGCTGTGTGATCGTCATTACTTGCCTTTTGTTGGGCGCTGCCGTGAAGAAAAGGGAAGTAATGAGTTATACAGAATGGCTCCCATTTGGATCCCATCCCACACGCTTCCTTCGACTTGTTGATCTCATCTGGCCTCTTGTTTGGCTCGTCATCATTATTTTGTCTGCCTCACGTGTCTGAGTATCATCTTGTTTGGTTACCATTGTCATAATATCATCAGGATATATTGTTGCAATATGACGGTAGTCTCTGTTTGTATAAACCATTGTCTTGATATCCCTGGTAGTGCGGGGCGGTCCTTGGCAAGCTTAAGGACCACGGTCCTACGGTCCTTGGGAAATGAAGACCGCAAGGACCGGTCTCTAGACCGGTCCGTTCATTCTTGAACCGTTAAAGACCGCTACACGATGAAAACCGTGGCCTACAGGAGTAAAACACACGGAGTAGTCACACTCATTTCAAATTGTAACCTAATTAGAGAAGAGGGGTGATGCCTTCTTTATTTGCTCACCGTACTTCATTGTTACTTCGATAATTTAATAAAATTTGAAATTTATCCCCATTAACGGAGATAATGGCATCGCCCAAGGCGTTGATCGAGTTGTTCGTGGCGTTGATACACACACGCAACTCCTACCCCCCCCCCTCCCCCCCCCCCCCCACACACACACATTAGAGGGCAGCGAGCATTGAAGAGTAAGAGAGAGACGTGAAGTTATAATAAGAGGGGGTGGATGAGGTGATAAGAGGGGTCGATGGTGACTTTTCGCCAGATCTAACAAACTCAGCTACCCATTCATTGCTGAGTAGACAGGGATTCAGAAAAAAATCGACTGCACCCTTTGCGTATAAAGAGAGTGCTCTATCAACTGAGCTATCGGGGTCCCCAAATATTCTATTGGACCTTTTAAAAATACAGACGTTATAACTGGGTTTTTTGGACGGAAGAAACTAATGAAACTCATATTACTTGATTAGTTAAAACACCAAACGAAATTTTAATATTATTGTATTATTTTTAATGACAACAATGCGATAGAAAGGAGTGGCGACAAGAGATGGACAAAAGAAAACAAAAAATCAGACTTGCAACTTGCTAGGTTCGACACACACACACACACACACACACACACACACATCTTTAGTAGTCACATACATTTCAAACAATAACCCATTAGAGAAGAGGGGTCATGCCTTCATCATAGATCATTGTCATTGCGATCATTATGGTGTAGTAAATTTTGAAATTTACCCCGTATAATGGAATCGTCCAAGGCGTGCGCCTCCTGTTCCCCCCATCTCACACACGAAAGGGTGGTTTGCGGAGTGGAGGGAGGTTGTCGTCTGCCTCTATGGTCGTCTGTGTCGTTTAGTGTATGGCAAAGGGGGGTGGGTGCGATTAATTAAGTGGGATGGGTGGTGATTGGTGGAAGATAGGCAAAGGACCGAGGCAACGAATCGCTGGGGAAGTAGTATGGCGCGAGACCGTTGAAAGGTGATAAGAAGTGAGGACCGCCGGCGGTCTTCCTCTTTGGGACTGGACCACGGTTCACAGCTAAAAGACCGTGGGACCGGTCCTCGGTCCGGTCCTCAGCGCGGCACTAATCCCTGGTAGATTCCTTCCTAGCCGTAATATTCCTTGTTAAGACTTTCTTCTCATATTATTGTGAGATTGTTGTGAGCACGTGATATAGCCCATAACCATTTGATGTTTCTTCAGACTCACGATCGTTACTAAAGTGCATGTTATATTTTATAACGAGTTCACTTATTTATAATGTCACGTACTAGATACCCTCTGCATATAATTTCATTGGGGGTGGGGGGTTAAGCGGTGTGGCCAGGTGATTATCATATTGTGCTAAACCTTTTGCGAAATTAAACAAAAAATGTGAGCATTATGGGGCATTGAATATCGCTACGTATATGCTTAGATGATATACCATATTATTTACACCACGTCTTACTGACGAAAAAAAACCCCAAAAAAACGGACCATTTACATAGCGCAATTCCCACTAAACATGTTCAAAGCGCTCTAGATGGGGTCGCTAGCCAACAGCAACACAACTTTTAGGGTGAGACATGACGCCTGTAACGGTTAATACAATTTTTCTCTGACTGAGACAACGCTGCGGCTAGGTACTCATTGTTCACATGAGTGTGGTGAGAGAATGTAAGTAAGTAGCGGTTTTGTTTCCAAGGACTCAACTATGGGCACCTACAAAATTGGTTCCCGGAGCGATTTTGATTGTTGATGGCTCAAAAGATTCGTCTCGATCTATGTTAATTTCCACAATACCGTTGTATAATAATTAAAATAGATGAGTGCCTGTTCGTAATTGCCTTTATTTTCCCACAAACAGGGTGGGCTCTCCACTAATGTGTGTGTATATATATATATATATATATATATATATATATATATATATAGAGAGAGAGAGAGAGAGAGAGAGAGAGAGAGAGAGAGAGAGATCGAAGAACCAGTTAACCGGTGAACTAAGCGTGGAATATTGTTTTTATTTTTATTTTTTCCTGCTTTATGTAATCCTCAAAGATAATGTTTGTCCTTGGGCAGTTAGTGTCGTTTCAATTTTCTTTTCTCTCCTTGAATGAGTCAAGGTCTCGTCAAAATGTTGGGTCTCTAGAGATTTTTGGAACAGTGATCGGGACCTAAATGAGAGGCCAAGGAAAATAGAGGTTGGGGAAAACATTTATAATAAAAATGAATTCCGTGAGATACTTCATAAGTATTTAATGCGTGGCATCAAATGGTTTTCTCAAGGATTTTTGCCAGACTGTCTATTCTCGTCATGTCTTGAAGTAAGAGGCGCCGTATGTGTTTTGTATCATCTATTTTAACACTTTTTATTCGAAGTAACTGAGATAAGAGTATTTTTAAAGATGTATTCTTTAAAATAAAAATTCAAATTTAAAAATATAATATTTTTTAAAAATATGAATAAAAATATTAATAATAATGATGATGATGGTGATGATGATGATGATGACGATGATAATAATAATCATTACCATAATCATCTTCATCATCATCATCATCATCATCATCATCATCATCATCATCACCATCATAAACATCATCATAATAATCATAATCTTTTATTCCAATCCTTCCTTAATCATTTCATTAATGCCTACTGTCTTTCAAGATGTGATAAATTCAATCAACCATTATAGCAATAATTTAAATATGAACAGCATCATTAACACCAACAACTGTAGTGACAGCAGTTGCAGGATGTGTGATTTTCTACATTTTCATTTAACATGAGAATTTTTTCATGTTCAACAAAAGTTTCAAATTCTAGATCTCAAGAGATCTATTTGCATTAATTGTTTTCAAGTGTCATTGTGGAATGTGATCTACTCGTACAATGACGATTTTCGTACCGTGAAAAGTGCTTTAAATTGTCAAGACGTCCCACGATACAAGTGGTCAGTTTGTTGATCCATACATTTATTTTTTTTTTTTTGGTCTTCAATTTTTTTTATTATAATATCGGTCTTTCATTTTGTGGTCTGTTTAAAAGATTAATTAATCTAACAGCGAGAAACCATGTGATGAATGTGAAAGCTGGGAGAATGAGTGGATATATATTGTCTGCTGTCCAACTGGAATAATGGCTTTTAATGTCAATCAAAGTGTAATTGTCTGCCACACATTGACAAAACACCTTTTTCCATATCGGTCAGACTTTTTATTTTACTTCAAATATCCATTAATTAAATGGTCCACAATTTTTCATAAATTATGAAACCTGAGATGTCTTTGGCGTTTGTGGCTATATCAATTCATGAATATTTGACCCAATAAATTTATTGTAAAAATGGGAAAATGCTTTTTGTCCGTGTATGGCTATAGTTTTCCTTTCTCTCCTTTTCTCTTTAACCAGTTAACTGCCGTACTCTAGAAAAACGTTTATATGAAAATGTGGTCAGAAAACACGTCCTTCAAATATCAATCGATTTAAATGACCTTTATCTTAGAAAAAGACTCTCAAAACTTGGACTTCACTCATACTTCAAATATCGCTCGATTTAAATCTATCGATATTTGAAGGACGAGTTTTCTGGCCAAATTCTAAAATACCTGTGGGGTTTTTTTCTAGATTACGGCAGTTAACCGGTTAATCTTTATCCAAATAGCATCAGGTGGCGTCTATTCTGCAAACGTGTCTCTTGGGATTTGCCTCGCCTTTCCTTTTCTTTTGTCTCTTACTGCTAACAACATACTTCTACTATTTCTCATTATATAATTGTACACCTTTCGCCTTTATCTTCCTGTAACATTCTGTATTACTCTAGAAACTATCACTCAAATACAACCGTTTTGTTTTTTGTCCTCGCGCTTCATGTTTGTAGAGTTTAACATAAATTTGGCAAAAAAAATGAGATCATTTTAATCGATCGATGTATGCTGTAAACGTGATTTGAAATCTCGGGGTTAAGGTTTGTTTTGGACAAATTTAGATTCATGGATCGATAGATTATGCAGTAAATGTGCGGCTATGTGGTCTAGTTGTACGACATTCGCCATCGGATCGAAACCCCTGGGTTCGAGTCCCGCTCTAAGCGGCGCATAGTTGAGTTCGTGGAAAAAACTCTTTACATTGTATCACCCTACTCAGGTGTAAAATGATTAGAACAGCGTTGTCTCTGTCGGGAAAAAATGCAATATCGCCCTCTGAATAAATGCAATATTGCTCAAATGGAGCAGCGTGGCTCAGCGGTATGGTCTTTGCTTCGTGCCCGAAAGGGACCGAGTTCGATCACCCGCCGCGGCGCAGTGTGGCCTTGAGCAAGTCGCCTCGCCCTAGCTCATATTGCGTCGCTGCACTGAGGCTGACGCCTGGGTTATTCCAGTCTTCCCTTGGAATAGACCCTAGAGACAAATGTTCACTATGAGATGAATAAAGGGGATTGTATTTTTTTATTTATTAAGAAGCGTCATGCCTCGATATATATGTGAAATGTTGCTGTTGGCTAGGGACCCCTTGTAATGCACTTTTAACACATTGAGTGGTTATTGTGCTATACAAATGCTAAAGTGTTTTTAATGTTGTTTTTTTTTTCAAAGATTAAAAAGGCGTTTAGTCAAAGCAATGTTTGATTTGCTAGGTAATTGTATTTGCCAGTAAGATATTGTTATATCCCAATCACGTCTGACTATATTCCTTGACGTTTCTGAGATTAGATCTGATACTTTCGACCATTTTATAACACTGTACGTGTGAGGTAGGAGCAAGAACGTTGAGAAGATAATATATGTAAAACTTCGCAAATCTATGCACATAGTGTCGGGGACGCTGGCAACCCCCCCCCCCCTTCCCCCCTTGGCTTACCTGACTTCGAACAGGATTGCACATAAGAGATGGAAGTCGACTTGGACGAATTCGGTCCCTGGTAGGGGACGTAGACTCTTCGAAACTGGGAGAGCAGTTGACACAGGGTTCTGTACCAGCAAGAGGAAACACGGGGTTGCGGCAAATCGACTGAAATCGAGAACTTGCCGAATGGCAGCGACGTTTCTTCAGTGGGGACTTTCCACCCGTCCCACGTGTACGCGTTGTAGATAAACGCTTAAAACCACAGAGCATCTGGTCGAGCGTTGGGTTGTGCGAGGCGACCGGGCGGGTTCGCGGGTTTTCACAAATGCAGCAACAATTTCACCACCTGGATAGACCATCATAACATAGAAGTGTGAGAACCTGTTGCCGTCTGTCCATCCTTATGCCAGATTCATTTGCGCTCACCTTCTGACATTATTAGCTGACCAAATTTATTGTTGATAGTCAAAGGATACGTCTCACTCTATGTTAATTTCCTTAACACAGTAGTACAATAATTGAAATAGATGAGTGTCTGTTTGTAAAATCCGTATTATTTCTCCGCAAATCTTTCGGGTTCTTAAATAGTATCCAAAATTTTCTTTGCATGTAAATTGCCGCTGAAAGGGCATCTTTTTCAAAGAGACGTTCCACCATTCGCGGGCCGTAATATGAATATAGTTCGGCCAGTATCAATTAAAGGTTAGGATTTTAGAAAATTTTCATCAAGCAAGTTAAGTGTAACGATGAAGCTTAGTCTCTCCGAAGACTGGTCATTAGACTTATAAAATGCGCCATTTTGCGCGACACCGTAAGGGCCTTTCATTGTTGCATTCTTAAAGAGATCTTTAGATAATTCATCGATGCCAACCAGATTTACCCAACTTGTCAAAGTAGAGAAATAAGAAGTTACCATTTTACTCCCAATAATGACGAGTTGTTAAAATTATACCTACAAACTTAAAGTTGTTCCACCGTGTAAAACAAGAATAACACAATCACTCCTATATTTTTGACTCGCCGTGCTTTCGGGTATCATCCGAGACTAAAATGATGTATTTCAGTCTCGGGTATCATTTGGAACAATGCGTCGAATTTAATTTTTTTCCCCAGAGCTGTCTATGAATAGGTGTCAATGTTTAACATAGACAATGGATCGATCGTAGGGGTCACAGCTAGAGTGAGACGTAAACAGACCTATTGTTGTCATTAAACACTTATCTGTCATGCTCAGACGGTTATTTATCACGTGATAATGGTCTGGATCACCTCCTAGCTCAGACGCAATCCTTGTGGCTGTCACAAACAATCTTCCCTTGGCTAATGAAATACCCGTTAATGATGAGTTATGTCACAGATGTCTAAGGTCCTGGGGCGCCCTGTCAGACAAAGCTAACCAAATCTAATCCTACCCTTTAGATTTTTAAAACCAAGATTAAGATATACGACGATGCCTCGGTGACAACAAAGACATAACTAAAAATACAGAAAGAAATTTGGCATTGGGAATACTTAAAGCCTTGTTATGTGTGTGGTGTCGGTTTCCTAACGTGACGGTGTCTCGGCTTGTAACAAAGTCAAGAAATTTAAACATGAGACTAAGAAACAATTCCTTAACTCTAGTCCCGCTGTCTTTTCTTTGAGTAATGCACCTAGGTGTGAATGAGTTCCTAGCTACGCTTTGTAACAGATATTGTAAAAGTGCTAGCTGTTACAAAAGAAGTGCCTAAAACGACTTGCATTAGATAAAAGCTAAACCTAATGTCTTATGACCTGATGGAGGAATAGTGGATTATTTGTGAACATAGTAAATGCGTGAGAATCCGCTATATAAATGAACATGTTTATGACTTTGCCATGAATAACACCCCCAATGGATCATCTACCTTGTCGTTGCTGGGGGTGCTTGAGGCATATCGAGGGCAAAGGAGTAATTCCGGTTGACCGTCACTATACCATCCCAGATGTTGGGACTATAAGCCCTGAACCGCCCGCCCTGATATGTAACTAAAGGAGATTCAGCCCGGTGCCCGAATGGCCTCGGCCATCCCGCCGAAGCGATCTGCCGTCTAGCCCAATACTGCCGCGATCGTGTCGTCGGCACGGTCAACAAACCAGCGAATGTCCCAACACATCTTTAACTGGAAAATGCGATAACGAGGTCAGCCACTAGACGCACATATTGTCCTTCAATATCGAGAGCCAGAGTATGGCCAAAAATGAGCTTTTATCAAAGCTACCGGCAGTCCATAGCGTTGATATTCTCCTACTACAGTAGACCCATCTTTATTCTGGCGCGCAATCTTCTCGATTCTAGATCCCAGGAGGCTAAACGGTGGTTTAGCGAGAGGACACTTTGAAACTCAAAGGAAGTGTTAGCGTTTACGGAAAAGAGCCTTCGAATGTTTAGGTCAAATAGAGCGTTACGGACAGCAACGGTGTGAATAGAATTTCCGTGAAGGTGGATGGGTTGTATTTGCACAACATTTATAAACCACCTAGAGCGACTTGGACTACACCGGCGGTCCCGGTGGTTAGCCACCCTTTCATCTGTCTGGGAGACTTGAATAGCCACCACCACTAGCGGGACTATCGAGACTGCATTGAGACAGGTAGACAACTTCACTGTGGATGGACTGTAACCATATACACGACCAATGGTACCTTCAGGGGCATCCGCCATAAGAAGGAGCTTCAGGAAGGCTAAATAGGAGAAATTTAATTCCTTTATCGAGCAGGTCTGCCCTCCTATCCCTCCCAAGTCCGAGAACAGAACCGATGTAACAGGCTGCTGGTTAAGAGCGCTTACCGCTCCATTCCACTGGGCAAACGCAAATTCTACACCCCCTGCTGGACGGAGGAATCGTAAAAGCTGTACAAGGAGTACCAGCAGCCCCAGTCTTAGGACTACTTCAGTCTCTGGCTGAAGAAGGAACCAACGGTGACAGGAGACCATGGAAACTCTCGACTTCACACACTCGTGTCGCTACGCTTGGCGACTGATAAAAAAATTGCATAAGACCGGAATCTCGCGAAGGCTGCACTGGAAAGTGAGGCAGACACAATTGCCAGGAATATAAAGAACCGAAGCAAACGGGTCCCGAATCAGTCTTTCGAGCGTGGTGTCTGCGGAGGAAGAGTCGGACTGGACATCCCCATTCAGCCCCTAGAAGTGGGTGTAGCCATTAGCGATGTAAAGAACGATAAAGCAGCAGGGACAGGTGGTATATATCCCGATATAGTGACGCATCTGGGCCCCAGGGCACGGGCTTGGCTGGGAGAGGCAATATCTGACGTCCTTGCAAAAGGAAAGCTTCCACAAGTGTGTGTGGAAACACACTAAGATAGTTGCCATCCTGAAACCAGGGAAACCGGCGATGGACGCCGACAATTACAGACCCATATTACTTCTGAGCTGCCTGTACAAACATTTGGAGCGTTTACTTCTGAACCGATGGGGGCCGGTCCAAGACTCTGCCCTGCCAACCGAACAGGCGAGCTTCAGGGAAGGGACGTGTACCACCGAGAAGGTCATTGCTCTTACATGGCATATTGAAGCAGGGTCCGAAAGGAAACAGCAAACTGGTGCTGTATTCGTAGACCTATCAGCAGCATACGTACGGTCTGGTGCGAAGGGTTAATGCTCAAACTTTCAAAAATCATAAGGTGCAAAAAGTTCTTGATATTGTTCTCTTCAATGTTAGGGGAAAGCCAATTCCATGTCGTGCTTGGAGACACTACGCGCAATGTCGGGAAACTGAGGAATAGGATTCCTCAGGGATCTATTCTGGCGTCAATTATGTTTAATGTCTACATTAGCGACATGTCGAACAATTCCTCCCTGAAGCTGGGATACGCGGACGACTGCGCGCTCGTTCCTCAAAGTAAAGTGTGGACCAGTCTCGATAGCGTCCTCAATGAGGACGTCACCAGACTACAATCCTACTTTGACAAGTGCTACCTGAAGATGAACACTTTCAAAACCGCGCCACTGCATTTCACCTCTGAAGTGGCTTTCACAAACTGAACGAGGACCAGCTACTCCCATTCGAGCCGAATCCGAAATACCTGGGTGTTCCGCTCGACGCAGCCTTTCCTATCGGGTGCGTCTCGAAAGAGTTGCCCGGAAAATAAAGAAACGCAACAGCTTTCTGAGGAATCTGGCAGGATCAACTAGGCATGACCACCCTGGCACTGTGCTATTCCATCGCGGAGTACTGTATTCCAGGGTGTAGAAGCAACAACGTTGAGAAGGTCGATGTAAAACTTCGCAAGTCCATGCCATAGTGTCGGGAACGCTGGCAACAACGCCTAGAAAATGGGACCCGATAATAGCAGCAATCCGGCGGGAGAATATTACAAACAACTGGCTTAATAAGATCAAAGAGGGAGGGAATGGGGACACCCCTCTCAAGCGCTTAATGGACGTTGTCCCTATTTCGAGCCGAAATAAGTCCCGTCAACCCTTGTATGTAGCTTCCCTGACTTCGAACAGAGCTGCATATACGAGATGGAAGTCGGTTTGTACTAATTCAATCCCTGGAGGGAGCAGGAACATCGACTCCTCACAACTTGGGGGGGGGGAGATGCCAGGCTTTTCCACCAGCAAGAGGAGACATTGGGTGGCAGCCAATCGGCTTCGGTCGAGAACTTGCTTAATGGCACGCTCATTTCATCGGTGGAGGCTTTCCACCTATTCAACATGTACCCTTTGTTGTCAAGACCCCGAAACCGCAGAGCATCAGGTTGAAAGGTGCGTTGTGACGAAGCTTCCGGGCGGGTTTGTGACGGTGCACGATTGCGGTGATGAGTTTGTACCCATTAGACCCATTTAATTAGAAGCTGCTGCTGCCAAGAATAAGAAAAAGTGCGTAGACACTTTAATCCTGTTTCCAATAAACTTGATCTTCTGTGGATGAGTGCCAAAGGGTAAAGTGAAAGCTTGGATTTATTATAGAATGGAATTCATTGATTTATGGTCTTGGCCGTGCGAGACATCCATAGTCAACTTTCATCATCATATATTATAGTATGATAATTGATATACTAATAATTATGATCATTGCCAGTGTCGGCGTAATGATGTCTGGCGTGTGTCCTGATTCACCAATCACCAACAATGTTATGATAACTTACGCACGCAATTAACCTTAACTCACTCAACCCTAACACCGACTATATCCGTAGTTTACCCGGGTTACTTTCACCCCATGCCTAGCTATTACATTTTTTGTCTGAGACAAATTATAGGCGTAGTATCAAAGC
>NC_088361.1:127338357-127355857 GCF_034508935.2 Berghia stephanieae
GTTTTTTTGTTTTTTTTTTTTTGTTGTTTTTTTTTTGTATATCCTTTTTTAAATAATTTTAATGCCTGTTCTTATTCCTTTTGTTTATATCGTGTATTGCTCTGTGTGTTTAATTACTGGAATCACACATTAGTCATGAAAACGAAACAAAAAGTATGTTTGTGGAGTGCTTGCGTCTTGAATAGAGAACTGCCAGAAGACATTAGAGAATAAACGTTATCGACGATGTGGAGTTGAATCCATGACCCGACTGTTACTGAACATCCGCCTGGCAACGAAAAGGATGCTCTACAATAATCGAGGTCATTGCCCAAAAAAAGGACAAGCTATGCATCTTATATGGGCAGGTATGTGAAGAACACCAATCGTCTCTTTTCTTTTTGAATGCTTCAGTTGCCCGTGAGAGATGTTTCTTTGACTTGAAAAAAGACAATTTTGTATATCCTCATTGCTTAAATTGTTTTTTTTTATAAACGTTCTTTGATCTTATTCCCTTTGTTTATAGCGTGCATTGATCTGGGTGTTTAATTAAGAGAGTTCCACATTTGTCATATGCTTGCGTCTTTGTGTGTATATACGTGTTTGTATATGCGCGTGTGTTTGTGTGTGTGTGTGTGTGTGTGTGTGTGTGTTTCTGTTTCCAGCAAGACCCATTTTATTTCAAATTTGATCCTTTTTCATGTTTTGGTGGGACGTTTTCTGCTTATATCTCGTGTTAAGCGCACGACTTGACTTCTTTATGATTCAAATTAAAATGTAAGGCAGTTGTTGGCTGAGCATTGGGCTCGCATTAAAGCATTTTGACTCCCGGTTACTTTGGAATTATTTTTTCCAGGCTCCCATGATCTACCAAGCAGTGATCAAATAAGCGGTTTAAGTATTCTGCGATTGACATCAACACTTTCTACCTATCGAGAGTTGTATTCTAATTCTGGGAGTAAACATTCTTTTGATTTTGGAAGGGAATGAAGCGTTTTCTTGCCAAAATGGAAGAAATAGTTGCTTTTGCAAGAGCACGGCAGTATTTGTCAATGCCAGGCGTAATTTGCCAAGGTCTTTTGCATCAAAAAGTCCAGCGATATTGGCTGTAGTGTGGCTATGTGGTATAGTGGTGTGACACTTGCCTCTGATTGGAAGGTCCAGGGTTCGAGATACGCTCTGAGCGGCGCATAGTTGAGTTCTTAGAATATTCTCTTTATTCACATTGTCCCACCGTACCCAGGTGTAAAATGAAGACCTGGCCGTTAACCGAGTTGTCTCTGTCCGAAAAAAATGTAATATCGCCTCACAGGCGTCATGTTTAGTCCTACATGGCGTTGCTGGTGGTCAGGGACCCTGAGTACATTAATTTAGTTGAAATTGCGCTATATAAATGCCCAGATTTTTAGTCAGTTAAGGGATGGGGAGGGGGGGCAAGGGGCGATGTCGAAACTTTGACCCTATCGCTGTGCTCTTGAAAGAAGGAAATTTACACTCACTCTACCACTCGACTCAAATGCGAATATGTACCTGGATATCGGCAGCTAAGGATACTTTTTAAGAGTGCTGGTATAAATAAGGGCGCCTAACAGGAAACTTATGGAATGAAAATTTATTTTCGGTTATGTTCTGTCGATGTATTAAATGAAGCATTTTGACGTGCATTGAACACGGTAAATCTGTGGAATTCTTTTCATGAATGTGTCAATAGCAATGGAAGATAACCTTAGAAGCTTCAATTTGATTCACACAGCGAAATGAATAAATTTTGAATTATGTTGAAGCATAGTTTTTCATTATCATTTACTTCATCGACCTTCAAGCACCATCATTTTTGCTTTATGTATGTTATATTTATGTATATTTATTTTGTTTATCACTCTTTAGATAATAAAACATGTTGCGAATGTTCTTAAGATCATTAAAGATAACTTTCCAAACCTGCAAAACGAAATGGCGCGTGATGATAATCGTATGTAGAACGTACGTCACGATGTAACGTGATGAGCCGTTAGTTGCCTAGTTTCATTAGTACTTGGCAGGTATCCCTTTTCATTTTTACTCAGGGTAATAAAATGAATGAGATTTGAGAGCGGTGGCGGGAAGAAACCGTACATGAGTGCGAAAAAAGACGATTTTGATCTTTTATTTTTATTTACTATAGAAGAGTAGTTGGTAGAGTAAGATAGAGAGATAGGTAGACAGATAGAAAGATATATAGATAGATAGATATATAGATAGATAGATAGATAGATAGATAGATAGATAGATAGATAGATAGATAGATAGATAGATAGATAGATAGATAGATAGATAGATAGATAGACCGGCTAACGGACAGTCAAACATGCAACCAGGAGACAAGCAGACTGTCAGAAAAACAGGCAGGCAAATAGACAGAGAGATGGATGAATATATATATATATATATATATATATATATATATATATATATATATATATATAATAGATGGATGGGTGGATTGATAGATAGATAAAGAGAGAGAGAGAGAGAGAGAGAGAGAGAGAGAGAGAGACTGGCTGACAGTCAAACATGCAGGCAGGAAACAAGCAGACTGGCAGACGAACAGGCAGGCAAATCGATAGATAGATAGATAGATAGATAGATAGATAGATAGATAGATAGATAGATAGATAGATAGATAGATAGATGGATGGATGGATAGATATATTAGATGGATGGGTGGGTTGCTAGATAGATGGACGGATGGATTGATAGATAGATAGATAAATTGACAGATAGATAGATAGATAGATAGATAGATAGATAGATAATAAAAATAGAGATATAGATAGATAATTATAGGGATAGAGACGTAATTAGAGGGGGGGGGGGGAGAAGGAGAGATTGTGTGTGTCTCTGTGTGTGTGTGAGAGAGAGAGAGAGAGAGAGAGAGAGAGAGAGGGAGAGAGAAAGAGAGGGAGATTTTTTTAAAGTATATAGAAATCGGTGAAGTTTTGTTTATATTCTAATTGTTACGGAAATATCTGTGTAATTACCTGAACCGTTTCTAGCCTGTTGAATGGAATTCTCTTTTGCTATCTGACATCGACAAGTAACAGATGAATGACGTCAAATGCATTGTGAGTTTAAACATTGGTATATTAGTATCGTTATTCATATTACACACACATTAGCAATGTAATTTCAACATTTCCCATCAAGAAAGAGTAGGATAAGCACCAGGTGATTCCATTATACAACGTACAGATCACACTTTTCACCTCGTTGATCTTATCATGTTCTCCCGTCAACGTTCTCTTTACGAAGCCAGAACTTCTAACCTTATTAACATGGAAGAGGCTTTTTACTTATTCTTTGGAGTACATTTCAAACTAGCGTCCTATTCAAAGGGTAACAAGCAATTGCTATTGTCCGTTTCACGCTAAAGAAACCAGGATAAACTCCGGCTCCATGGGTTTTATAGCTCCGAAGGACTACATTTAGTGGGGAGATCAACTCTAAATTTGTACAGGGTTCTATGGCAAACCGTTTAAATTTAATTTTTAAAATCAAATTACCGAAATTTGGTTATGCCGATTAACCATACTAACTAAGCCTGTGATTTAAATGTAAAAAGTTCTCGGCAAATTTTACATACAAGTGGAAAACCCGCAAAAGAGTTAATAACTATAATTTTTGTTGTGCTTTTGACCTTCACGTGTAATCCGTCTGATGACCATATTATGATACCGGCTCTCGTCACTATTTAACAAATAAACACATTTTAAATTCTGAATTAACATTTTAACTAACATCATTTATAAATTTAAAAAAATGAATATCAAAACTTTTTACATTTTTTATAAATGTATACTTTATATTACTATCTACTTCTGTAGGCACTTACACGATACACAGTGTGTTTTTTTTAAATGTTTGACACCTTACAACGTGAGATTTATATTATATATATATATATATATATATATATATATATATATATATATATATATAGGGTAATATCCACTTAACTTAATGTGCTCATTGCTCAAGGGACTCTTGACCAACAGCAACATGTAACATGTAGAACGAGACATGACGCCTGTTAGGCGATATTACAGTTTTTGCGACAGAGACAACGCTGTTTAACAGCCAGGTACTCATTTTACACCTCAGTACGGTGAGAGAATGTGAGTAAAGAGCCTTTTCCAAGGACTCAACTATGCACCGAGCGAGACTCGAACCCAGGACCTTCCGATCCGAAAGTGAGTGTCATACTACAAGACCACATGGCCGCACCAATTTGAATAACTCCTATGTAAGATTGCATCAAATTGTTGTCTTGTTTGTTTGTTTTTTGCCATAGATGGACAATTTATTTAAGTTATGATTGATATAAGTTTTAACACTGTGTGCTCTTTGGTAGCTGAGTTCTGATGTCATGTGTAGAAAAGTGTAATTTGAAATAAATCGTCATTTACATTGAGTTTGTATTTAATCATTGACACATTTCAGGTTTGAATAGCTCAAGAACAGCTGCAAAGACATCAATTTGGTCTTCAAGATATTTATCCAAATTTATAATTTTTTTTTAATGTCTAATATCTTACTGGTGATCGTCTGTTTACGCTATCATACGATTTAAAGCTCCACGTGACCACCACCATTTTGAATGACAAGCTGCAAGCGTCTCTCTATTTCGACCCACGTCTTTTGCAGCATAAGTAATGTGACAGAGCGAACATCTTTTATTTTTGTCTTCGGGTGACCCATGTCTCTCACGGGGCTTCTAAACACTCTGCTCTTCACATATCCCCATAAAAAGTCAAGTGGAGTTAGATAAGATGATCTTGGAAGCCGGAAATTGGACTATCTTGGCCGATCCATCGGTTTGGGAACTGTTCGTTTAAAAATTTCCTCACATTTAAACTCCAGTGCAGTTAGGGGGAGCTCAATCGTGTGTTGGAAAAAAGATGTTAGGTTAAAGATCATCACATTGAGGAACTCAGTGTGGTTCGAACATGGCCAGATAGTTTGTTGCTGTCACTGTCATGTCGTCAAAAAAGAAAGGACCGACCACTTTTTAACTTGTCAACGCACACCAGACATTGACTTTTGCCGAGTTGCGACGACACTCGAAAAGATCATCTCGTTTTTGTTTGCTTCAATATCGAACATTGTGTTTGTGTATGTGTCCGGACACATAAAAGGTTGCTTCATCTGAGAATGCAATGTTTTCAGTGAGTTGTCTATCAAGGAACTGCTTGTGCAAAATCAACTCGTGCTAGCAAACCACGTCCTTCCAAAGCATGCACGGGAATAAACCCAGTTTTTTTAGGGCTGTTTTGTGTACTGAAGACACGCTTACAGCAGGCTCAGTGTCTAATCTCGTAGCCTGCCTCAATGACTGCCTTGGTGTTCATTGAATAACGTACGGACTTTCATTGATTAACCTTCTGAGAGCGGTTTCCTTCCTCTTGGTTTTGCTCCGGTGACTGAATCTATTGTTTTACCAGACTAGAATTGTATTCCTAGCTGGGGCTTTATTTTCCATATTGTTGCGTAAATCTCCTCCTCACACGAGTTATTGATCCAGTTTCATGAAACCATAAGCATACCATAGCTTTCTCATTGTTTTCAACCATTTTGCCATTTCATTGTTTTGTTTTCGTAAAAACTGCCGTCACAAAGGGTTCCCATCGTTGCGTTAAATCTCAAAATGCGATTGTCATCATCAGTGCAATCAGTGATGACGTCATACACAAAAGAATTTTACAGTGTCAAGGCAATGTTCCGAGTTGATATCTTTAGATTGACATGTTAAATAAAATAAACTTTCGAGAATCATGTCGGACAAAGTCAAAATAGTTTACTATTTTGTCAAAATTACCTTTTTTCTACGGATGACGTCAAAGTTCCGCTACCAAAGGGCGTCCAGTGTTAAAACTTATATCAATCAAAACTTGAATAAATCCTGCACATATTATGGCAAAAGCTCGTTTCATGAAATCTAACATAGCTCTCGAGTTATTTAACTCACTCAACCCTAACACCGACTATATCCGTAGTTTACCGGGTTACTTTTTCCCCGTGCCTATTTATTACATTTTTCTGAGACAAATTATAGGCGTGGTCTCAAAGCTAATGATTTTAGTTTTTGCATGTTAATGGTAGATCTAGTTGTACATGCTCATTGTTAATTAGCAATGACTATCCCGCAAAAATCTTTGGGCCTCTTTTTCGCTCACGAAGTGCCCAAATTCGCGACAAAATATGGGACGAAGCCGTTTCGTACATGCTATTTTAAAAAAAAATTAATTACGACGCTGTTTTTAATTGAATATGACTGAAAGTTGGCACACAGTTAGAAAAGAGGTCATTTTAGATTATGCCAAGCGACAAAACTCGTACGATTACCAGAAGACCGTTAAAAATAGATTTTTACTCTTTGGAGTACAATATTTCTAAAACTACAAAGAGGAGAGATTTTGTCGCTCATAAGGTTATATATGCACATTTCTTCTATTTATATCTCAAATTTCATTCGATTATGATAAGTACTTTTCCCGTA
Organism: Berghia stephanieae; assembly: GCF_034508935.2. Classification (NCBI taxonomy): domain Eukaryota; kingdom Metazoa; phylum Mollusca; class Gastropoda; order Nudibranchia; family Aeolidiidae; genus Berghia; species Berghia stephanieae. The sequence continues at coordinate 127,344,872 of NC_088361.1, forward strand.
TTCTCACAAAACATCAACCCAATTTGCATTTCAATGAGTGAAAATATGGAGACGGCCATTTTGCTCCACCATCGCGCGACACGAAAATGACGTGAGCGACGCAAGGCTGCCAGATGGCCAGACATTAACCTGACCAAATTCGACTTCTAAAGTGGCTAAATAGAAAATCATATGGCTTTCAATATTAAGACTGGCCCACTTAAAATGAACTAAATTTTAACAAACAGAAAATTGAACAGACTAGGATAAATGTCACTGAGACAAACATAGATGAATAAAATGTAAAAAAAGAAACAAAATTATGTATTTGGCCACACACGTGGCCATCTGGCAACTTTGTTCGCGACGACGGATGACACAAATCCTCGCGCGCTTTTTTTAAATTAAGGTAGGCCTATTGTTTCATTGTTATGTCATAGGGATAGTAGATTAACACATTCTCTCTCTCTCTCTCTCTCTCTCTCTCTCTCTCTCTCTCTCTACTCTCTCTCTCTCTCAAATAAAGGTCAAATAAATACTAGAACTAGGTAACATAAGCTATGGTCTCACTGGACTGATTGATAAGAATTCAGCAGGCATTTTTCGTGTCATTTGTATGGGTTGTAGACACAAGATTACACTTCGGAAAAGTTCCAAATGATCAATATTATGTATATTTTAAAACAAATTTATAGTTGACCCTAGCCATACAGCTCTAAAACTATACAAGTTAGAACTTTTCTGATGTCTTCATCATATTTTCTGATAATTTTGCCATAAAATTGCCAAGTTTTAATATCTAATTCCACGTATTAAGCGAGATACAGGCACAAATCAGAATTTAAGCAGAAAAAGCGTCCCATATTTTCCGTATTTTTTTCTCTTTGTGAGTCATCCAAATAAATCACATCTTTGAAACTGCATAACTTTGTTATATATTAATGGATTTTCAAAATTCAAAAAGGTTTTTACTCAGTGGAGATAGGGCTTTGATTTAAGAGTAGTATTTCCTACAAAAATAGAAAACAAAAATTTTTATAGTCATTGCTATTTTTAATAGTTAGTTTTCCAATTTTGAAAAGCAGCAAAAATCTCTCGGATTGAGTGAGTTAAACCTGAAATGTTGTCAATAATGTTTTTTACAACCACACTCTTTTAATCCCGGTTAAAATGTAGCACTTGTTTTCCGGCATTCAATTCAGTTTCTGGTTCTCAACACCTCGATTGATCTAAATGCAATCGTCATCTATATTTATGCAGCTATCAAAGACAACGTCCAGTTAAGCGGATATAGAGCAGTCATTTGCAACCAAAAAATATGGAGCAGGAGTTCATTGCCATGCCCCTCTCTCCCCCCCCCCCCCACCCCAACCGCTCTCTCTCTCTCTCTCTCTCTCTATCTCTATCTCTCTCTCTCTCTTTCTTTCTTTCTCTTTCTCTCTCTCTCTCTCTTTCTCTCTCTCTCTCTCTCTCTCTCTCTTTTTTTTTGTTTTTTTTTTTTCTCTATTTCCTTCTATTTTAATGTTGTCTCGTTATTACCTACGTGTCATATCTGTTGTCTGACGAAGGCCAAAGGCCGAAACCCCAGATATTTTTGAATTGTTTCACATCAAGACCCCTAATTACTCCTCAGATTTTCTTTATATTACAACATCATCTGAGTGACAATTTCTGATCTGCATGATATACAAGTCGCTGTTATGCTGGCAAAATGCACGCGGTTCATTTTGATAAGTAGAGTCAAAGCGTGACTTTATATTGTTCATGAGTTCCAAGGTAATCGAATTGTGGCTTTAATTTGCAAACAAACAAAATAAATAAATTGTTAAAAATTCTTTATCTATTTCCATGTCGTTTAGTGTCTGTCGTGTAGCTTACCGTGTCCGTTTGCCGTGGTCCGATCGCTGAACAAAACAAGGCCACCGATTTCGAACTCTTTTCTGGCTGGGCACATAGCTATTGGGAAACACCGTTTAGACAGACATTCGTACTCCCGACCTTCTGAAAGTAAAATCGGAAGGTCCTCTGGTTTCAAATGAGTAATTGTTTTGAAGGACCAGATTAATTGAAACTATTATTTTATTTCATTTTGATCAAGAGAAGCAAAAACTCCTGAGATGTCCAGCACGTGCTGAGAAAACTACTCTCGAGTGCTTTGTTAGATATTGATTTCTTTTTCATTCTTTCTCTCCTTTAGTTGTTCTTGTCATGGTATTATATAATCAATGTTCATATCATATTGAAATTAAAATGGTCTAACTGCTGGTTTCTACTTCTATTACAATAGATTATAAGAAGCAGAGAAGCTCTTTGTTTAACACCTTCTCTTCAGTGACTAAAACAAATTATCAATAATAATCGATTTTCTTCGGCTATAGTTGTAAAAAGGCATTTGCCATGTCTGCGACATTTCCATGTAAATATTAGAATCTATTTCCTGATTCCTCGGGCCATATAATTAGACTCCTGAAGCTGAAAATCACTACTCTATTAATCGTTGTTATATTTTTATAGATAGATAACGTGATAATAGTATAATTTGATGGCCGAAACGGAATAGATCTTCATCGTGCGAAATACATTTCATCAAGGAATCATTTTAGTCCAATTGTTTCATGTAGAGCTATAGATTTTAATTGCATGCACTGTTTAGAATTAAGTGATGAACCGTTGACCGTTCCCCCTCACTCACTTGTGTACCTATTTGGAAATTCTATGTCTTTATGTTTCTTTCATCTTTTCCACTACCCTACCGTTTGGAATTTAGATTATGTCAGGTTGCAGTGGGTAGTAAGATATTTGAGCATTTATATAGCGCAATATCCGCTAAACTTGCTTTAAAGGGCTTTACAGGGGTCCCTAGTCAACAGCAACACTTATGTAGGACGATTCATGACGCCTGTTAGGCGATGTAACATTTTTTTCGGATATAAACAACGCTGTTAACGGCAAGGTACTCATTTTACACCCGAGTACAACGAGAGAATGTGGGTGAAGAGCCCCTTCCAAGGACTCTAATTATGCACGGCTCAGAGCGGGACTCAAACCCTGGACCTTTCGATCCGAAGCCGAGCGTCATACCACAAGACCACATTCTAGTATTTGAAATCAGTCTTAATTTCAATGCATTAAAAAATTATGTTCCCTGTTGTATTAAATTGTAAAGATGTCTGTGTGCATTGCCAAGTTAATGAGTTATGAGATCATATTATTATAAGATCCATACATTTCTATTTATGTTTGTTATATTTGTTCGAGCAAAGTAAACCACTAACGATCTTACATTTTGTGGACAATAAAGATTTATTACTATTACTATAACTATAACGGCACATTTGCTGGATAAAATAATTAAGAAGTAGATCTAAGTGCTGAGAGAGAGAGAGAGAGAGAGAGAGAGAGAGAGAGAGAGAGAATATCGAATGTTACTCAAATCAACTCGTTTCCTATAGATCTGCACTTCCACCCTGACCAAGAAAGAGCACTATTCTTACAGAGATAATTATTACCCCATTTCGATCCTCATCCTCATGACGTGAGTGCAAATTCCGTTCATATTGATTTTCTTAACCACTTTTCTTCTTTCTCTCGCCCCCGTCCCACACACCTTCAGCTTATAATTTCAAATAATTGGCAACCTCTCTCAAAACATTCAAGTACTGACAGGTGGAACCTCTCCATTCTGTCTTTAACATCCTACATGGGATTCAAAACAATTCTCAAACAGTCAACGTCACTCTCCTGACAAAATGGTCGGTTTATGCGAGGAAAAGCACAATCTAAAGGAAACCATGCTCTTATTCGGTTTCCAAAGATATTTCCAGCCGATTTTGCCCTCCCTGATATTGTTACATCATTGATTGTTTCTTATACGAACCATTTTTTTCAAAATGCGGGTAATATTTTCTTGCTGCCTATTTTCTTTCGTGTTTTTTTTGTGTTTTTTTTTTTGGTTTTTTTTTTTATCCGACGTGCACTTGTTTGCAGGTCTGATAACCCAATCATTATGGACTCATTGTTGTAATGGAAATCTCAAAAGATGACGCAAAATATTGTCCATTACAACAATGCTAAACAGGGCCCATAATTGCGTTCGGATATCAGACCTAGACACACACACACACACACACACACACACATATATATATATATATATATATATATATATATATATATATATATATATATACGTCTGTTTTGTCTAAATCATAATCTTTTTTTTTTCTTGGTTATGTACGTTATAATTTTGTTTAATACATAAATTTGCTTTTCTATGGCCAGACATGGTCTGGGGTATTTTAATATTTTTGAACTACCCTGGATGTAATAGTCTCCTTGTTCAGAACACTTACAACTCGGGATCTCTTGGTGATTGTTTCAAACACATCAATTATATATTTGTAAAGAACAAAAAGCGACTGACACAGCTGCCAGTCATCACTCAAACGTATTGATTATAATGTAGGAAGCTTGGGATTCCAATATAATGATATATATTTGTCACTCTATGATTTTTGGTTTTGCAATAGCTGCACCACATTATCCCAAGTAGCGATATATATTTGCATTTTATAATGGGGGTTTTTTTTCATATCATGTCATATAACAAAATCGCATCGATAGCTTTCTCGTTTAAATACAATGTAGATATTAGTAGAAGGAATTGTGCGTAATTTGACTTTGATATGAAATAAATACAGAAACGGAAATTTGAGGATACGTATTGAGTTTCACCGTTGATCATTTACTTTCTTGAATTTAATAAAATTTAATTTTATAACTGTAGTCAGTTCTGCCGTACTCTGTAAAGAAAAACCAAATTTAAAAAATTGGCCATAAAACTAGTCCTTCAAATATCGATCGATTTCAATGACCCTCATCTTGGCAAACACTCTCAAACCTGGGACTTCGCGAAGTCCCAGGTTTGAAAGTTTTTGCCAAGATGAGGGTCATTGAAATCGATCGATATTTAAAGGATGAGTTTTATTGCTAAATTTTAAATATAGGTTTTCTAGAGTACGGCAGAGTTGTGTACGAAATGATGGATAAGCAGAAATTTCTTCTTCTTCTTCTTCTTCTTCTTCTTCTTCTTCTTCTTCTTCTTCTTCTTCTTCTTCTTCTTCTTCTTCTTCTTCTTCTTCTTCTTCTTCTTCTTCTTCTTCTTCTTCTTCTTCTTCTTCTTCTTCATTCGTCTTCTTCTTCTTCTTCTTCTTCTTCTTCTTCTTCTTCTTCTTCTTCTTCTTCTTCTTCTTCTTCTTCTTCTTCTTCTTCTTCATCTTCTTCTTCTTCTTTTTCTTTTTCTTCTTCTTCTACACTTATTTAGAAACACCACAACGTTATAAATACAGCGATATAATCCAATTTTCTGGGAATTGACTAGAACCACATCTGTAGCGTATTTATTGCAGAACAGTTAGAATGCTGCCAGTTAGTGAAAACTACACACTTTGATTCAGAGTTACGGTAATGATTTGTTTCGTTTGCAAACAACAAACTTACAAACGTCAAGTCAGTATCGAAAAATCATGTTGTCTCTTTTTTCACATTGGAAGTCATTGTAATGGATGAAGCATTGTGATATGTTCCCGAATCAAATGTAGAACTTCAAGATTGTAAAGTACCAAGGATTTTTTTCTTACTTGTTTTTAACCTAACTTAATTCCCTCGCGTCGGTTTGTAGATCTAGTAACATAAAAAGCAAGATGTCCGTTCTCTCAACATGGAAAACAATGAACGTGTAGAGTTTATTTAGCCCCCGTGTATAAACATAGGCAAATGAGCGTTTCGGATTTCCTCATATAAACAGACAGGGTGATCAGTGACACACAAAACACAGGATTATGATGGTCATTAACCAGTTAATTGCCGTAGGTGGAAAGTCACGTATTTAAAGATTTAGCAAGAAGGGTTTTGAAGGCCTTTGTTTGGTCAGTCTTATTATATGGCTGTGAAAGCTGGACAATTACAGAACACATTAGAAAGAAACTGGAGGCAGCAGAAATGTGGTTTCTTAGAAGATTGTTAAGAATCTCATGGACAGAGAAGAAAACTAATGAAGAAGTATGAGAGCAAGCTGAAACTAAAAGTTTATTAATTCGTACAATAAGAAAAAGACAAATGCAATTTGAGGGCACCTAAATCGACATAAATGTATTGAACATCTTGCTCTCACAGGAAAGATGGAAGGTAAAAAGAGTAAATGTAGACCAAGAAAAACATATTTGAATAGTTTGAACAGCTGGGTGACAAAGAAAGAGAAGAGTAATATTAGTTTTCTGAGGTTATCTGATCAGAGAGATGAATGGCGTACCATGATCACCGATGTCTGGCACAACTTGGTACTTGAAGAAGAAGAAGAAGCCAGAAAACTTCAAATATCGATCGAGCACTTGACTGCAGTTCCAAAACGGCGCCTTCCACCGTATGAAATTGAAAAAAAAATGTCCTACATGGCCTGAAACATTATGAAACGCATTGGCATGAATTAAATCCGAGAAATTCACTTTATAAATGTACTTGTTCATAATTAATTATCAATTTTAGTTAATGTTGTTTTGTTTTGTTTGTTTCGAAAAGTCATCTTCAATTTAGTCTATCGTGTTGATAATTATTGCGTTTCTAACAATACTGTGGCCACCAAGCCTCAATGAACATAAGTTCCTTTCAAGTAGAGAGTCCTGCCTCTATTTAATGAGCATTTTCACAATGTCCCTTTCAAATGATTATTTCTGATTTGTATTAAGTGAGATAGAGTGTAAAGTGCCTTATAATTATATAATACCGAGGCTTAAACTGTAATTTTGACACATTCTCGCCCTTCAAGAGGAGGCATGGTCCCAATAGCGATTATCAGACTCCCAATCAAAAGGGCTGGCTTCCGGTTGGGTCTTGGCTTATTCTTATCCCAATGTACATCCTGGAGGTTGTAATCTGAGTGTTAGATCTGACGGGCAGGTCTTTGCTGTAGACTGTCGTGCTATCCAAAGTTTAGCAAGCAATTGTTAGAGTCCTTAACGATACAGATACATAAACCCTAGTTCACTGGACCTTTTGACTCTGAAGAACCACATACTTTACTTCGCCGGTCACCTGTCTGTCACTGACCATCATCGCTGTCGCTTGGCGTTGAAAAGTTTGAGACTAGCATTGATCCTATATAATTTGTTATAGTCACTCAGAAACCACCGCCATCATCATCCGATCACTGCCCGATGAAAATCCCATTAGTCACTGCTAAGACAGTCTGTGGTACTCATTAGATCTTACTGGAGATTTTAAGGATTCTAAAACCGGAAGTTTGGGACAGCGTGGAGACGGGTATCTCGATTTTATTTTTATTTGATAGTTCTTAAAGTAAACGCTCTGTCATGCGATCGAACTTGGAAATCTCATTAACTGCTTTGAACCAAGGCTTTTTTTTCTCGATTTTATTTTTTCAATGCTTTTTTCACCATTGGAATTTGATGTAAATATGCTTTGCCTCGCTCTCAATTCGTCAACTATTCGATGGCGTATAAGTAGTATCTGTCGAACTTGGGAATCTAGCTCCTCTCTCTTTCTCTCTTTCTCTCTCTCTCTCTCTCTCTCTCTCTCTCTCTCTCTCTCTCTCTCTCTCATTTCATCTCTATTACCTTCTTATGTGGGTTAATCATCGCACTGGATGTGTACTTATTTTCAGGTCTGAAAACAAAGATTGTTATGTGTAATCGAAGTACTAACTGTCAAGCCAAAGCAAAATATTGTCCATTTCTGTAGCATTAAACGCAAAGTAACGATTTTTTTAAAACCTGAGCGTTTATATTGCGCAATTTCCACTAAATGTGCTCAAAGCGCTCTACAAAGGGTCGCTGACCAATAGCAACACGTAGCATGTAGAACGAGACATGACGCCTAGTAGGCGACGTTACATTTTTTTTCCGACAGAGATACCGCTGTTAACGACCATGTACTCATTTTACACCTGAGTGCGGTGAGAGAATGTGAGTAAAGAGCCTTTTCCAAGGTCTCAACTATACGCCGAGCGAGGCTCGAACCCAGGACCTTCCGATCCGAAGGCGAGTGTCATACCACTAGACCACATAGCCACATTGCGACCTGTGAATAAGATGCTCGTCGATTGCAAATGACTTCCCAGCAGATGTAACTGGCCAGACTAACCAAATCAGTCGATGGATGATCCGAGGAATTGAACCGAGAGTCGGAAGCCGATCCGATTGCTTTTAAGTGAGTGCATTTCCATTGGAATCATCGGGACCTCCGCACTCAAATTTGGTTATCACAAAGTGCTTGTCAATGAAATGTCAAAATGCAATTTGTTACTGCTCACGACAGACGATCATCATGTGTATTCCGATACTTGTCATGTGTCGAACAGTAGTCTTCTATACCGCATTACTCTGGAGAAAAAACACGTATTTAACAAATTAGTCTGAATACTCGTCCTTCAGATATCGATCGATAAAAAGTACCCTTACTTTGACAAAAGCTCTCAAACTTGAGATTTCGCAATGAGGATCAGGATGATGGTCATTTTAATCAATAGATATTTGAAGGACGAGTTTTCTGGCCTAAATGTTAAATACGTGATGTGTGTTTTTTTATTTTAGAGGACGACAGTAGGCATGAAACCAAATAAAAATCATAAGATAGATATGCATCTTTACATAAAGCTCTTACACTGAATCACCTTTCACAGAGCGTTTCACAATGTTGGAACAATAGTATGGAATAAAATTTCTATTTTATTTAAAATAATAGAAGTTATTTAGGCGCCCTTTTATCACTTGCGCTATGTTTATTTCCAGGGTTTGTCTATAGTAAACCAGTTAACTACCGCACTATGGAAAGACTCGAATTTAAAAAGTTGGCGGCCAGAAAACTCGTCCTTCAAATATCTATATATATATGACCCTCATCTCTGCAAAATAATCTCAAAATGAGTTCCCATCTATAGGACACAATGTCGGAATCAGAGATTTGCTATCATTGTTACATACAAAATAAACAGGAAAGAAAGAAAGAGAAGGACTCGGTCAACCCTTTCTCATCGTGTTTAGAAAAAATGAAATCGTGTTTTTTCCGCTTCGAAATGTCAGTGTAAAAGTCATAATCCGATTTGTTATGTTATGTCTTGCATTTGTCTGATTTTTATTTTGTTTCGCTGTTTTCAAAATAAATGGGGAAATAATTATATTTGTTGTTGTTGTTGTTGTTGTTGTTGTTGTTGTTGTTGTTGTTGTTGTCGTCGTTGTTGTTGTTGTAATGGCATGGTGGCGAAACGCCAAGGTCAACAATAAACGCGATGGACCATGATTTCGGCCGCCAGCTATTATTGTGTATATTATTCCAACACCACGCGCCTGGTATTTCATCACATTTTTATGGAATTGTCTCATGTCTTCTTTTTTCAATCTTTTTTTAATCAACCGGTAGATATGAAGTGATGTAAAACATGCAAAACGATTGTTTAAACCAACCTGGTGCTTAAATCGATATCGTGCTCATAGTTTGAAGATTTTTACACTATATTATGTTTGTCATTTGTGAAGATTTTTGGCTTCCATGCTAGAAGCTTTCTGTATGAAATCTGTAAACAAAATGTAATAAAAGAAACACTTTTTAGAGGCCTTTTTTTCTCTATTGCATTATATGTTGATGTTTATTTGATGGGATTTTTTGGTTTTTGTTTTTTGGTTTGTTCTTTTGTTATGGGGGACTGCAGATTCCTTTGTGAAAACGCATAGAAAATCAATGTTTCTGTAACGATGCGTTTAGAGCGGTTATCTATAAAACAATTTGGTTATTAGTTTTTGTCATTGGTATGTTATTTATGCCTATTTTTGTCACATGGCAATTTTATCTTTATAAAGCTATTTCTTTGTGTTTCACTCTGTGCAGTGTAAAAGATCGATGTGTAGTGTTATAAATTGCCAGATTCTAGTGTTTTAAGTAGCTTATAGGTGTAGATCTGCTTTTTTCACATAGGCCACAGGAAGGTAATGATGCTAATAAAACATAGAGTAAAGTGTTTTTGAAATTGAGAGCATGATCATAAGCAGTTGGTATGTGATAGCGTCAGAGAGAGAGAGAGAGAGAGAGAGAGAGAGAGAGAGAGAGAGAGAGAGAGAGAAACCCAGAAAAATTGGTTTCACGAAAAAGAATGTGGCCAGAAAAAGAGCAGATAATTTAATCAACTGTGCTACAAGATCGGTTACCGGATATTTTTTTTTTGTTCCCCATGACCATGATCATAAAAAGATGAAAATCAGTTTCCTTCTTCTCGTCCAAAATATTTATTAGGCAGTTTGTTTGTTTTTTTTTATTTTGCCAGCTAAATATAATAATTGTCTGCAATATCTTTTTTCATTAATTACTAATTGGTTGTTATACCATTACGATGTATTGCTTTGGATATGACCATGCCATACATGACAGTCGTCTCACAACGGGGTGAATCTGATATCTAAATTCGAATTTATGCTTTACTTTAAAAACAAAAGGGGAGGCAAAGTGGCCGAGTGATTAAGGCATTGCACCGTGATCCGAAAAGTTCCGGGTTCGAACCCCGCTTCAGGCACTTTCGTTTCTTTCCTTGAGCATGATTAAGCCCCATTTTGCTCACTTTGGACAACTTGGTAAATACTGTTGACATCAGACATATTGTTTGATTTATTGTCTATTTTCCTTCGTGGAATGCCTAGGCGACGGGATCTAATGGTGCGTTGCGTAAGGGCGTATTCTTTAATTATTTTTCTTTTATTTAAATAAAACAAGAAAGACGAGTACAAGAAAAAGAAGGACATCCCAAAAAATCCTTGTGTTTTTATTTCTTGCTTTGTCTGGCACTGTTTTACGTATACACACTTTTTCACATATTCATCTTACACCAGTGCCTGCTCACTAATTTTTCATTTTGAAAAAAGGAATTCAAATGAATGAATGCTTTCATTATAGTGGAGAGAGGAGGACTTCATTCATAAACTGGAATTTAGGCAACAATGCGCTTTA
>NC_088361.1:127360857-127393357 GCF_034508935.2 Berghia stephanieae
AATTTATCTGGTGAAAATTGCATTTCACCAACCGATTTCACCAAAATAAAGAAAAAAAAACAAATTAAAATCCCAGATGTCGTGGCTGTCTTTGTTGAAAACTTTCAATAGGCTTCAACAGTCGTAACGTCACTTCCCTCGTAATGACGCATAGTAATTTGGACGCCCTTATGAAATATTTCTCCGACGAGCATAAAAGCGTATCCAGAGGAAAAAAAAAACTTTATAAATCTGATCATGTTTTGACTTTTACACATTCTGATCACAAGACATTTGAAAAGTTCTAGCCAGCATGAAGAATAAAAAGTACCGATTTTCTTTGTTTAGAACCACGATGGCCGCCGTTGCTGGGCGACGTGACATCAGACTATTGAATCCAATTACAGTATATTCGAACCCCGCAGGTAAAAAATGATAAATATCGTTTGGAAATGTATATTACTTGTGTTTTAATCTATTCACAATAAACGATGCCATTCGAAACATAGAAAAATGGAAGAAAATAATAATCCCAAATGAAAGTGAATCATTGACGTTACAGAGTTTTATTAAGCTTTGATCCTAAATGTTTACAGATTTCCTGTCATCCCTGTCACTTTATCGATATCTCTGCTCGAGTATTTAAGGGATCTTTAAGTTTTATTTACCTATATTTTTGTGTTTACTTAACCAGATGCTCTGGGTTTAGAATTGAGCTTTACATCAATAGCTACTATCTGTGGGTGGATTGAAATTTGAACTGATAATGTAATGGTTTAACTTTTTTTTTACATACACGAACCCAGTTTATTTCAAGGATTACTAGGGCCAAAGAAAGTTGATTCAATTATTTCGTCATCAATAACAGTAACTATGGACCATTCTTTGGATATAATCTTTGGATTTAATTAGATAACCGTCTCCTAAGTCTCCTAAGTTATGACCAACAGGGGCAGATCTTTCAATTATGTCCAAGTTTCTTCAAACCAACGAGAATAATACATAGATCTATGTTGATGAACCAACGACTTGCGAAATGTGGATTTATCAAGTTATTTGTTGAGTCATGTTCCTATAGATGGAGTAATTGTCTAAAGATTTGACCAGTCGGATGTTGTGCACTCAATTCCATTGGAGACTGAGATTTTGAGTTAAAACTCAATCCAACAAAGCACTTCCTTAATTAAAACGGGAATACCTATCAGAAGTGACACATGGTAGTGCCGTGATTTGGAAAGTATAAACAATGTTTATGTTTACAACATTCTTGGATAATAGCTTACACGTGTTTGGCCCCATGTCAATTGGAACAGAAACGAATCGACCAATTTTTCTCCAACTTTTATCATGTCTGCATATTCTGGTTATCGCCTGGAGCTCTCCTCGAATTCAGACTTTCCATTTCCTTCTTAATTTCATTTATTGTAGGTTTTTCTGTACTTATATCAAAATCATTTTGCAGCTTTTAGCTCTGTGTGAAGCCTTGTTGACTCTCTGTTCTTTCCATCTGTCCAGCTTTTTTACTTCTCTAGAAAATAGATCCCCTTGAGCATCCATTAAAGGAACATCATTATTCTTATACTTTTTACTCAGTTCCTTTACATGTTTCTAAGATCGTTGGCGTCATTTCTCTTTCTACTTTTATCATCTCTTGGGGTTCCAATAGTTCAATCGGTAGAGCACTCGCTTCACATTCAAAGGGACCAAGATCGAGCCCGGGTGAAGTCGAGATTTTTTTTCCTACCCCTCCCCGTCCGTCCACTTAGCAGTGATTGAGTAGCTGGATCTGTTAGATCTGGCAGAAAGTACTTTGGGGTTGGCTACCGTGGTTAACTAGCATCCTATCAAAAGGGTAGCAAGCAAATGCTGTTTTCCGTTTCACGCTATAGAAATTGGGATAAACTCCTTTTCGTATATTTAATGGCCCTAAAGGCCTCTTTTTATCATCTCTGCCTTCGCCTAGTTATCTCCTTTCTTAATTGCATTTATTGTAGGTATTTCTGTAATTATATACAAATAATTATCTGCGTCTTTTATCACCATGCTCAGCCTTGGCAGCTCTCTGTTCTTCACACTTTCAAAATGTTATCTTCATCTGTCCAGCTCTTAAACTTTTTTTTTCAATAGAATGTAGCTCCCAGTGTGCATCTCTGAAAGGAACATCAGTATTCCAACTGGTATAACCCTCCTTATCAGACAAAGGGGGCAAGCTGCTGAAAATGAGTTGGGCATATGCGGCCAATTATCAATCATGGCGCAGAGAGAACTGTTTAATAAATATATATATATATATATATATATATATATATATATATATATATTCTTTTCTCTTTTCTCTCAATACTCAAGGTCAAGGTCAGTTTGGAGAACGCGACCTTGTGGCCCAAGCAAAAGATTATCTAAAGGCCAGCAACCACAACCAGCACCATTTCCAATCGCCCAAGGTAGAGTACCCATTTGCATTTTGCTTTGGAGAAAAAGTAGTGCGTCGAGAATGAGGGGAAATCGTTATTTGTGACACACTATCTTAAAGTGGTATTGAATTCAGACCCACCAATATGACCCGTGCGGTTACTTTCTTTTTCATTGTGATGGAGAATAATTTTTTGAATTGACAATTCATAAATTGCAAAATTATAACCTCAAAGTGTGTAGTTCTTATCATTTCAATTCTAAATTTACCTTTCAAGGTCCCAATCATCCCGATATATTACCGTTTTGAGACGGTGGATCACTTTTAGATACCAAGGTGATCAGCATTAGTTCCTTTCCTATAAAATTTTCGGTCAAAAAGATGGATCTAGCCAATTAAAGGGATTATAGGCCTAAAGACCAAACTGTCAATAAAATGGAATGTTTCCGTTTGTAGCGGGTGGTTGGATGGGAGCATCACCCTTGAATCATATACCTATGATGTTCGCATGGGTGGACGATCCGATAGTGGCGGGTGGTTGGATGGGAGCATCACCCTTGAATCATATACCTATGATGTTCGCATGGGTGGACGATCCGATAGTGGCGGGTGGTTGGATGGGAGCATCACCCTTGAATCATATACCTATGATGTTCGCATGGGTGTATGATCCGATAGTGGCGGGTGGTTGGATGGGAGCATCACCCTTGAATCATATACCTATGATGTTCGCATGGGTGGACGATCCGATAGTGATGTCGTTTCTTCTTCTCTTTACTAGCCTATCCTGCTTCTTTGGTTTGTGATTGTATTTTTGACAGGGGATATATTTTTTTTTTTTGTAAATCTTCTGCCTGTTTGTTCTTGGTTATTTATAATTTAGCTTATGATATCTTTAGGTTATGATTTTGATTTACATTTGTACTATTTTTGTTAGATTGCTTGTTTTTTTTGTTTTTTTTTTGTTTCAGCGGTCTCTCATATAACCTTAATTGTGTTGGAAGAGACCTAAAACAACAAACAAACAAAAAACAAAAAAGTTTCCGTTCGTACACTTTACTTACTGAAATGCTGAACGAGTGCCATGTCGTGGCCAAAGGTAATTGCCATTGTAACCTCAACGGCGCTTTTTTTAGTCTACAGCATAACCGAGCCCAGAATGGACAAAGTGGACGATTCATTTTGACATTTGGCGTTTGCTACAATGTCTGGTGAAAGCATCTAATGATGTCGTGCGGAAAATTGAATTGAATTTTTTGTTGGGTTTCTATGTTAAGCTTTAAAAGTTTTTCAGTTCTGATACGAATAAGAGGTGGTTTAAAAAAAAAAAGATGGGAAGAAAGTTAAGACTAAACCGCACAATAATGCTGATAGTCTCTTTGTTTACTCTATATATATATATATATATATATATATATATATATATATATATATATATATATATATATATTTATATATTTGCCGGGATGCAGTTGAAATGTATGTAGTGCGAATGCCATTATATTTTGCTATCACAATAATATAATGATATAATAATTTTGTGGCCATTGGTGGTTTGGTTTTCACTCTGTAAATGAGATTAACATGATGCATTGCCTCTAACTGAAAGATTGACTTAACACAAATTAATATTAAGATATCACGCATACCGCAATCGAACAACATACACTACTAAGAACATGTAGAAAATATGATTGAGGGTTGGAGATCTTGAATATTAAGGTGTATCTATGGCTCAACATTACCGTGTCTCGTCTTGTCACAAATATCCAGCGTTCTTAACCGTGGTCAATACTCGGATGGGTTTCACAAAAATGTAAGCGTTGTAAAGCGTGGTCAATAATGGGAATTGTGACTACAGTCGTAAAAACATTTTGGTCCGGGCGCTGCGCCCTTAATTTAAGCATTTTACCAACGTGAGTGAATACCTGACTGAAGGTAGTGTAAAAGTGATGGTACAAAAAGGATCCCGAAAAGGGGACTTGTATAGTCTATAGAATGAAATGAAAAGATGGTTCTATATGGCCAACTAGGGGGCCGGGGATTTATGAAGCATTGTGAATCGCATATCGCACCTTAAACAAATAGAATGCGCTATGTAAATGTTCCATTTATTTCTTTTTAATCCATTTGCTTTTTAATCCCTTTCTCTTCATAGCATACAAATGATTGTTACCAACATATATGCTCTTTCTGTTCATAGCACTATGCATGCAACTATCTACGACTAACAACATTGTTTTTATTATAGGTACACATGGTCTTCTACAATCAAGTAACCATACCCATGGCGGAGGCCTTAACCTCTCTTGGGATCACCGTATGGGGTCAAAGGGTCAAGGTCCATGATGACGTCACTCAGAAATTGACATCTGTTCTAACATTGGACGATACATTTGACGATGATGAAGATTTCAGTGATAATGACGATAATGCAAAAGAAGAAAGCAGCGGTGGTGGTTGTGAGGAAGACAACAATAATTACTTTGACGATAATAGTCTGAGGCGGTTGAGAGGCACTGTGCCTCAAGAAAATATTCTATGCAACTCCAACGATTCTTCAAAAACACCGAATACATCAAGAGTATTAGATATTTCAAGTGATACACCAAACAGTCAATCCAACTTGCCAGATCAAGTCTTTCACTGTGATAAAAGTAGTAGTAATAAAAGAAATACAGAACTATATCCACCGTTCAACAATGATGGTATGGAAAGTTTCACTCAGTCTAAAGAAACTCAGTCCTCTGAAACACTCACCAAAGCACGATTGAAAAGCAATTTCGGCAGTGACGGTTCAAGCTCTCCAAATCCCTCCACTGATTGTTACGAAACCACAACCAAACAGGCCCAAACAGAACATCCACATGAATCTCTATTTAGCCACATCGTCATCAGCCCTCCAGATTACGAAAACTTTCCTTCATCGCCTTCAGACAACCTCGACACCCATTCTCTTTCCACGAAGAAGTACGTAGTTGCGTTCTCTCCTCTCGAAACAAATCTTACCTTCTTGATCCTCTACCTCTATGCCTGTTAAAAGATGAGATTGTTGATCCAATTATTAATATCATTAACCATTCTCTTCCGTATGGGATTGTACCAAATTTTCTAAATTATCCATTGTTACCACAATTTTGAAGAGAAAAAACGCAATCTCGACCATGAAGATGTGAAAATTTATAACACCTTCTCCATTTTAACTATCTTTTCAAATCGATGACATGGTACGATCGATGAATTTTGAATTAAGAGGAATTCCCAGAATGAAACAATTCCTCTCTTTAAACTCTTTTAAATCTTTTGTGACGTCCCTATTTTATCTAGACTAGTTTAAAACTTCGTAATTTTTCTCTTGTTGGTCTACCTGATGTCAAAATTAAACAGACTGCAACAAGTGCAGAGCAATGCTGTTAGATTAATCCAAAAATCGTCTCATTTTGATAGCACACAGCGATGGTAATTCGCTTACACTGGCTGCCTGTGATGGCTAGAATTGAGTATAAGATATAGGATTTATGTCACTAATTGTTGACCATTCCGCCCCCATTTACAACCAAGATTTATTTACTCTCCACAGTAGGGAAGAAAATTGCGATGTCAAAAAACTGGTTCCTATTTCTTTCAAAATGTAAACCTACTCTTCCAGTGGACTGAATACATACCCTGTGTAAATGATTTTCTGCCTTTAGAGTAATGGCATCTTGTTTTCTAGTCTAAAAAATAAGCTGGTCGTCAGTAAAGATCATCCATCCTCACTCTTTTACGTCCCGTGATTCGTAGAATCTGCCTATACATCGTGCTACTAAAATATTTACACCACCTTATGATTCAATATCTAACCTATCCATTATTTGTCCTCCGAATTACTGGTTACATACACACTTCCAATAACTTAGGAACCAGAAAAATAGGTGCGACGTAACGACTTTCTTTCCCTATTGCCCGAGAGCACTCAGACCCTTATCTCTGTCACCCGTATACTGCAGTAGGTACTCTGGAAAAAAACCCATATTTGAAAATTTGGCCATAAAACTCGTCCTTCAAATATCGATCTATTTAAATGACCCTCATCTTGACAAAAAAATCTCAAACCTGGGACTTCGGCAGTATGGGGGACGGAGCCTTCCCCAAGATTTGTCCTTCTATGTGGAATTCCCTCACTGAGCCTGTAAGATTATCGAATAACTTTTACACATTTAAGAAACACCTCAAAACCTGTCTTTTATTTATTTTTTTATTTTTTTTTTTTGGTCTTTTTTTTGGGAGGGGGGTTAAACATTTATTGTAAATTATTATTAATGTTACTAATTGATGTTTATCTTAAAATGCCATTAATGTGTAGATACATGTGTGTTCTTAAACAAAAGTTCGTGAGAAGATTCATTTGTCTCTTAAGTACCTGTGAAGTTTAAATATACAATGTAAGCTATGCTATTTATCCGTGTTAAGCTCTTAGACGCCTAGGCATGAAGCTCTATAGAAATTCTCCTATTATTACCATTGTTTTTATTACTATTATTATTATTATTATTATTATTATTATTATTATTATTATTATTATTATTATTATTATTATTATTATTATTATTATTATTATTATCATTATTACTATTATTATTATCATTATTATTATTATTATTATTATTATTATTATTATTATTATTATTATTATTATTATTATTATCATTATTATTATTATTATTATCATTATTACTATTATTATTATCATTATTATTATTATTATTATTATTATTATTATTATTATTATTATTATTATTATTATTATTATTATTATTATTATTATTATTATTATTACTTCAATAACTCGACCCTTATCCCATTCAGCAATACTCCATTATCATCGCCGTCATCATCATCATCGACATCACGACAGGATCAAATCACAACAGTTCCCAGGCGAGTCAACCTTGACATTACCTCTCTGATCACGCTTGTATCCAATGTCACCCATGGCCATTGTCACCTTGTCTTCAAAGAGAAGGTCTTGGCAACACAAGCTATGGAGGAGAGACAATCACCTTGCCTGCCCTCTTTGGAAGCCTATCTACAAGGTTTGTCATACCTCTCTCTCTCTCTCTCTCTCTCTCTCTCTCTCTCTCTCTCTCTCTCTCTCCCTCTCTCTCTCTCCTCTCTCTCTCTCTCTCTCTCTCTCTCTCTCTATCTATCTATCTATCTATCTATCTATTTATCTCTTTTGAAATCGTGTCATGTTACAAATATGGTACAAAGAATGCTCAACATGTTGATAGTAACAATGGAGCAAATTGTTGAGCGACAACCACAACTTCAACTCATGTCATACACAGTCCTGGTGATGGCCATACAGGCCTGAAACATTCATGTGGACTTGATATCTTGGTAAACATTAGTCTCTATCTCTCTCTATCCTTCTCCCTCCTCTATTCTCTCTCTCTCTCTCTCTCTCTCTCTCTCTCTCTCTCTCTCTCTCTCCCTCTCTGCCTCTCTCCATCTTTCACAACTAGCCAGAATTGTACAGACTCCGACTGGTCAAGTTTAATTATGGCGAAACGTATTCATCTTGAAAAAGACCAATGTCTATTTCTTGGGGGGTGTAGTAAGGAATTCCCGTCACGTTAAAGATGACTTGAATAAATTCTGATCGGGTCATTTAAGCTGAAAAAAATTGGCAACAAAGTAGGATTTCTTATTCATTAGAGACAAGTAAAAGTTATATTTTGAGTTCTGTTAACATCAGACAGTAAACAAAACACATATCGACTGCACGTCGACGGCCAAGTCTCGTACTGGAACACAGCGAGAGCGTGGACAGTTTCCAACATAATATATGGACATTGATTACAAATTCTTCTCTGAGCCTTTTGTCGCAGACGAGAAATTAACAGTCACTTCCTCAATCGAATCTAAAATCATCATAATATTAAAATGCATGGATACAGTCATAAATTGCTTGATCTTAAGTGATGCTAAACATTCGACCTCGTATTGTTCTACACATGAAGTTAGTTTCCAGTTTGTTTTATTTGCTTTCAGTTTGTATTTGTTTTATCCTATTTCATCCTACTCTTGGGATCGAGGGTTTATTTGTTTTTTAGTTTTATCTTATGATTTTATTTTCGTTTGTTTGTTTGTTTGTTTTGTTCTTTTTGTTTTCTTTGCTTTGGTTTTATCTATTTCCTTAGTTGTGTGTCGTTTGCTTGTTTGATTTTTAGGGGGATTATTATTGGGGTTTTTTAAAACAATGACAACATCTTTCCATCTACCCCCTCTCCTTCTTTTGTAAAATTGATGTTTATAACCGAATTATTGTCGTAACTGTGGACGACAACCCCCTTTAAATCATTTAATGAGCTGTCATTTACAGCAAGTGTGAAAGGGTTTCCAATTTGATTATTGTTTCCAGCCGTCCATCACGTTCTATTAATTGGACCCTTTTAATCCTGCCTGGACCAGACAGAATTCCGATTAAGTTATTAAAAATAACCTTTGAAAATGTTAGATAGAGCAATAAGAAATATAGAAATAGGGGGAAATCGCCTTTAAAAATATTTTTTGAGATCTAATAATCTGGACCAGACAGAATTCCGATTAAGTTATTAAAAATAACCCTTGAAAATGTTAGATAGAGCAATAAGAAATATAGAAATAGGGGAAAATCGCCTTTAAAAATATTTTTTGAGATCTAATAATAATAATGATAATAATAATAATAATAATAATAATAATAATAATAATAATAATAATAATAATAATAATAATAATAATAATAATAATAATAATAATAATAATAATAATAATAATAATAATAATAATAATAATAATTAGAAGAAGAAGAAGAAGATATTCGTGACTGTTTCAACGTTACATCCCAGACTCGCCGTCTTCTTAGCGTCATATCCTAATAACGTTGCTTGTCTTTGTTTTCCTAAAGATGATAGTCATATTACTTGCACCAACCTCGCGCACACCAACCATCCATCCACTTTTCTTTAGTCCAAAGATCTGGTAACTTAACTGATTATAAACACATCTCCATGACTCCGACTGCAGACGAGAAGTGTCTTTAACAGCTGTTTCATTTTGTAAAAGATTTTTTTCTTTCTTTTTTTTTAAATTCAATATGGTATCGGCATTGGTTTGATTTTGGCCATTTTCAAAAACATTTCGATTTTATTGTTTTATGACGTTATCAAAACGCCATTCGAATTCCAAACTGTTCCTTACATTAGGTGCCTGCCATTGAAAGGATCATAACCTGACATTTCAAAACAAGATATAACTCAATACTTATGCAAGAATTGTTAAAGCTTCTAATGAAATAACGTCTCGTTTGAATAACCTAAATTATGTCTGAGACTTCAAGTCAGCGATTATATACCTCGAAGGTATGTCACTAGGGAAAGCAGTTTACACACAGTTTACTTTGTCCATCTTGCAGCGGTTGGGTAGCAGGGTGTGTTATGTCCGGCGGAATGGACTCGAATCCTATTTTTAAGGGGTATTAAGCAAGTGTTGCTGTCCGGTTAACGCCGGTTCCACAGGCCCTTGTATCCTATCCAAAGGTAAGCAAGTAATTTTTTTCTGTCCATTTAACGCTTTAGAAACCGGAAGAAATGGCATCGCTTTGCTGACTCGAAAAGACTTCTGATATACATATATTTATATATATATATATATATATATATATATATATATATGTGTGTGTGTGTGTGTGTGTGTGTGTGTGTATGTATAATTACATAAAAGGTGTTTGTTTCGGTGTCTGCATGAGGATGTTAGTTCGTTACTTCTGTTGAGTGTTGCCATGTTCGCTTTTGTGATGATGAAGAATTTTTCTTCTAAGCAGAGGTTGCATATCTGAGAAGAGGGGGAGTACGACTGTGCTCTGGAGATGATTTTCCATGTAATGCTGTGTTGTATGTTTTTTTTCTTTGAGGTTCCAAAATTGTTCGCTTTGTGTAGTAGCATGTCGTTTGTGTTTCTGAAGGAAGATTTATTCAGGCTGTATCTGATTTTGAATGGACACTCAGTGAGGCCAATGTATGTTTCTTGTTTTGGTGTGTCTGGGCGTGTAACTGTGGCTTGAGAAATAACGTTTTGAGTCAGGCAATTGTCGTTTAGTGGGCATGTTGCCTGGGTCCTGCAGTTGCATTTTTTCTCTAGCTTGTTGCTGGGCTGAGCTGGCTGTGATAGTTTTCGTTTGTTGTTGGAGGGAATCATGGTTTGTATTTTTGGCATGCAGGTGTATCCTATTTTGATAGTGTTTTTGTTCATGATTTGGTGTAGAACATGACCGGGAGGGAAGCATTTTTGTAGTAGATTGAAGAATTTGTTACCGATAGAAGTTGTCACATTCTTGCTGCAGGGTGGGTTGAACCATGTTATAATATGTCGTTTTCTTTGACGTTTTTTTTTTGTTGGGGTTGTGTGGCCTCTTCTTCATATTTTAGTTTGTAGTCATAGCCACTTTTTTGCAGTGCTTCTGTGTATGGTGGGATTGCATCGTTGAATATGTTGTTGTTTGTAGAGTTGTTAGATAGTCGTTTGTTAATGCTCTCTGGTATGTTTTTTATTATAGATGGCTGATGATTGCTATGTCTATGGACGTAAAATGGGGTGTTGTTAGGTTTTGAAAATGGTTGATAGGTGCCGTTGCTCAGGTTGATGGTTATGTCTAGGAAATCGAATGTCTTTTTGTTGGCTTCGATGGTAATTTTGAGAGTGTTGTCCTGGAAGATTTTGCATTTTTTTTTTCTTTATAAATTCAGTCTGCCTCGGTCTGTTATTGCACAATGCGAGCCCGTCATCTCTGTATAGTCTAATGTTTATATCAAGATGTTGCATTTGGGAAAGGAGATATAGTCCGACGAGCTCGCATGTTTCTGCTCCGTCGTGGTGACATCAAAGTTCGTTGATTTTTTTGTCCATACTACTCCATTGTTGTATAGCGATGTGTTCTTCGAGTGCAGGATGATATGGATTTCTTCTTCGGTGATGTTGTCGAAAGTTTTCGCGAATTGTAGTGCTTTGAGGAGTAGGGTTTTGGCGATTGAAGGGTAGAAATTACAGATATCAAAGATGATTGCATTTTGTCGTTGTTTGTTTTCTGTGTTTCTATACCAGTTGATAACTTCAGCGGTGTTTCTCCATTGGTTGAATTCGGTTTCCTTGATGATTTTGGTATTGATTCTGTCTAAAATCTGTTTGCTTATTTTTCAGATTTGTAATTTGCATGGGTTTATGAGACGGTATTGCACGTTGTTACGAAAGTTCGATTTATGGTCTTTGATAGTTATGAAGGCGTTAGATTTTGCTGTGGTGTCTATTCTGTCGCTTAGCTGTAGGTTTTCGGCAATGCTTCTCTCTTCTGCTGTAATGTCAGATGTCGTAGATGGTGTTTGTTTCTTGTACTCTGCTTGTATATTTTTGTCAAGTTAATGTGTGTATTCGACGCCTATTGAATATCTCCGATTGTATCGAACTCACCAGTATAAACTATGCATCAGAGTGTGCATAATTTATTCTTCTATAAGGTCGCCAAATTTTATTTAGCTCCTATTTCTTTTTTTTTTAATTTATCTTATTTGAAAGAACCCCTATGCAACATGTCGTTTGAAGAAATCACACACAAAAGTATGCAATAAACAGCGTGCCGTGACTGAGATTCTGACTGCAAAGAGAGATGTGCACCCTAAACATTCATAAACGGCTGAAGCGTATTTATTGTGACTCGTGAGTTGTTATAAAAGCAGTTCAAAGGTTGGTTAAGTTCTTTACTAGAACTGATGCTGTATCCACCAGCATTAATGAGTAGGCTCGCAGTGTCCGTCCATATAGTGAGTCAACCAATAAAAACTTAATCGAGCTAATTGCCGGATAAAACAATCAGACATCTCACAAAGGCTTTGAATTTCATAGGTAAGAGATGGATATATCGTTCGAGAGATCCTGGGGTTAAGAAAGATATATACCGAGAATGCTCACACAAACATAATATGATCACATTGAAAGAGTAAATTTTCTTGAAATCGTAGAACACTCCCCTTTGCGATTCTGATTGAGCTCCAAGTGACTTTTTCCTTTTCTTAAGACTTAAGAGACACCTCAAAGGGGCAAATTTGGCAGAGATGATTCGATGGTGTCGAAGTTTGCCGCGTTAATTCCTCTTCGGAACGATGCAAGAACTGATACATCTATTTGAAATGATCAACCGAAAGGACATAAACAAAGCTTTTTTTTATACCCGTGTCAATTTTGTATCTATTATATTTTGGAATTTACAAGAGCCGCGCCAAGACTTTCAGGGTACCTTGTAGAAACACTATAGGTTTTACAAATGAATATGGTTGGACACAGAAATGACATATATAGCAGATAATGGAGGGAATAACAGAAATAAACATGTTTCCTCCGTACTCCTTGGTGCAATAAATTTAAAAATCGTTATATTATTATTATTATTGTTTTGACGTTTTGCATTTCCCGTTTGATAAGCACCCACCCAGTTTCATAATGAATTTCTGTCTGATGCCTAACGTTGTGATTTCGAAATAATCGATGCAGGCAATTTGTACTAAACGATTTGCACGAGATGGCTCCAGACAGGCATAAAATTTTGAGATGACTTCAAAGACATATGGCAGAATAATATGAGAATTAGAGACTTGAGATAGTTTGTTGTTGTTGATGTTGTTGTTATTAAACAGTGTTATACTACAAAAGGACATATGTATTTTTTCTTATTAATCATTGATGTAACACAAAAAGACATATATTGGTTTATTTCTTTGTATTGATTGATATATCACAAAAGGACATATATTGATTTTTTATGTTTATTTTTTTTTTTGGGGGGGGGGGTGTGTTAAACATCGATGTAGCACAGAAGGACGTGTTTTTGCCACCAGATCAAACTAAATTGCATCATTCCATTTCCTTTTTAAAAATAATATTATAGGGATTTCAAAATCTGAAAAGTTCAAAATTTGAGATTGCCTGATAGTAGGGTACCTTTTGGGGCCAACGTGGTAATGTGACCAATATTTTCCAACTCATCTTTACTTTTGCCAAAATCTCAAGTGGTCCAGCTGCATATTGCTATATGAATGAACACAAAAGCGAAAACTGAAACTGGCCAAACTTGAATTCAAATTTGTTCACATTAGGAAAAAAGACCGAGAACAACCAGCTTCGTCGCTGCCGTAATCTGGAAAGACGCGTATTTAAATTTTTGACCAGAAAACTCGTCCTTCAAATATTGATCGATTTAAATTACCCTCATCTTGCCACTACCACAGTATCTCATTCATCTGTGGTGTTTCATTCATCCTGTTTTGTTGATAAAGGGGAAACCCGACACGTTCATTTGATCTGTTTTTGTAATTAAATTGAAGCTTACATTCAATTTCACATTGTTATTTATTTCAAGAACATTATAGGGAATTAAAACTTGACTCTGCCGGTTTGTTGCACTAATGCTAGTTTGTCTTCGGCGGTTCTTGTGTGTTTACAGTTAATATTTCTTACCTGTGCTTTATGACTCTAACCTTTCAAGAGAGTCGTCCTCTTTTCATCTCAACCTTTTCTACTTTCTATTTTCGTACCACAGTCTCAATATTGAATTTCTATGGGTTGCGAAATGTTGATATATATCATAACTATCTGTGTTGTTAAATTATGACAGCCCGATTTGCACGAAATGACATTGGGCAGACGTGACATTTTGGAAATCACTTCAAAGCCTTCTGGTGGAATGGGACACGAAAATTGTGGGGGTTTTTTGGAATTTGGCAAATTGAACTTTACTGGTGTTGATATTTATATCTTTGTTTAGTTCTCAAAATAGAGTCGAGTACTAGTGCATCGACTGCGATTATTGTATTTTGACACAACGAAGCACGTTGCGATTTTGACCTTTCCCCTACTGAATTCCCGGTTACTCTTACACACAAAAGCCTGTTTATCCTTCCCAGTACAAAAATGGCTCTGGTTTGAAGTTGTTTGTCAGGATTTTTTTTCGGTCATTCCGAATCATGATTTTTTGGCGGTTGGGGGGGGGGGTAGCTGGTTTTGTTACGTCTTAAGAAAACCATTTCACCTACTATTCAATTGGTGGCGAGAAGTTGTTATTGATTAAAGCTTCAAAACTAGAGTAAACCCCTGGTCCATCGATTTGATGCTATGATGAAGTACCGATGTTTTACTATCATACAGCAAGGTTTTTGTAACGGAACTCTCGTTTAATTCATGAAGGTTGGACGTCCCCTTTTTCCCGAGATTTATCGCGTTGGGGTGTGTGTGTGTGGGGTGGGGGGGGGGGGGCAAAAGTGGCCGAGAGGTTAAGGCATGGCATTGTGACATGGAAGGTCCTGGGTCAGAACCCCGCTTCAGGCGCTTTCGTTTTGGTTTTTTCCTTGGACAGGATTATTAACGATCAATTTGTTCACTTTGGATAACACGGGTGATTCCTTTTGACATCAGACATCCTGTTTGAGGAATTATCTATATTCCTTCATGGAATTCCTAGGCGACGGTATCTAATGTTGCAAGGCGTAATTTTGTTATTTGTTTCGCTTAAACTTAAACTCATTTCAGCAATGTTTAAATTATTACACATTAGCATGGGGGTCAGATTACATGTAGTATATTTGATTTCATCAAAGATTCCAAAATGCGTTTAAAATAGATTGTCATCGACCTGTAGATACTCCTTTATGTGCACCTAGATTTTCAATAATGTTATGAAATTGTTTGAATTTTATCATGGAAGTGTATTCTCTATAAATATTTAAACTTAAATGACTTGTTTGCGCCTAATGATATGTTGGTCGCAATCCAATGTTGAAAGGCGTATGGGTATGTGTCTGTTTTTGCATTATTTCAATTATTTCCATACTTGTGTTATATGCGTCTGCGTCTATTTGGTTGTTTGGTGGTCAGTTTGTTTTGTTTTTGTTTTTGTTTTGTTTTGTTGTTGTTTTTTTATATTTTTGATTCTATTTTTTTGTGTGTTTGCTTTGTTTTGTTTTTGTTTTGCATTATTTACATACCTTTGTTGTATGTGTTTGTGTGTATATGTGACACAGAGAGAGAGAGAGAGAGAGAAAGAGAGAGAGAGAGAGAGAGAGAGAGAGAGAGAGTTTGTGTGTTTCTTTTCTTTTCCCGTTTGTGTCTTTCTTAGATTAGTCGGATGTAACCGCTACCATTAATTGGTCACTGGACAAGTGTGTCAATAGGATACGCAAATCCCATAGGAGATAATGTCGTTTCTCGCCACCTGTCACATGGCTTTTGTCGTTCTTTGTCCTTTTCACTGCTTCCCTCATTTTCTACTTTCAGAGTCTTTGGTTATAAATTTTAAACTGTTCCAAGTATTGACCGTCCTTACAGTGAAATCATTTAGGAACAATAGAAAAAATGGAAAAATAAAACCAATGTTAGCAAAACAAAAACAAAAAGAAAAGAAAAAAAAGGAAGAACAGCTATTTCGTTCCATAATCGTAAATGCCAACTCAGCACAAAAGTATTAAACAAACATATTACATAACAGCTTTGAAAATCAGATTTAAAATAAATAAATAAATAAAAATATGTTTTAAAAAACAACAAAAAATCAAATAACAAACAAAAGACAAACAACCCCCTCAAAAAAAAAAGCAGAGAAACAAAAGCAATTGACACGAATACGTTTCGGCCCCAAAAGTTTTCATGTGAATTGCCTTTTACTGATTTGAATCTGTCATATTCGTTTTTGTTGATTTTCTTTTACGGTCGAAAGCTGCTTATCGCTTAGTATTTATAGAATGCTGCGATAGAAAATACCGTTCATGCAATATTTTGAGGAATATAATATAACATAAAGCAGTCTGTATGGGATACAGATGATAATAATCGATCAGGAAGGATTCATACAGGAACCAACCTTGTCATTGAGGAAGATTAGTGATTAAAGGATCACTTTTTTTTCTCGAGGAAAAAGGATAGAAGTTTGAAAATAGAAAAAATTCTTATAACAATGTAAACGTCCTACTCCAAAAGAGCGGATGAAGATATAGTCGTTTGCTTTGGCTAGTATTTTTGCGTTTCCGTCGCAATGGTATATTGAAGAAAAAGTAAAACATGACGTTAGATTTGGAGAAAAGCACAGTCGAAATATTGAAACAGGGCCCACTTATGAACAATATAAAGGACTTTTTATGCTGGCAAGGATTCGTTCCTTCGGGACCATAATTTGTCAGAAAAATGGAGAATGATAAGAAAATATGTGAACGAATATAATATATAGAATTGGTAGATACCTAGTAGTCTTTAAATTTTTAGGAGTGTTCGATAATTTTTGGATTAAATCATATAATTTTATAAAGTTGAAAAAGAAAACTCTCACGTGTTACGTGTTTAGCCGATAAGGCCGTTTCAATGCTCTTGTATATCTTTAGTCGGCAACTCTTTTCACCGTTCATACAACGAGGACAGCCGTGAGGAAAGACTTAACGAGGGAGCCCAAGATATATAAATAAATAAGAGTTGAACCAATATTTAATTACAAAGCAAAGAGCGAGCTTTAAACAACAGGATATTTGTCATCATAAAATTATTTTCCCCATTTCTAATTTGCACAGAGGGTAGTTAGGGTAGAAAATATTTGTCAATGATCTGGCTACAACGAGGACAGCCGTGAAGAGAGAGATTAGGAGTGAGGCCGAGATATCGATCTGAATTTCTCTTCCAATTGTCTCGTTAGCAAACAATTTGGCCCAGTTCAATACCATCTCTGGGTGGGGGTTTTTTTTGTGTGTTTTTTTTAAGAAACATTAGTGCATTATTTTCCGTGCAAAGGCGTTCTCTACTGTAGCTAAAGACAAGTTTGGATTTGGCCACTATCCATAAATAAAAAATAAACTTCTCCTCCTCCTCCTCCTCTTTCTCTTCTTCCTCTCTCTCTCTCTCTCTCTCTCTCTCTCTCTCTCTCTCTCTCTCTCTCTCTCTCTTCCTCCTCTCGCTTTTCTTCCTCCTGCTCTCTCACCACCACCACTAATAGTAGTAATAGTCGTAGTAGTAGTAGTAGAAGTAGTAGTAGTAGTAGTAGTAGTAGTAGTAGTAGTAGTAGTAGTAGTGGTGGTGGTGGTGGTGGTAGTAAAGTATTAGTAGTAATAGTAGTAGTAGTAGTAGTAGTAGTAGTAGTAGTAGTAGTAGTAGTAGTAGTAGTATTAGTAGTAGTAGTAGTAGTAATAGTAGTAGTAGTGGTAGTAGTAGTAGTAGTAGTAGTAGTAGTAGTAGTAGTAGTAGTAGTAGTTTTAGTAGTAGTAGTAGTAGTAGTAGTAGTAGTAGTAGTAGTAGTAGCAGTAGTAGTATTAGCAGTAGCATAGTAGTAATAGTATTAGTGATAGTAGTAGTAGTAGAAGTACTACTACTACTACTAGTAGTAGTAGTAGTAGTAGTAGTAGTAGTAGTAGTAGTAGTAGTAGTAGTAGTAGTAGTAGTAGTAATGGCGGTGGTGGTGGGTGGTGGTAGTTGTCCTTCAGACCCATTAGGCCCATGGAGCCGGTGTTAATCACGGTTCCTAAAGCGTGAAATTAGCAATAGCAATTGCTTGCTATCCTTTTGGATAGGTCTCTAGTCTAAAACTGTACGAGGCAAGTCAGAAAGAAAAATACAAGAAAAAAAATAATCCCAAAGAATCGACCTGCCTCTCCAAATCGAGAAGGATTAGTTTTGGAGGATGACTTCTTTATTGTATTTTTCTTTCTGCTTTTTCTGGCACTCTTTCTTATTCACCTGTCTGCTTTTGTTTTCACTCTCGTCAGGTTTGATTTCAATCTAATTTCAATACTTGATCAGTACCTGTAGGTAAATTTAATTTATTTACAATCCTCAAGGGCGGGTCCATTTTCGTGTATTGTCCTGAAACTGCCTTCTAAATCTATATTCGTTTCAACCCGGTTTTCAGCGTTTACCGATTCGTCCTTGTGCTGATTATAAATGGGCGATTCCGCCAGACCCCACGTGTACTTCGATGTATGTACGGCGATGGCCGTTTAGTTACAACGTCTTGACTGTTGTTGTCAGTGATGGGAACGAATGATGTCCATAGTTTATATCTCACAACGTCTTGACTGTTGTTGTCAGTGATGGGAACGAATGATGTCCATAGTTTATATCTCACAACGTCTTGACTGTTGTTGTCAGTGATGGGAACGAATGATGTCCATAGTTTATATCTCACAACGTCTTGACTGTTGTTGTCAGTGATGGGAACGAATGATGTCCATAGTTTATATCTCACAACGTCTTGACTGTTGTTGTCAGTGATGGGAACGAATGATGTCCATAGTTTATATCTCACAACGTCTTGACTGTTGTTGTCAGTGATGGGAACGAATGATGTCCATAGTTTATATCTCTGTTAAGAGCTTCTACACTTATTACGCATTGCCCCTACCACCCTGAATATGGTGTGAACGTGTTAATAATTTTTAAAGAAAGAAATTTACATGACTCATTACTGTAGTCAATGCGCGATAATACTTCATTTATTCCCCAGCATGCTCTTGTGAGTTAAATTTCCACATCATAGAATTTACGTTGACTCCTAATATTTGTCTCGGTTTACAATGCTCACCATTGCTTGGCGTTTGTAATAGACGAGACACCATAATATGGCTTGATCATCGGCTCTCCCGCTAAATAAGAATGTGATCTTTGATATAAGCAATATCCACATTATAATATTCAAAGCGCTACCTATGATACTCAAAGCGATTTACAGGGGATTTCAAGTCAGCATACATGACGCATGTAAGGCACTATTACAATATTTTCTAGACTGATATTACCCGTCAGGTACGGTACTTATTTTTCACCTGAGTCAGGTGAAAGATTATGTGTTATGAGCCTTCTCCAAAGACTCAACTTTGCGCCACCCACGACGGGAATCAAACCAGGGATCTACAGGTCAGAAGCCGAGTTTTATTGATGCTATACGTTTAGGTAGAATACTCGCCATATTCACCAACCGGATAGATCATACCAACACACAAAACTGTGTGTAACCTTAAACGTTTATAGTCTGATTGATATGGTTTAGTGAGAAGTGAGTTCCAAAATGGTTGTCTAAAAACAATTACAAAGAGCTGAATGTTGTCAATTTCGTTCCCTCTATACCACTAGACCCCAAAGCTGCACTTTATTACTTTATTACTAGCATTAACTTGAGTGTGACTATAGAAGTGGCCTTGTTGGATTTTTGTTATTATTACACATTGTCATGTCATTTACACCACTGAATCGTCCAGGAAAATATCGATTTATCTCACTCATTGATATTGATGGCGCCAGCTACAAGGGAGTTGCATTAGCTGGTAGGGAAATTAATACAGCTTTCTCCGGCATTCGAATACACTCTCCCATGTTTTCTTGATCTTCCGTGACACGATTCCCTGCCATACATTGATTTACCTCTTTTATAAAGAGACAAACACAAACAACTGTGATGATGTTGCTTCAGGGGACAAAATAGAAATGGATTTGTAGTAGGACTCTGTGATCAAAGTAGAGATAGTATACGGTTCAATTATGTATGCTCACCAATCATTCTCATCTTTTTGCTTTAAAGAAATGAATAGAAAAGCATTGATTTCTGAAGTTCTGAAACTGTCACTAGATTTATTTTTTTTTTGTTGTTGTTGTCTTGAAATAGTGCGTAAACCTATTGTTAATTGATCAATTCATGATTTCTCTCCTCTATATTGTTGTTTCGGTTTGGCTGTAAAACTGTACAAGAAGTATGGCCCTATAGAAAATGTTTGTTTTGTTTTGGGGTTTTTTTTTTTCAGTTCAAGGAGGAGTTGGGGAAGTTTTGTTGTTTTTGTTTAGGGTTGTTTGTTTTTTTCGTCAGTTTTTTTTTCCCTTGTTTTATTCTCATAAGATGTAGGATAGTATCCTTCTCCTCTGTAGTTTTGTTTATTTGTCCATTTGTATAGGGAAAGATGCGTCTATTTATATAGTGGCTGTTTGGGTGTCACCATCGGGTCGATGTGTTTATATAATAATCACCAATGACAATGACAATTGACATTCCCTTCTATCCGATCACGTCTCGTCACGATGACAAGTCTTCTAGATATACACATATTTATATGCGACCTTGCCTTTCATTTCTTACCTCAAAGGAATATTCGGTTGTTTGCGGCAGATTTACAACATAAAACATAATTTACAAGAACTTTACCCATAATATATTAAATGTTTGTTTTGATTTGTTATTTTCACTTTGGGGGGAGGGGGGCGGGGTTTGAAGATTTTTTTATTTAGTTTTGGTGGGGGTTTTTTTGTTGTTGTTTTTTTTTTTTTGTTTTTTGTTTTTTGTTTTTTTTGGATGTTGTTGTTTTTTTTTTGTTTGTTTTTTTTTTTTTTTTTTTTTTTTTTTTTTTTTTTATTTGGTGGGGGGGGGGGGGTCTGTTTTATTTTCTGACTGTATTCTTATTAGCGGTAGGAGTGTCTCCATTTCCTCTGCTGCTTTGATTTAATTTATCCATTTTATTTATATAGGAATATGCGTCTATTTATATAGTGGTTGTTTGGGTGTCACTATCGGGTCGATGTGTTTATAAGATAATCACCAATGACAAGGACAATCGACATTCCCTTCGATCCGATCAGGTCTCGTCACGATAGATATACACAGTTATATGCGACCTTGCCTTTCATTCATTTTCTCGTAGGAATATTTGGTTGTTTGGGGCCGTGGCTGATTTAAAGCATAAAAAGAAAAGAAATAAAAAGGACAAAGAGAAAATTGACGGCACTGCTGTGTCACATTATTTAGACAAAGCAATGAACGTCTATTATTATAGTACTCGCTGGATTCTAGCACGCTCTCAGGAGATGCCAAAAAGCGTGTTAGAATCGGAGCGTGCCGAAATCCGTTACTCGTTGAAGGTAACCAATGGATGGAATGAAATTTGACATCACTCAGCTCTTTGTTGTTGTTATTAGGCAGCTATTTCAATTATTAGTTCCCACTAAATTATATCATATCAATCAGACATATATAAGCATTTAAGGTTACTCGCAGTTTTGTTGTCGGTACGTTTTATCCGGCTGGTGGATGTTGTGAGTATTTTATCAAAACACATTAGTCCATATAACACATACTAAGTCATTGTTGCTCTCCTCATCATGACACCACAGAAATCGTGATGACCCTCAGTTCCATGTGCTCTACGATTCTGTAGGGTTTTTTTGTTTTTTTTTTTTGTTTATTTATTTGTTTTTTTAGAGGGGGTGGGGGGTTTGAGGGTTGTATTTTTTGTTTTGTTTTCGTGTGTTTGTTTTCGGGTTTAGGGGGTTGGGTTGGTTTTTTTTCTTCTGTTTTTTTTTTCCATTTTTTTTTCCCTTTTTGACTGTTTTTTTTTTTTAATTCGTTTGTTGTGAACTTTGTATGTGTATTGGACAGAGACAAACGAAAGGAAAATTATATGGCAGTATCAGAAGAATGCAATCTTCCATATTCCAACGATTAAGCGATAAAATGGAAAGTTACTTTTAGGTGTTAGTCATATTAAGGCATTGCGGGATTTGGCTATTTATTCACTTGGGACCTACTAGAAAACTAGGCCGACTTTTTTTTTTAATCTCAAGCCTTTTGAGGATTTCTTAATGGAAAAAAAAATATTTCAAAATATCACAGTTACAATGAAGAGATGGTTCTCAAATTAAGTGGCACCCTGATAGAAACTATCAATCTATCGGACATCTTATAATCTCCAGCGAAAAGCTGAACTTTTAAAAACAACCAGGGCATGGTTCCATATGGCAAAGATAACAGGTTAATTCAACTCACTAAAGAAGTGACAAAAATTTGCGATTTTCTCTTAACAGGTATTATTATAGCCCTCTAATAAATAGTAAGGCGTGTTGATGTCAAGTTTACAATAATAATTTATGACGTTAGATAATCAAGTGTTAAATTTCATTTTTTGTAAAAAGGAGTATCATTTAAGTACTTTTTTTATGTCTTTTAATCAGAGACGAATTCAGGATTGATTGAGGGATAGAATACAAGTTTTCTTACACTCTTGCGTTTTCGAATTTGAACTTTGTTCCCAACGGGCACTCGCAACTCGTGCAGTGGTTGGGATAGGAGAGTGTAAAAATCGCATATTAAATGTCACCTCTATAAATAGTCTGACGTATACATGAGCTTTAGATATGGTTTTCGGTTTTCTACTCTTTATTCCCTTTTCCATAGTATCTACCCTTTGAATGTTGTTGATGAAAGGGGCAGCGTGGCTCAGTGGTACGGTCTTTGCTCCCTACCCGAAAGGTACCGAGTTCAATCACCCGCCGCTGCGTTGTGTGGCCTTGAGCAAGTCACCTCGCCCTAGCTCACTTTGCGGCGCTGCTCTGCGACTGACGTCTGGGTTATTCCAGTCTTGCCTTGGAATAGACTCTAAAGACAAATTTCCTCTTGGAGATTAATAAAGGGAATTTTATTTTTATTTTATTTATTATTTTTAGACGGTGGTTGAAAAGGGTTTGAAGGACAATGATTTGTGTAGTAGTCCATGACGGGTAATAAATGATCAACGTGCAATTATTACAGGTCTCATAACCAAACGCAATTATGTATAGGCTCGATTTAACATTGCTGTAATGGGCAATAGTTTGCGTTGGTTTGAGAGTATTTCCATTACAACAATGAGCCCATAATGATTTGGATTATCAGACTTGCAAATCAGTACACGTCGGTAACGATCCATCAAAAAAAAAAAAAACAATACAGACCTTGCTCTCACGGTAATGAAATTTTATCATTTTGCACTCACCTTTTTTTTTTTTGGGGGGGGGGGGGTTCGTTCTGATTTTTATTTATCGTTTTGTTTTGTTTTGCTTTTTTTTGTTTTGTTTTGTTTTTGGTTTGTTTGTTTGTTTTTTTTGGGGGGTCGTTTTGTTTTGGTTTTTTGGGGTTTTTTTTTAATGGAATTTGATTTTAACTTCTTTCGGAGCTATCGTTCCTTTGACCGATATTGTACTTGATATAGGAATGAAGCCGATGAAAGGAACTATTTCCATTTATACTTTCGTGCCATTTGGATATTTATAATTGTCATGTGCCCACAAAGAATCGGATTTATATTTTCTGGCGGTTTGACCAATCTATCCATCACTTTGGGTTGGGCAAATCTTGAAAATCATTTTTAAACTCGTTAGATGATAATCTATAAACGATTAAACTAAAAAGATCGGTTGAACTAACACATCACACAATGTTGAAATCACTTCCTCAAACAAGTGATTCAATATTGACACTATTGGAAATAATCAGGACAAAACACGTAACAGTCTCTACTACGACCTACGGCGTTCAATTCATTATTGATCTGACAAATTATATGCAAAGCTCAAAGTAACGTTTGATGCACAGAAAATAAGAGAAGTGGAAAAAAATTGAAGAAAAAAATGCCACTGGGGTCGGCCTCATCGAAAACAGTTTCGTTTTTGATTTATATAAATATTAGTCCTTTTGTTTGTTTTGTCGTGTTTAATATTTTTTTTTTTTTTTTTTTTTTGCTTTTGTTTTGTTTTGTTTTTTGGCTGTTGTTGTTTTGATTGTTTTATTTTGTTTTGTTTTGTTTTGCTTTTTATTCCTGTGTTTTTGTTTTGATTTAATATATTTTCTTCTTTTTTTTTTCTTTTTTTTTTTTTCTTTTTTTTTAATATTGAAGGGGGATATTAATATTGAAGATTTGTTCTTCTTATGTTTTTTATCTCTGGTGAGGTGTTGTTTATTTGGGTCGTTTTGTTTTGTCTTGTTTTGTTTTTGTTTTGTTTGTTGTCGTCTTTGTTTTTCTTTTCTTTCTTTTTTGTGATGTTTTGTTTCGTATTTTGTGGGTTTTTCCCCTTTTTTCATGGTTTTTATTTCTTTTCTTTTTTTTCTAATCTGTATTATTTATGTTTTGTTTTTTGTTATGTCTGTTTCATTTTGTTTGATTGTTTGTTTGTTTCATGTGTGATTTTTTTTGTTGCGTTTTGTTTTGTTTTGTGTTTTGGTACCATATTTTTTTTCATTTTCTAATTAATTGTTTTACAATTCTGGTAACTTTCCTCTCCATAAATACAATGTCAAGCATTTGCCAGGAATCCCCATTCAAATACTAGACGAATGAGCGGTTGGGCGTGTGAGTGTGTGTGTGTGTGTGTGTGTGTGTGCGTGTGTGTGTGTGTGTGTGTTTTGTGAGTGTGGTTTCACTTTATTCTGACCAATTACGATCATATGGATACATACAACGTTGACACCTATTTTTATTCCACCGATCTATTTCTTTGCGAAGTAAATTTTGGCCATTACCTGGTGATTTTGTTTCATCCAAACACTATAATTTGTTTACCTTTCCCCATCGTATTTATTGCCGATTAGACGTGCCGAGAACGTTTCGGTCTGTCTGGATTTAGAGTGATGCAGTCACGATTAAACTTTTTTCTTTTTTTTCTTATGTTTTTTTTTTTTTGGATGGATTTTAAATTCTTTTGGAGCTATCGTTCCTTTGATGGATATTGTACTTAATATAGGAATTAAGCTGATGAAAGGAACTATTTCCGTTTTATAATTTCGTGCCATTTTGGACATTTATAATTGTCATGTGCCCACACAGAATCGGATTTATATTTTCTGGCGGTTTGACCAATATGTCCATCACTTAGGGTTGGGCAAATCATGAAATGAATATCAATTACAGTAGACCACATTTATAAGAACACGCTTAAAACGAATGAATGGAAATAACGGAGACACGTCTGTTCTACATTTTATACCTAAGTGTTTCAATTATTTTTTTTAAAACTACTGAGGTTGTTCTTTAATATTTGTGATCAAAGACTTCCTTCACGAGAAGGATGTGCGACTTAGTGTATCCGGTCATGGATCTTAGCTGAAGTCGTGCATTGCTTGCGGATCCAAGCTGACCGACGTCAGTTAGATTCTTAGTTCATGGCCTCCTGAAAAGTATCCCTGTTAACGTCGAAATATAACACCTTTTTTCCTGGACTGTCCAATTTTTTGTTTTTTGCAGTACCACTATCAATTTGAAATGCCAAGCATGATCAAGATGCTTCCTAAATTTTGGATCTTTCTTTTAAACACCAGACCGTGGTTTCCTTCACGGGACTTGGATTAAAGGTCACAGAAACAAGCCATGTGTTGATGGTTATGTTCTTTTTCTGCTGATGTTGGTTATTTTGCTGCTACTGCCGCTGTAGTTGCTGTTGCTGCTGCCATCGATCCTGCCGCTGCTTCTGTTTCTGCTATTGCCACTGTTGTTCCTGCTGCTATTGCTGCAGCAGCTGCTTCTGTCTGTGGCGTTCACGCTCTATCCTCTTTTAATTCAGCTTTTTCCTCCAGAAGAACCGAAATAAAGTAGCAACTGATGATTTTTAAATGTTTCTTCCAACACATTCAATACTATTTTAAAAGTGATTTAATTTCGTCATGTGAAAGGAAATTATGGCTGGAAAGGAGCAATAGAACTCAAAGACTTTATTTGACAAGATAAATCATTTAGTCCTTTTTTTTTAAGCCGGTGCACCCAAAAACTTTTTTTTTCAAAAATATTTTAATGACTGAAAACATTATTTCACTTTGCTAGATTTTGAAAAAAAAAAAAGAAAGTCTTTGGTTACACTAATCTTTTTCAAGTAAGTGGCCCAAGTAACCCCACTTTCCGGAACCTGTCGTTAAAGTCGATTCCCAACATGTCCAAATTGTAAAAAACAAATGTCAGGCCCGAGACTTCTCAGGTTTTAATTAACTCTAGAACCTTCTCTACAAAAAAAAGGTTTGCGACCGGATTCAAGTCTATATCATAAAGGGCGACCCCCTATTCCCCCCTCCCTCTCCTGCGAACCCATTGTTCACCACTTATTTCCCCGGACAGTTATTTACCATAATAAGAACTCTGTATTGGATTCATCTCTGAAATTGACAGAGGTCCCGCCCTAGGACACCAGGATAACTAGTCAGAGACAAATGTAATTTATTTGGTGACAGTGCCTGGTTGTTGCCATGGTGGAGCCAATCCAGATTTTGACAGTCTGATCTTTTGTATACAGATAGCAGATTTTCAACGTGGAGATTTAATGAAGGGTATCTATGTACCGCAGTTGCCAGTTTGATGTTTTAAATGATAGTTTTATAAAAGAAAATGGCGTTTTTGAAAACCGTTTGGCACTGAAAACTGGGGGTATTCATTTTGGCATTTATTTTTCAAATTATTTGCTGCTATCAATATTGTAAAGGCGAATTAACTGTGGCTGCAGAAATTATATTAATTTTCTTCTGTAAGCTTTCACGACAAGGTGAAATTTAGTTATATCAAGTCAGGACAGTTACTCATGGCAGCAAGAAAAGAAAATAGATTTCTTTCTACTGTTCTTTATGTTGGGCAGTAATAAGGAATGCTTGGAAAAGTTGGCATTTTTTCAGGCTATGTGATATTTCTCTTTCACTATTTGGCATTTTTAGTAAAATTGGTATGGCAAACTTGCTGGGCGCAGGCAATCTTAATTAACTTCATTACTTCCCATTGGTCTCATGACGAAAACATAAAAGATATATAGCTCTTTGAAGAAGGGTTTAGGGCCGGTGAAGTTCATCCGGTTTCCTTTAGCTTAACCAGTTAACTACCGTACTGTGGAAAGACACGTATTAAAAAATTTCGCAAAAAAAAAACTCGTCATTCAAATATCGGTCGATTTAAATGACCCTCATCTTGGAAAAAAATCTCAATCCTGGGACTTAAAGAAGGCCTCGCGAGGTCCCATGTTTGAAAGTTTTGGTGATTTTTTTGTCCTAGATGAGGTTCATTTAAATCGATCGATATTTGAAGTTCGAGTTTTCTGGACAATTTTTTTAAAATACGTGTCTGTACAGAGTACTCAGTTAACTGGTTATAAAACGGTTGGTCAAGTTCTGCCTGTTTTTTTTTTTGTTTTTTTTTTTGTTGTTTTTTTGTTTGTTTTTTTTTTGTTTTTTTTTTTGATAAAACCATACACTTTGCGCAAGATTCATAGTTAAGCCCAGCATCCGTCTCAATGTTGGTTTGACAAGCGGGCATTTTAAATTATGATGACCACCGTGGACGCAAACTCATTCCATCCTTTTAATTGTAATCGCGATTCTTAATCACTGAGGATCTCAAAAATCCCTGTATTTAACGTCCATGGTTAATTATTCTTATAAACTGTATGGGTTAAATCGTTTGCAATAGTTCTTTTTTTTTCTTTATGCCCTTCCGCCACGACATCATAGGACATCGTCGACTAGGCATTCCACGAAGGAATATAGATAATTCATCAAACAAGATGTCTGATATCAACAGGCATCACCCATGTTGTCCAAGTGAGAAAACTGGAGATTAATAATCTTGCCCAAAGAAAAAAACAAAACGAAAGTGACTGAAGCGGGGCTCGAACCCGGGACCTTCATTAACCACTCGGTCAATTCCCCAGTTCACATCAGCTTTTCATTTTAAATTGTATAGCATGAAGACAATGGCGGTGACCTAGATAATTTGACCACCGTATCCATGGAGACCATGACTCTCGTGATGGTAATATGGTTGTCACCGGATAACGTTGAATGTTAGATACATAGCCATCGTTTCCTTAAGATGAAAGGGGGATAAATGAAGAAATAATTTGGCCAAACAATTCCAGTTGGCGGCGATCTTTCACAAAAATGTCAGGCACGCATTAGCTAAATTATGTCTTGGATCTAGGGAATGAGATTGGGACTAAACTCTCTCTCTCTCTCTCTCTCTCTCTCTCTCTCTCTCTCTCTCTCTCTCTCTATCTATCTATCTATCTATCTCTCTCTCTCTCTCTCTCTCTCTATCTATCTATCTATCTATCTCTCTCTCTCTATCTATCTATCTATCTATCTATCTATCTATCTTTCTCTCTCTCCTTCCCTTTCACGCACTTACACACACACGCGCACACACACACACACACTCACACAAACACATACACATTTTTTTTACCCATAATGTTTTAACTATAATACCAATGTCATATTGTCATATAACATATTTCCTTTTCTTGTTTACCTGAAGAGGGTCAAAGGCCGAAACGTCGTTTACTTTGTTTTGTATATTTTATAAGAATCATTATTACTCCCTTTATTTTACTATACAGTGTTTACCTGAAGATCGTTGACATGTCTTTTGGAGAGGTTTTTTTACATGGTTGTCTTTTCTTGCACTACATTATGCAATTCAAACCTTCATCGTTATCCTGCCAAAACACTGCCTACTCTAACATGTTTCCCTTAGGTATATGTGCGGCTATGTAGTCTTGTGGTATGACACTCGCTTTCGGATCAGAAGGTCCTGGGTTCGAGCCTCGCTCGGCGCATAGTTGAGTCCTTGGAAAAGGCTCTTTATTAACATTCTCTCACCGTACTCCGGTGTAAAATGAGTACCTGGCCGTTAATAGCCTTGTCTCTGTCCGAAAGGCGTCATGTCATGTCCTAAATGTTAAATGTTGCTGTTGGACAGGGACCCCTTGCAAAGCGTTTTGAGCCGTTTGGTGGATATTGCGATATATAAAAGCTCAATTTTTATAACCATTCAGATCGTCGTGATTCAGATCATTCGGTTATTTATGAATCCTCAATCGGATCAGATCTGAATGGACCTCTTTCCAGTGGATACTAAATCCTGATTTATAGTGACCATCCCAATAAGAATCACGATTGTCTTCAATTTACGATCGGAGTCCAACCAAAGAGGAGAATACAAATTTTACTAGTCTCGTACAAGGTGTGTTGACTTTGGTCGAACGCGTCCATGTTTCGAGATTTATTAAATTATAGGGCTATTAGGATTCAATAGTCTGATGTCACGTCCGCCCAGCAACGAGCAGCTTAGTTCTAAACAAAGAAAATCGGCAATTTTTATTCTTCATGCTGGCTAGAACTTTTTTACGTGTCATGTGATCGGAATGTATAAAAATCAAACCATGATCAGATTTATAATACTTTTCTCCTCTGGATACACTATTATGCTCGTCGGAGAAGTATTTCATAAGGGCGTCCGCCATTGTTCCGATAGTTTAGAACCAGTTACTAAGTCACTATGCGTCATTTCGAGGGAAGTGACGTCACGACTGTTGAAGCTTATTGAAATGAGCTTTCGGACGGAAGGAAGAGTCGGCAGAGTGATATTGAGGACAGCCTGTTCGTCCCACTTCGTGGATTTGGTTGTTTTCTTGACATAATATCACTTGGTTGTCAACGAAGCAGATATTTCGTGGTCGGATTATACTGTCTTTTGGAAGTAACTTGTTTCTTTGATCTGGAGAGCAATCAAACGAGGCTCTTATACATCTATTATTATCGATCGTTTCGATTCAAAATTAATCGATATTTTTTGTAAACATTCGTTTTAAAATGCAATAATCGACCCACAAATTGCAAATCTTAGTTTCCATCAAAATGTGAGATTGATTATGTATTTGTTTGGTTTTTTTTGTTGTTGTTGTTTGTTTGTTTTTGTTTTTTTGTTTTGTTTAGTTTTTTTGTTGTTGTTTTTTTTTTGTTTTTTGTTTTTTTGGTTTTTGTTGTTGTTTTTTTGGTTTTGGTAATATATTTGGCGATGATAAAGCAACGGAAAGTTAAGAACTATCACCCAAACACATTACGCTTGCTGTGAACAAGACAAATCCTTAACGTGTGTTAGAGCATATATTATGGGATTCTCTATATAATTATTTAAACCAAAATAATCAACCGCTTACACGGGCTAAAAATAATATATTTTTAAAGTGCCTAATTGTCAACAAATATTTCATGGATTACGCCCCTTTGTTTTAATATAGCTCATATAGGCGGATTTTCATCTCCCTATTTTACACTGTTAGAGGAATTTCTCAATGTGGTTCTATATCAACATCGATTAATAGTGGTCTCAAGTTACTTTGTACCAAATTTGGTGCTTTCATCACTAATTTGCACAATTTTACCCTAATTCCCCTAGCTAATAAAGCTTCACTGACTGTTTGATCAGATTCCATGAGGGGGGGGGGGGGGGGGGAGGAGGTGGAGAAGATGAAGAAGAAGAAGGTGATAATTATGATGATGATGACACGACGATGATGACGCAACGATGCTGATGATGATGATAATGGTGATGATGATGATGATGATGATGATGATCAGGATAATGATGATGATGATTTAATTTTAACTAGCCTTTATTCCATTTATTTTCTTGGGGTCTCAAATGCTTTCCAAACCTTGCATAATATTTCAAGTTCTTAACAATTCTCAAAGGTCAAAGCGCTCTCTCTCTCTCTCTCTCTCTCTCTCTCTCTCTCTCTCTCTCTCTCTCTCTCTCTCTCTCTCTCTCTCTCTCTCTCTCTCACTCACTCACTAACACACACACACACACACACACACTCACATTCATTCATTCATTCACCCTACACTCACCTCCCCAACACCCCCCGCCTCCCCCCCCCCCCCCCTTCTCCTTTCCAACTCCATCGTGCGGACACTCAATCCGTCATGTAGTAGGACATAAAACCCCTTCTCCTCTCTGTGATTGAGTCCCCATCCTATCTCCATCTGTATTAATTAGTCTCTCTTACATATCTCCCATCCCATTTGTATTTTATTGGAGTCATCCTTTATCTCCAGGGATTGTCCTGTCTCAGTTGACCTTTCCGATCTTGCGGGGGTAGCGAACTAGTGAAAAATGGAAATTGTATAGGGAATGGGATTAGCGGAAGAGTAGCGTCCCTTGATTGGACGTCACCCATAGTCTGTGACGTCACCGGCGGAAAAGTTATTAGAGAGAGAACGTCATGTTGGTTGTGCGCATGCGTCTCTTGCTCGCGAGGACGAATACTACGTACAATGGCAGAAAACCTATTTTTACAATTTGGCCAGAAAACATTTTATCAATATATTAAGACGGCCCACAACTTAAAAAATAAATAAATAAATAAGTTTTAAAAGTGATACTCCTATAAGAGTATCTCATTCTTCTCAAAGTTCTGTCGAATTTGAAAAAGTGTTCAGTAATAATAAGGCGTTTTATTTTAACCTGTTTGTCAAGATCCTAGGATCCGGTCATATATTAAAATTAAAGCAATTGTTAAAGTAGCCCCAAAAAAGGGAACCGTTTACTTTTAGAAGGTGTGAAATTGACATCACTTTACTGCTTATTGCATTTAGACCGCCATTGTCGTGGTCAGTACTCACCGTATTCTCTCAAACAGACTGGAAACTACTAAGGTTACACATATGTCTGTGTGTTGGTAACGATTTTTGTAAAGCGGAATTACTAATATGAGCATTTTGATTAAACGCATTACTATCCATTGAAATAATTAGGAGAAACAAAAAGTAGTGGCACAAATGATACAGTAGTAGCTTGATTGTAGCTCGCTATCTAGAGAAGCCAAAACGAGTGCCGAAATACGATGCTAATGGGAGGTAACAATACAATCCGTCACCCAGCCCCAAAGTGTCGTATTGCAGAGCGTACTGGATTTCGGCGTGCTAGAATCCGGCGAGTACTGTGTAATTAAATGTAATATTTTGTATTTTATCTCGTTCAAACTGTGCGTTGGTGTTACACACACGCACACACACATAAACACACACACTCACGGTTTGTGTTTCGATGGAACCAAGGAAATAAGGTGTTTTGTTTTTTTTACATTATTATATTCTTTTGACATGGATCACTCATCCTAAGTTTTCTTTGAAACCGGACTTAACAAGAATTGGTTAGCAAATAACACATGGATTTAGTCCAATTCTGGTAACCAAGTCCGATTTTCCGTGAATTAATATCCAATTAATTGTGTCCACCCTTAGGCAAAGAACTCTACGCTTGTCAGACCGCTGTGGATAGTTTCCAGACCATCTTAGATGTGTTGGGTGGATCACATGAGAAGGAAAGGGCCGTCCACCTACTTTCTAGTGTCACAGTCGTTCCCGACCAACCTTCCCCAAGGGCCAATCGCCTTGAGACTCAGGGAAAGATAAAGCAGCGATCCAAAGTAAGTTGATGAAATTATAGGGAAGTTGCTCGATTGGAG